>NW_005054408.1:189597-199081 GCF_000277835.1 Geospiza fortis | reverse complement strand
TGCTCCCCGCAGTGGGCGGGCGGGGAGGGGCCGGGGCACACGGGGCCGCTCCCGCCCCCGCCCTGCCTTCCCGCGGTCCAAGAACACGCGGAGCGAACCGTCCCGTGGGCCGGCTGTAGGATGTCCCCGCCGGGCGAACTGCCCAAATGATCCCGCTGATGGAACAAGCTATCGCTCGCTTTTCCTCCTCCGGCAGCCGAGCTCTTCCTCCACGCGCCGCGGGCATCACACAGGTGATGTCCTGCAGTCTGTCACACGTCAAGCAAGCTCTCCTAGCACTCCGGTGCCCCCTGAAAACATTTAATTGTTGATTTCTAGACAGCTACCTATTCTAAAATGCCAGTTTTGCTCTCAGCTTGTACTTGAGGGCTGTCACTGACCTGAAGTCATATCTTTGGTCACAATTAATCAGCTCCCTTTTATCTCTGGATTTGTGAAGGTAAAAAAATTCTTGATGAAATGTAGGTTGACTAAAGAATGATTCTGGTGATAACCAGAGAGAAATATAACCCAACATTTATTTGCCTGTTTGGATTTTTAGAATAAAACTAAAAACCCAATAAAAGTAAATTTCGCCATGTTATGACTACATAAATCAGGGATGTTGTAGAAAAAGTTACTAGATTATGCAATTCCTCTTCAAAACAGATCAGTGCTTTCAAGAATAAAGTCCAAAACAATACAAAATGGGTATTGGCTGTGTTTATGTAGTACATGAATCATTTAAGATTAAGAATCATTCTGAGATTAAGAACAGCAAAATAATAAAAGATACTCTGTATTGGTCACATTACTCAAATTTCATGAGACTGAATAATGTTTACATTTCTCATAAAACAGTGCATTTCCCTTATGTATACCACTCAAGACTGTGAAAAAAGTTCATGGACACAAAAGTGTGCTTTCCTGTAAGCCTTTTGGAGAAACTGGTTGTCTTTTTGGGGAATTGGCAGTCCAGGATCAAGTAGGAAGCCTATGGGAGACTCAGAATGAAAAATCCAAGTGCTCAACAGGGAGTGACCTTCTCCATTTCATCCTGCAAGCAACTAGGGAGAAACAAATCATCAGCTTCACACAATCTCTCCATTTATGCCTCACATTGAAATGTCTCTATAAAAGCACCCTCCTATACGGGATGTTATCTTCAGTGCTTTTTGTGGGGGCTCTTTTTTGGCCTTAAAATACAAAATTTTACACATGTGGATGTGTACAGAGCAAAGGGCAATAAAGAATGGAATGGGATAGGAAGAACCCATAATTTGGTCACAAAGATTTATGTGGCTTCAAGACAAAAGGATTTTCCCAAGAGTTGCCTAGCTAGTAGGATCCTACAAGGAATCTACAATTAGTATTTGATCAAATTTTGATCAAAACATTTTGTGAGAGCATTTTGGTGAGTTCTGTTTTCTACATCCACTAGGATTTACCTCTGTAAAAACATACCAGGAACAGTGCTATATTTTGCAAGGTCTTTCACTTCTGCATCAGAAGTTCAACAGATAAGTAATTTAAACACCTATGTGGTTTTAACAGACAAAAGATGAGCCTCATTCATGATTTCAAATGCAGAACTCAAACTATGCTATCTTAATCAGCACGTAGACAGGAAACTGGGAGATTGCACAGGGTTTTTTTAGAAAAAAAATAGACCTTATACCATTATTTATTAAAAAAATAAAAGTATGTTGTGTTATAGTTCACTGCCCTATGGTAATCATAGAGAAATACTTGAGACTCTCTAATCCTATTACCAACTCTGCAAATCAGTGGGAATCTGATTTGGTGCCCTGGATATTGTATAGTCAGAGTCCTTCTGCGTTCAGCCCACCTCCAGAAATCCTGACCATGGTGACTTTACAGTACAAGCTCCTCAGGTCTTCTACTTCACAAGTCTGTTGAGATCTAGAATATATCATTTACATATCATTTGCTTCCTTTCCCTGGCTGTTGAACAGCACTCTCTGCAGTCCCATCAGGGTTCTCTGAATGTTCCAGATCATCCTCCCATTTACAAAATCTTTTATTTCTGTTACCTCTAAATTTGGATTTGTCAAGATGCACCAGTTCTTGCATTAAAGCAAGAAACTTTTTGATCCTGCCTTGAATTACATGTGTGCATCTTTTATTACAGTAACTTGAAGTTTCCCTGTTTTCTCTCTGTAAAATTCAGGGTTTACAACCCTCAGGGTACACCTACATACCTGAGAGTAAATCTCCTACCCGGGCTCAGGGGCTGCAGATTCTTGCAAGCCTGGAGTGCAGGTGAGCATCATTTCCAGAGATTTCACATGACCACAGATCTCTTCTGGTCACACACAGCATCAGGCTAAACCAACCTGCTGGTTACTGAGGTTCATCTATGTGACCAGGTGATGGCAAAGCCAATACAAAATCATGATCTCTGTCAATGTTATGAATTCGTGTTTGGAAATTACTGAATTGTAACAGTCTGTAACTTAGTGATTATATATAAACATAATTTTTTTACAGAAACATCATGACAAGCATTTGATGGAGAATTTGCAGTTTACAAATTAGAATTCCTCTGAAATATGAGCAGGAAACATTCTGAGGAAAATCTTGCCTTAACCTTATGGGACTGCAGTGTCAATATTGAGGCAGGAGAGAAGAACAAGACATTCTTCCTGGTTTACATATACCTTGTAGCTGAAGAGCAGGATGGCTTTGGGAAAAGTGGGACAATCAACTTTGCTTTTGATCAAAAGGAAAATATGCCTGAAGCAGTGAATGCTCTTGACTGCCACATACTCAATAGCTGGCTTTCCCGGAGAAGAAAGGGGCTGGAAGTCCCCTAAGATCTTTTACTATAAATAACTGTAAATATATAATCATAACAGAATTAATTGACCCCTCCGGAGCAAGATGTTGTGTGTGTCACCAGGTGCACCTGCCAGACTTTCCTCTCAAGCACAAGTTTAAACCTTCAGGAAGGGCTTAGCTCTGCTGCATATGCAGCCAAAGGAAGTTCTTCCTACACTATTTACTCCCCAGCCAGGATTCTACAAGTGTCTTGGCAAGCAGGTCTGCAGGACCCAGCCCAGAGTGACACAACAGCCCCGGTGCAATTTGAGATGGTTTGTACATTGCCACTTTTCATAGCAACACTTGTAGCTCCATTTTCTCAAATGCAAGTACAAGTCCTAATCCTTTCCTGTACAATTTTGCAAATTAAACCTAAATTATTCAGAAGTACAGCTGTTGTTGTGTAATCCTTGCTAGTTCTTTATGCAGCTTTCTCTCTATAAGTCACAAATTTTTCTTGGAATCTACTACTGAAATAAGTGCAAGAAACACCTTCTGTCATGCTAAAAGCAGAATTCTTCCTCCAAAAGGGAAAAGCTAGGGACTTTTTCAGTATCTTTCATTATTTTATAACAATTACTTTCCAGGTTATTACAACCAGCTGGAAGACCCTTTCTCCTGTTAAGCATGGTGTGCTATATACATGTTCAAGGTTAGAGCAAATGTTTTAATTACAATAATGTACCTAAATGGACATACATATACAGCTGGAAACACCTCCTACATGACTTACAATCAAATTAAATCAGCTATACCACCACATCAAAAAGGGAAACCTGAGGTGTGTTGAAATCTCACAGACAGCCACAATCAATTGTCGCTTTAATCACACTCTAAAGGTATACTCTGTTTTCCCTGGCTGGTGCCTTACTGCTTACCAGTAGAAACACATCATTAATAATGTCCCTAAACAGTTTGAAAACCTTTACAGAAAAGCTTTTCTTAAGCCCCTGAGTCTTCACATGATAAAGTTTTTTTGACTTGTGACTTACACAGAAAAAATATTTTTAAAAAATTTAAAAAATAATGATTTTTGCATGACTTTATCCTATTCTCTAAATGCTCATTTTTCTCAAGACTGCGTTCCATCCCCATACTGCCTTCATAAAATGTCTGTGAGAAGCAGACTGCTGTTTTCACATTCAATACATAAAATACAACAAATACATATGCCAAACACTAAATCTTAGTAAATCTTGTTCCGATTTTTTTCAATTATTTGTATCTTGCAATAAACATAAAGAACCCATTCATTCTAGCTTGTCTTTCCTATTTACAAGTGTAATTCTCCATAACTTCAGTATCTTTTGTTTTGGTCATCATGTTTCTCTATGTGTGAAACCCAAATTATTTTTGACTCAGCAGAACATATCAGAAGAACAAATTACATGGTCAAAATGTGCAGATTTGGCAAAGAAAATGTATCTGATTCCATTCTGCCCAACTTTCAGCAGAAGCCAGGGAGGCTTCTTGTGAGCTGCTCAGAATCTGGCCTAAAGGGCTGCTGAGAAACCTGGCCTTCCAGATTCCCCAGTTCTGAAAACAGCACTGGACTGCAGCCCTATGGCTCAGGATGTGAAGGCTTCCAGGGTCTGGAGCAGACAACTGCTACAAAATCAGGGAGCCCACATCTGCCAAGGGCAGTAGCTC
This sequence comes from Geospiza fortis, assembly GCF_000277835.1. Lineage (NCBI taxonomy): Eukaryota > Metazoa > Chordata > Aves > Passeriformes > Thraupidae > Geospiza > Geospiza fortis. Next base: position 194,608 of record NW_005054408.1, on the reverse strand, counting down.
TGAAAGCCACAGATGGACTGACCTAGATCCAGTGTCCAGTGCAACCCTCCTCCATAGAGACTTCCTGGGTTTGAGAGGGGCTTGCTCCCAGGTAGGAGGAAGCAAACTTTAAAGTATTACACATCAGCACATTTAACAGAAAGGTACATACAAGAGGCTTCTATAAACAATCCTTTGAAAATAACATTTGTTTACATCACTCCAAATACTATGACAGTACAATGACCTGGTGTCTGGTTCATTTGAGGCATCTTATACAGTACATCACAATTAGCAAGGGTGTCAATCAGAACAGTTATTGTAAGAAATATTCTGGTTTACTCAGTGATAAAGGCTAATGTATTACCAACAAGGGGAGAAACCACCCTTCAAGTAATTATCTCACCTTCATCTTTGAAAATCAAAGTGCAACAGTGACACAAACCTAAACAAATGTTCTGATTTATCTAATGTATATTTTGTGCACTTACATGTTAAAAATACTCAAGCATATTAATGCTGGAAATTTAGAAACCAAAGCTTACAGCTGCTGTAAAGGGGATACAGAGAAAATATTGTTTGTACAGCCAAGGAATCAGTGAGGCACGATGCCTCTGTGAAAGCTTCCTCACTCTTGTGGTCTAAGGCTGTTAAAACAAGAAAGCTATGGAAGAAAATCTTTTGGCTGTTCTGTGTTCTCTTTGGGATGCCTTTTGCAGCTGCAGTGTGCCTGGAGCTCTAGGCTTTGTGGTTTAAAAACCCTAACCCTTGATGGAACCCTAACCCTAACCCTAGGCAGTAAACAGTGCCTTAGGCTAAGGCTAATTCCAAGGAAAAAGCTGTGGAGGAAGCCATGTTGTGGCAGTTTTGTGTTCCCTTTGGGTTGCCTTTTGCAGCTGCAGTGTGCCTGGAGCTCTGGCTTTGTGTTAACCCTAGGCCTAACCCTAGACCCTAGGCAGAGCAGTAAAAGCAGCCTTTGATATGAATGTGTACTGATAAAAGTTGAAGGCTATCATTCTACCTCTTGTTTGATGCTGTTGGAAATAACTGCAGGTAACGCAGGGCTCAGGCAGCAGATCCTTGCTTTTCTCATCATACATTTAGGATATTCCATTCTGTCCGACTCCACTCCTCTCTCCCATAACAGCTCTCAGCATTGTGGAACAGCCAAAGCTCTGCAAGGTCAGCTGAGGCCTTCTCAGCACACCTTGGCTTCAGCGAAGGCAAATGACAAAAGCAAAACATGAGCAAGCACTTCTTTTTACCCCAGTCCCTGTTCTAGTCTTTCAGTCACCCCCTCTAGCTTTCTGTGAAATCTGCCCTCCATTTATTCCTCTATCTCTGTTTTTATCTCATTGAAACAGCAGCTAAAAGGGGAAACAGTGAGATAAAGTGGGAAACTTCAATATCAATGTGCTTCCTTTATTCCATGGTCTTCTAAATAAATAATTGAAACCAATAGTGTTGCAGACCTTTTAAAGAAGACATTTTTCCATAGGCTACAGCAAAATTTCATAGTTGGAATGCAATAAATACTTAACAGTGAAAAAAAAAAAATCTAGTGCTTCTCATACCTGTGTCATTTCCAAAAATAAGTAAAAAACCAACACTAGTTCATGTCTGTTACTACCAGGAGAGAACTGCTGGCTTAGTGCATCTCTTTTTTACACAGTAGTATCTTTTAATAGAGCCATGCTTCAAATTTATGTAGTTTAAAGAATATGGAAGGGTTACTTTCAGATTGTTTTGATTTTTTTTTTAAGCAAAAGTAATTCTCGTGGACAACAAGGGTAAACTTCTACATCTATATGTAGGGACAGTTATAAAACTCCTAAATGAGCACTTTAAAACTGAGTATCTAATTGTACTAGATATCTATGTACTAGATCTATGTGTATCTATGTACTACTAGATCTATATACTAGATCAAATAAAATAATACTACTGGAAACAGCAACAGCTTTCCTTTGAACTTAGAAGGATATTTCTAAATTGTCTACTCCCTGTAATTCATAGTTCAAATTTTTGGGGGAGCTGAGAGCTGTGTTTCAGAACAAGTGATGTTCAGCTGCAAGGAGAGCTAAGGAAGAAGGACAGTTCTGATCTCTTACAGGCAGTGCTTAACCTGCTCAGCTGAATGCAATGGATCTAAACTGTTAATACAGTGACAGTTGTCTCGTTCAAGTTAATTCCTACTCTGAACCTGAAATAGGGGGAAAAAGTCTTTAAGAAGGGACAGTAAAGTAATACAGCCAACATTCCTCATTAACCAAACCAACAAACAAGTGACTAAGTGCTTAATCCTATAGAAATTTAACAATACAGTAAATATTGTCAGATGAAAATATCACAATTCCAAAAGAAAACCAGGAACTGGTTTAAGCCACAGCCCATTCTCACTTCATGTATGTGCTGATAATGCAGAGTTCCTGTTTCATTTGCTTTGCTGTGCTCCAGCTCATTACACACAGCTGCTTCCCATGGGACAAGTACAATACGCAGAAGGAGAATTAACAACCTGAAGTATAAGATTTTAGCCAAAAAATTCAAAGGCTTTCATGTTCTACTTCTTGATAATGCAACAAAAACCTCAAACCAGATGTTTCTAAAAAATTAGGATGTAAGAGCAGATATTTATATAGTAATAAAAATCCTTTTAATGGCTTCAGCCAGGTTAAAATAACTATGAACACCTGTGTAGCAGAGCAAATCCATGAGTGATGGCAAACCTAAAATAGGAAATATGCATAAATATATATATATGTGTGTATATATATAGTTATTTCAGTGGACTGAAAATTACACATGAACTCAAGTAGTTAGCAGGTTGAACTTAAACCGCAATTCAGTTTGAAATCTGTAGGATACAATCACAGCTTCTGTATCCCACTTTAAATATATATCTATATATATAGATACAAATATAGATATAGATATAGATATATATAGCATAAGGAAACACCTGAATGTGCTCCTCACATCTGATGGCACTATATGGATTATGTTCCTACAAAACATTTGCTATTTAGTCTTTGAAAAATAAATGTAATTTAAAAGTCTGTCAATAAAACTGTAAAGAGTAATATTTTTCCTTTTCTCACTCCTGTCTTTTACAATCTGAGATCTCTTCACACATGGACATCATTCTATTTCCAAATCCATTCTACTGTATTTTGCTATTGCATACAACTCTTTGTAAAGCCATGATCCAGCCTGGGCACAATGATTCTCAGGACACATTTATTTATTTATTTGAGCCCACTGCTGAGGCACCATTCAGAGTGTTGCATTGCAAATAGTCCTTGTCTGCACTGGTGTGTTTGTTTAAGGGACAATGGAAATTAAAGGGGAAATCTTCTATGGCTTCAGTAAGATTTGGAACAGGCACAATGTTATTGTATAATTACTAATTAGATGCTTTAAAACCACTGTTAATTATTGAAGATTGTATTTTCTACTCTTGATGTAAATTTTTCTGAATTTCTTTCTCATCAAATACAATTCAATTTTCTTTTTTTAAATATTATTTTTCTTATAGTATCTTACTTCAGCTTCTGTAAGGTGAAAAAATCTTCCAATGTTTATTTTGAAGACATTGCAATGTCTGCCAATTTTTATAGCAATGTTTCTGTGATTAATTTTTCTTAAAATTTTAATTTAGGCCAGAGATGACTAAGCAAGCATTTCATCAAGCGAGGATTTACAGTGTATCTTCCAAGCAGAAGTGCTAAACACAGAGTTTGCAGAGTGTTGTCACAACCATCAATATTTTGCTTTATTTACAATTGCTTGAGGAATTAGACATTTTGTTCATGAGTGGTTTCATGCATTCTGTTATGACTCTAATATGGTGTCATTCCAAGGGTGATTACGAGGTCAATGTGAGCATTACTTAAATAAAGACACAATTGATAGTGATTAAAACCTTGGGGAAAAAATCAGCAGCTTTTCTTGATCCCTCTAGTGTTTGAAATTGAGTCTCAAAGGACTTATGAAGGATCCTGCTTATTGAAAGTGATCTCCTGAAGATTTTTACATATCTCAAGTAGTCCTGAGAACTCTGCTGAATTACTAATCTACACATAGGGCATTATTACTTGCAAACCAATATATACTGAGCACTTTTGACAGCTGACATTCCTAAATAATACAGAGTATAAATTTAAAAAATAGAAAAGCCAGTCTTTTTAAAGCATCTTTTTTCTGTTTCTCATGCTTCATCAATATAAATGACACACAGAATTCTGTGAATATATCAAAAATGTTGAGAATTTTCAGGAATCCACTATTTCTGCATTACAGCTAAAGGTTCTGAACAGAATAAACCATTCAACTGATTCTGAAAAACCATGGTGCATCCTTTCATGCTTTTGCAGTTAGAGCTGCCCTGTTTGCAGAGGAAATGATCTGTACCTGGGAGCAGCTGAAAAACAAACCAGGCATCTGACGAGCCAAAAACAATACACAACTTAAAGCACTGTCGCCTCTGGATTTCTTTAATGAACCACAAACTCTTTTGCTTCCCGAGCCTCATATCATAATTGGCAATAACTACAACACCTTCTCAAAACACAAAAACTCATAATCTGCCAGCTCCCTGCTAATAAACTCATCCAGAACAACTTATTAAGACATAACCTTTAAGTGTGTGAGCAAACAATATGCAGTGAAAGCCGCAACACAAATATCTATAAAGCGAGATGAAGTATTAGGATTACTGCAGCTTTCTCTGAGCAAAGCCAAGCATATGGTGGTATAATGGAGCATGAATTTACAGCAGCAGAGATGTACGATATAGATTAAAGCTTCATCTGGGAGAACATACTGCGCGGCAAAAAAACCAAAACAAAACCAAAACAAACAAACAAACAAAAAACCCCAAAAAACATCTAACAAAAAACCCCAAAAAACAACCCAAACAATTTTTTGTTTTGTTTTCTGGTTTAACGATGAGCACCGAATACTGTTGTGTAGAACAAGGGCTCCCTCTGCTGCCCACGGGGAAGGACAACCCAAATCCTACCTTCTGAAC
>NW_005054408.1:188084-189574 GCF_000277835.1 Geospiza fortis | reverse complement strand
AACCGCTAAATACGTGATCCCGAAAGAGCCCTGATTTTCAACCGGTCTGAACATGCTTCTCAGAACACGAGGATGGATGCGAGGTTTTCAGGCAGGACGGATGGGCTCCTGTGGTCCATCTGGAAGGTGCGAGATGGAAAAATCCAAAATAAATTAACTCCACTCCCCTAATTTTGTCTGCACTCGCTGCCAGAGTTGTTAAAGAAATAAGCACTTGACCCATTTTGTTACTGTTTAAAACTAGACCAGAAATATTTGGTAAAAAAATATTTATTTTCCCTATGGTAAGGGAGCTGTGGCTTATTCATCCTGGCAGAGCAGCTTTTGCGGTTTTTCTTCAGTTAAATTAAATCTTAAAGTACGAATGGAAAACCTACAGCCTGTAATAAGTAGTGTGACCGATCAACAATAAAGGCTGAAATTTGAGGTGTGAAAGTTACTTTTTAAACGTGATTGAAGCTATTAAATGAGAGTGACAGTAATAGTTGCATTGCTATTTTGAAGCTATTAAGGGGGGAAAAAATCAGCAGCTTTTCTTGATCCCTCTAGTGTTTGAAATTGAGTCTCAAAGGACTTATGAAGGATCCTGCTTATTGAAAGTGATCTCCTGAAGATTTTTACATATCTCAAGTAGTCCTGAGAACTCTGCTGAATTACTAATCTACACATAGGGCATTATTACTTGCAAACCAATATATACTGAGCACTTTTGACAGCTGACATTCCTAAATAATACAGAGTATAAATTTAAAAAATAGAAAAGCCAGTCTTTTTAAAGCATCTTTTTTCTGTTTCTCATGCTTCATCAATATAAATGACACACAGAATTCTGTGAATATATCAAAAATGTTGAGAATTTTCAGGAATCCACTATTTCTGCATTACAGCTAAAGGTTCTGAACAGAATAAACCATTCAACTGATTCTGAAAAACCATGGTGCATCCTTTCATGCTTTTGCAGTTAGAGCTGCCCTGTTTGCAGAGGAAATGATCTGTACCTGGGAGCAGCTGAAAAACAAACCAGGCATCTGACGAGCCAAAAACAATACACAACTTAAAGCACTGTCGCCTCTGGATTTCTTTAATGAACCACAAACTCTTTTGCTTCCCGAGCCTCATATCATAATTGGCAATAACTACAACACCTTCTCAAAACACAAAAACTCATAATCTGCCAGCTCCCTGCTAATAAACTCATCCAGAACAACTTATTAAGACATAACCTTTAAGTGTGTGAGCAAACAATATGCAGTGAAAGCCGCAACACAAATATCTATAAAGCGAGATGAAGTATTAGGATTACTGCAGCTTTCTCTGAGCAAAGCCAAGCATATGGTGGTATAATGGAGCATGAATTTACAGCAGCAGAGATGTACGATATAGATTAAAGCTTCATCTGGGAGAACATACTGCGCGGCAAAAAAACCAAAACAAAACCAAAACAAACAAACAAACAAAAAACCCCAAAAAACATCTAACAAAAAACCCCA
>NW_005054408.1:186954-188074 GCF_000277835.1 Geospiza fortis | reverse complement strand
AACCGCTAAATACGTGATCCCGAAAGAGCCCTGATTTTCAACCGGTCTGAACATGCTTCTCAGAACACGAGGATGGATGCGAGGTTTTCAGGCAGGACGGATGGGCTCCTGTGGTCCATCTGGAAGGTGCGAGATGGAAAAATCCAAAATAAATTAACTCCACTCCCCTAATTTTGTCTGCACTCGCTGCCAGAGTTGTTAAAGAAATAAGCACTTGACCCATTTTGTTACTGTTTAAAACTAGACCAGAAATATTTGGTAAAAAAATATTTATTTTCCCTATGGTAAGGGAGCTGTGGCTTATTCATCCTGGCAGAGCAGCTTTTGCGGTTTTTCTTCAGTTAAATTAAATCTTAAAGTACGAATGGAAAACCTACAGCCTGTAATAAGTAGTGTGACCGATCAACAATAAAGGCTGAAATTTGAGGTGTGAAAGTTACTTTTTAAACGTGATTGAAGCTATTAAATGAGAGTGACAGTAATAGTTGCATTGCTATTTTGAAGCTATTAAGGTGTTTTTGTACCCAGTCTGATGAAGGCCAGTACCTTTGTCAGCTTTTTGGGGGAGCGTGGGTTTTTTTTTTCTATTTGATTCCAGAGACAGGGCCGTGGCTGCAGGTCGGGATGTCCCCATTGCGGACTGCCGACCGAACTGCGGAGCGGGGGGCTCAGCACAAGGAGGCACTTTTGGGGAGCCCCAAAAAGCAGAGCAGAGCTGGGGGCAGCGCCACTCCCTGCTGCTCCCGTGGGATGATCCACCGAATCGCGTCCCCACGGCTGCTTTTTAGGGGAAATCGGAGGGCCCGTGGCAGACTCAGAGCCCAGGTCACCAGTCCATGGTGACATTTGTAGCAGTAACGGGCACAAAGGGACACGGCAGAGCCTCGGTGTTCCAGCAGCCCAGCGGGACCGTGCCCGTCCCGCTGTGCCCTCACACACACAGCGCACTCCGGGCTGGCCCCGTCCCGCTGTGCCCTCACACACAGCGCACTCCGGGCCGGTCCCGCACTCCGGCGGGCTCCATCCCGCTGTGCCCTCACACACAGCGCACTCCGGGCTGGCCCCGTCCCGCTGTGCCCTCACACACAGCGCACTCCGGGCCGGTCCCGCACTCCGGCGG
>NW_005054408.1:186222-186721 GCF_000277835.1 Geospiza fortis | reverse complement strand
CCCCCTCCTCACGCCGGCAGCTCCCAAAAGAGGGGCAGCTCAGGGAAGGCAAGGAGCTGCTGGAGAGGGTCCAGCAGAGACCACAAAGATGAGGAAGGGTCTGGAGCATCTTTGTGATGAGGAGGGACTGTGACAAGTGAGCCTGGGGAAGAGTGAGAGGGATCTCATCAGTCCATACGAGTTTGTCCAGAGCATGGTGCCAGGCTCTGTTCAGTGGAGCCCAGCGACAGGGCGAGAAGCAATACCGGTGATCTAAAACACAGATCCCACATCAGTATGAGAGGTACCAGAAAGGTGCGGAGTCCCCCTCTTTGGACACATCCCAAACACACCCGGACGCGTCCCTGCGTCCCCTGTTCCAGCGACCCTGCCCTGCTCAGGGGGCTCGGGCATAGGCGGTGGATTGGCCTCGCCTGGCGAGGGCGCGGCAGGGCGGGGGCAGCGTTCGGCGGTGGATTGGCAGCGCCTGGCGCGGGTGGCCTCAGCCATGGCGGACGAG
>NW_005054408.1:170968-185993 GCF_000277835.1 Geospiza fortis | reverse complement strand
CGTTTGCGGCGCCGCGCGGGGGCCGGAGGGGAAGAGGAGAGGCGTGTGCGTGACCGGGGCGGGGGAAGCGGGCAGAGGCCCGGCCGTGCCGGAGCTTTGGCTGGAAACGGCACCGAGCGCAGCCCCGGCCCCGCCGCCGCCTCCCTGCGCTCCTGCCCTGGGAGGTTCGGCATACGAACGTTCCCGCCCCCGACCACTCAGTATTCCATGGATTGCCTTCCTGGCCTTTCCAGCCATCTCAGTTTTCAGAGCTGAATCACAGAATCACAGAATTGTTAGGGCTGTAAGGAACTTCTGGAAATCATCCAGTCCAGCCCCTCACCAAGGCAGAGTCACCTGGAGCAGCTGACACAGGAGCATGTCCAGGTGGGTTGGGAATGTCTCCAGAGACGAGACTCCACTCCCTTCCTGGGCAGCTGCTCCAGTGCTCTGCCACTCTCCATGGAAAGAAGTTCTTCCTCGTGTTGAAGTGAAACTTGTGTTTTAGTTTAGGAGGTTTTGCTCCTTGTCCTCTGCTGGGCACCACTAAAAGGAGCTGGACACCATCCTCTAATACAGTCCATATGTGGATTTATGGGAAGTGACAATTTTGTTGTTCCTGTGAAGGAACTCTACCTCCAGCCAGCCCCATTTCCGGTCCGTGTGGTTTTCCATCCTGCTTTCACACCTTTAATTGTTACCTGTAAAATCTGAGGTGTTGATTCCATATAAAGTTCGGGGTTTTTTTGGTTTTTTGTTACTTGTTTCTGAATAGTCACCAGTAATAGTGACTTGGAAGTTTGCCCCCTTTTTGTTTTTCATGTGTATTAGTGTTTAATGCAGGAACCAACTGTTGTAGAACCCCCCTCATTAACTTTTCATTGGTTTCAGGAGTTAGACTTGATGATCCTTGTTGGTTCTTCCAGCTCAGAATGTTCTGTGATTCTGGGATTTCAGCTGCCATGCTGAGAATGTGTTATGTTTCATTTTACTTATCCCTGACTTACTCTAATGGATCTATCATGCTTCTGTCACTTTTCTGGGCTTTGGGGAAGCCTGTTATCCTAGAGCTAAGGGAAGGCCTCTTCCTGCCCCCAGCCCCAGGAGCAGCTCACCCCACTGTTGGCAGGACTGCGCTGTGAGGAGAGCAGAGGGTGGCACATTTATTTGCTAAGGCAGCAGATTCCCATTTCCAGGCAGGTTTAGCAGGCAGGTTTATCTTCCATCAACACTGCTGGAATATTTTAACTTTCTGTTCTGTGTGGACTGATTCTGGATTGTGATATTTGCTCTGATCTCCTTCTTCAGGATCCTTCTGCTGATCCGTCGCAACAGGAAGCAAAGCAGAGGTATAAATGAGACTATTGAATTTTGGTCTTGGATCTCATCATCTTTAACCATTTGTTTTGTTGTTGGGAAAACCACCACCAAAGGAATTGAAATGGATCAAAGATTTGATGCAGGTGTGGCTCCCATGCCATGCCCACACTGCCTGAGCCCTGCTGGGGTGGGAGGGCATGATGAGAAAGCAGCAGCAGCTGATTTTCCTTGGCACTTGTGTGAGTTCAGTAACCTCCTGAGCTGCAGTGATGCAGCAGGGTGCTCTGGGGAGCATCATCCCTGCCACTGTCACCTGCTGCTGGAAGGCAGAACCCTTGGCTCCTCAGGGTTGGTAGGAATTTATGATCCAAGTCTTGCAGGCTGGCAGAACTCCTCCCAAACTGGTGCTTTTTGTCAGTGGTGAGTTTGGGTTGGGTTTGGCTGGTATTGCAGTGGGAAGAGCCTTTCCCAGTTGATTTGATTTTTCTGGGATACTATTCCAGTTAAAAAGCTGAAGCAAAATTATTTTTGTGGAAGCTCAGTGGGGGAACAGTGTTCAGTATTTGTGTTAAGGGGAAAATTGTAAACAAGTGTTTTAAAGAGCTGACTTTGCACAGTCCAAGCCTGTATTAACTAAAGTTTCATAAACTAAAGCTCCAGTTTTGCAGATACTTATATCAAATATTGTAAATACATGGAGACTTAGCGAAGTCTCCATGTGAAAGTTCTAAATACATAAATGAGCTTTGGTTTGGTTTTGGAATTGCATGGACAATTCCTTGTGCCTGTTCTACCATGCACTGCCTTGGGGTCAATTCCACATGGATAAATGCAGGATCTAAAGGGTAGTACAGCTTTTGTCTTTTAAAATGTAATCATGAGCAGTGGGAAGGTGTAAGTATGAAACTCCACCTTGATTTCTTGGAAGATGTTGCCAGCTGTGTAACTTCAGTAATGGGAAATGTCCATAAGAAAAGGACATTCCCAGGATAGGAGATGCTGTAAAAGATATCATGTAAATGGAAGGTTTGAAGTGACCTCAAGAAGCCACTTCCATGAATCAAAAGTGTTCTGTAGTTTGCTGTTCAGTGCATGTTATTTTAGGTGCTTGAAATCCCACTTTTAATGTGTGCTTCACTTTTCCTTACAGAGAAGCAGAGATAAGAAATACTATTTTAGCTCAAGTTCTTGATCAAGCAGCTCGTGCAAGATGTGAGTATCCAAGTAACTTCCTAATAAAAAATACTCATCTAAGGGACTCCTCAGAAGTGTGTTTGTGTACAGAGGCCAGACTAGAGAAATACTGGTTTTGCTGGGAAGATAAAACTTGCAGCTCTTCAGTTGGCAATATCAGCGATTAGAAGGGAGAGGCTGATGAGTATCTGAATTATGTTAATGTTTTGGGTTTTATTTAAATTAGTGGAAGGAATTATATGGAGAGTCAAAGTTGTTTAATGAGGAGCAAATATTTAAAAGTAAGAAATATAACTGTCTTGTGCCTGGCATAAATGCAGATGCCTTTTTCGATTTATTTCATGACCCTGGCATGAAGAAGATTGTTTCCTAGGGACATTTGTCACTTTTTTGTTACTAGTGAAGGTATTGGAGAATGTTCTAACCCCAAATGAACAAAGCCTGTTTTTGTTGCAGTAAGCAATTTAGCACTTGTGAAACCAGACAAAGCAAAAGCAGTAGAGAATTATCTTATACAGATGGCAAGATTTGGACAGCTAGCTGGAAAGGTGAGTATGTTTCATAATTCTTTCTCACATATATTTATTTTTAAACCCAATTGACTCTACAAAAATATGTTTATAATAGATGTGAGTTAAATTAACTGTAAATAGCTCCTAAAGACTATTATAATTCCATCAAAAACCTTTTGTAAGAAAGGAAATGGCAATTCAGTCTGATACTCTCAGAGTGTGTTTATCCACATTTTGTTTGACTTTCCTAGGTATCAGAACAAGGTTTGATAGAAATTCTTGAAAAAGTGAGTCAGCAAACAGAAAAGAAAACAACAGTGAAGGTGAGTTTTCTTTCTTAAATGTAATGTTGTATAAAGTAGAGCAGCAGAATTGCACGTGTGGGACCAGTTCAGGGTGGCAGTTTGTATTTGCACCTCCTGCCCTGCCCTGGTGGCTGCTGGGTTTCCATCAGAGCAGTCCTACACATCTGCAGCTCCTGGGGCCAGCGTGCTGCGGGCCAGCCTGGCCCAGCTCTGTCCTGTGCCCCTGGGCCAGGCAGTGCCTTCATTGCATGGACTGGGAAAGGCTTGTGCCAGCCTGCATCTACCATGACCCTTCAACTTTCACTTTATCGATTTCATTCTAGTTCAACAGAAGGAAAGTCTTGGATTCTGATGAAGAGGATGATTATTAATACCACTGTAAGGCTGCCAAACAATAGCCTGGAAAAATGCTGTTAGCAGGCAGAATGCAAGATCTGAAAATGTTTACGCTTCTTGACTTTTTTTTATTATTATAAAAGGCCAACAAATAACTTGTAAAATAAATCTGAGAAGGGGGATTTTATAACTTAAAGTTTTGTAGTATAAGAGGCCTGAGCAGTGTGGGGTTCCCCATGGCTTCATTAGCATGAATGTTTTGTTGCCCCTTCCTCACTGTAAGCTCTGCTTTCAGCCACTGCACACACTTAACTTGCTGTTACTGGAGATTGCAAACACAGGAGCCAAGTGAGACAGGGAACAGCCACTCAGAGTTAGTCTGTCCAGACTCTGTCACAGAAGTGTTAGAAAGGAGATTCCCTGAGCCCCTGAAGGATGCCTGTCCAGCCAGCCACCGGCTCTCTTACTGGAAATTTAAAAATTAAGGTATCCAAATAGTGTTTGGATCAGGGGATTCCTATCAGGCAGTCTGTGTAAAGAAACATTACCAGCAAACAGCTGAACTGTTCTCCTGTCAGTTCCTGGGCTTTCAAACAAAGCAAGTTAACTGTGTCATACACAGCACTGTTCAGACACCTGGTATCGTGTATTCTTACAACTACCTCCACTTTTATCAAATGGCTGGAGAGTTTCTTACCTGGAAAAAAAAAAGACAGACCATTTTCCTAAACTCTGCAACTTCTGCATGCTTAAAGTAAAATTGAACTTGTGCTGTACCTTCATTCAAGAATATGGTTATGGAAATCAGTAGGATGAATACTGTAATGTGCTGATAAACTCTCCCACCACAACCCCCCTATATGACATAATTTAACAGGATCGTGTATGATTCCAACTGCACTGGTTTTTGGAACAGAATAAACTTGTTTCAAGTGAGCACTAGTGGGTGTGTTTTTCATCTTGTCTGAATGTGGTTAAAAATATGAAACATTTGTTATTTTTGTTTCATTTGGTTTAGCCTGTGCATTTTGCTTCTCTGTGTTTGTAATTAGGCTGCCTTAGCTTTAGCGATACCCTGAGTGTGCCAAATTTCTTCAGACTTACCACCCTTACTGAGTCTGAAGCCAAAGTTTGGTGAACTGATTTGTCTTATCTATATGCTTGAGAAATCTGAAGAATAATTTAAGTTAAATGCATGCTACAATAAAACACAAGCAAAATTCTCACTCTGTAATTTGGAAATCAGATTGATAATAGTCTACTAGATCTTAAATATCTGGATTATTCTTGCTACAGGTAAGGACCAATTACTTACTCTGGGTCATCTTTATAGTGTCACAAGAAGGAAAAACCTGTTTTACCTCTTTCCTTTTGTGTCTTTTGACTTGTAATAGCTGAACATTCTTTTGGTTTTTTTAATTTGAACGTAGAGCTAGAAAAGGAGGTTATGTGAAAATGCTGAGTTTCACTAACAGTTCTATTTTGTACACCTCTATGCATAAATCTAAAACCACACAACCTAATGAAATTATCTGTAAATGTAGGAGGAAGGAAAGTCCAGGAGTAAACACAAGGTAAAGTCTTCAAATGCCTACAAAACAAGAAAAATCTGTAATAGACTCAATGCTTGGACAAAAGCACTCAAAGAAAACAGCATTTTCAAGAGTTCTTTACTAGTTTTTTCTTTCCATCATTTGGCACAAATCCAAGGCACATCAGAAAATCAGATGAACTCATAAATTATTAGAAAAATAAACACATTACCCTCAAATCCAAATGTCATTTGACATTTTACCTTAGATTAAAAAGTTATCTGAAAAGCCCAGCACTCTATCTTCCAGCTTTGTATTTTGCCAGGTAGTTTACTAATACCACAGTTAAAAGAAAGAGAATTATGTATACAAATAGTTCATGAAATAAAATGCAAGCTGGATGTGATGAGCCAAGAATAAAAAAATACTGCACTGCAAAACCTGGCTTGTGCTACTTACAGATTTGCCTCCCATAACCGAACAGTAGAAAATATGAACTTCAAATCTAAGCAGCTACTTGGTAGTTCCCTCAGCTTTCAGTTCTTCAGTGATCACCCCTGGGAATGGGGCAGGATTTGGCCTATTCCAGCCAGTGCTCACTGGTGTGAGAAGTACCTTTCATAATGGCAATTTCACCTTTTTAATAGCAGTCCAGAGCAGGCTCTGGAGCGGTTTTGTCTGTGGGTGTTGCCCAAGATCAGAATCATGAGTAATTGTGCATTTTTGCATTACTTCCTTTAGAGGAGGGGAAAAGCAACTGAAATGCATGCTACAATAAAACACAGGCAGCACCTTGTGCTTGCTTCTGCTTTTTTATTAGGCTGTGAACAGCAAGCCCAGAGTTTAGCTTTGTCAAGCGCTGTCCACTTTTTCCCCAGTATCTTGGCTCCTCTGTAAGAACTTGATCTTGCAGCTCCAGTACAGGGGAGCATTGCTGAGCTATTAACAAGGACTACATCCCTTCACATTAGTAATGCAGATGTTATGGACTATTGTTTGGCCAGCGACTGAAATATACAGAAATATATACTATAATGGTTTGTAACATTACAATAAAAATAGAGACATTTCAATTACCTCCGGCAATAAATACCTTGTTATCCAATATATCTTTTTATATATATAAATATATTTATATTTAATTCTGAGTGTAGTGATAAAAACTGAAAATGCAAAAATTATTCAAAGACTTTTAAAACAAAGTGGGTGGCTGAAAAATACAATACAGGGTTTCATTTGGTTTACTGTTACATAGAACTTTTTAAGAAGTGCTGAATTGAATAGGAAAGTAATTTTGCTGTCTTTACCTCGTTACATCCCTGTTAGTGAGATCAGTAATGATCTGGCTGTGTGGTCACCTCCAACATGAACAGAGGAGTCAGGCCCCAGGGTGCCAGAACATTCCAGCTGTGCTGCAGAGCCTGTGCCTTCTCTGAACTGGGGGGTGTGAATGTCACTGACAGTAACACACAGTGAAGGGCTACCGAAATTCACACCACCAACTTCCTCAGCTCCGGCCTTCAAATCCGTGCTTCCCTTCAGTGATGTGAACCTGAGCCCTGTCAGTCCGGGGACTGCGGCAGCCCTGGAGCTGCCGGGCTGCAGGAGCCGCTGTCGCAGGAGCCGCTGTCGCTGCCCTCTGCTGGCAGTGGCACATTGACCGTGTGTCTGCGCTGCAGTAATTTACTCCGGGGAGGAGCTGCCGAGTCATCATCTTCCACAAACTCACCACTGCACCCCGAGTCCGTCACCTGACCTGTGCTCTGCTCCAGCATTCCAACAGATTTTAACTTGCTTTTATCAAAGCTTTTAATAGCCATCTGTGAGGAGAGAGAAATGGTACGTTAAAAGCATCTGCTTTCTTAAGAAGGAAAATTAATATATTGTTTCTTGAACATTATTATCACATGAATTTCATGACACTGAGAACACAGCCAAGATTTAAAATAGCATACTTTGTAAAAGAGTAATTCTATTTGGGCTACATATGAGAAAACAAGAGGCCAGCCTGCCCCAGGCTACACACACATCAGTACCAGACCTGAAAACAGACATTCCAAAACTTATTTTCACCTCACTATCCCAACAGCATCCCAGCTCTTCTAAACACCACTTGCAATGCAAGTCTTAATGCACTTGAAATTAACAGTCATTTCTTTTACTATTAAGAAAAGTGGAAGTAGTAACAGACAGGGTGACCCAGGTACTGCTGAAGGCAAAGGCAGTTTTCCCTGCTTCCAGAGGTCACCTGTCAGGGAAGAGACACCCACCCTCCCCATCCCCTTAGTGCCTCTCTCTGGTCATTCCAACCACTCATATCTTCCATTTCCACACCTGCTCCTGTTTCTGCTGTACACTGTGGATGGCTGGTCTGCATTACTGGCCACTCTGCAAATGTTAAAATAACCAGAAGAAATAAAGAGAATGCGAGCATGCTAATGACAGATCTTCTAAGACAAGACCAAAAGGAGAAAGTAGCTTTTTTACTGAAATGATGGCAACAGTCTTGAAAAAGCTGCAGACAGAGGTTATTTAAATCCACTAACATTTAAATCCACTAACAATTCAGAGCTGTAGGGACTCATGAACTAGTTCAGCCACAGATGTATGAACTCACAACCACAGAACAGAGCTGGAGTGCTCTGTATCAGGGTCACATACAGTTTTCTGACACCTGTGTACTCAAATGACATATTGCCTTCAGTGATCCACAGTTATAAAATGTAAATCCCAGGTTCAGTAGTGGAATATAATAATTTAGAAAGAATTAATAAAATATTACAGCTTTATAGAATTAATTTAGTGTTCTCAAGGCTTTTGGCAAATACTCAGCCTTCTAAGGGCTATAGGAAAAGGAAGAGAATCCCATTTTCCAGAAGGACATGAGCTGCAGAGTCTGCATTTCCCAAGCTGTGTCAGTCTAATGATGGGCAGCTGCTGGACTAACCTGGTAAAAACTGTTTTGTTTTGGACAGGTAATTTTTCTCTTGATTTAGTGTTCTGAAATGACCTAGCAGAAGATGCAATGAGAGTCAAAGCCAGTGCAAAGGAAGCAGAAGGAGCACAAGCTCTGGGGAAGGCAGCATCCAGCAGTTGGTGTGGGTGTCACTGCATCCCAAGCAGAGGTGAATCTATCACATACATTTGTGTCACAGCTGCCAATGCAACATGCACTTTGCTGTCACCCTTGCAAATAGTCTCCTCTTACAAAGAAAAGCCCAATTTCAATCTACTGGAAAATGTCTCCCTTGCCAAAGCAAGATACAGCTCCAAGATGCTGCAGTTTTTCAGTTCTAGGTTTTGCTGGGCAGGACACAGAAAAGAAGATAGAGTTGAAACCTGCAGTAAGAAGTTTAAGAGATTCAAAAGAATGAAGTGTCCAAGAGGTGTCATAGAAGCACCACTGAAGTCTGAACAACGATGAAATTTGGCAAACAGGTCAGAACTTCTGTGATTCAATGACCACCAGTAGTAAACTTTCCCTTACACGTACCCAGAGTGACAGCAGAGCAAGCAAACATATTTGCTGTAATATAAGAATAATCTGAGCAAGTATTTCCACTTACCTGATGCAATAAGTGATAGTCAAAATTAGGGACACTTTTATCTCTTGTTATTGTTCTCCGTAAGTGTTTTTCTCTAAAGAAGATTTTAAAGAAAGCAAAGAAATTAAATGTCTTCGCATAAGCCTTTCATAAAAGCCTCTCTCTCAGAAGCTCCACAAGGTGGAACTGTCTCACCAGAAACAGCCAGCTCCCTGACAACACTTTCCCAGAACTGCAGCCTACTCGTATTCCCTGTATTTTACTATGGAATATTAGGGTTTAAAAAGATACTGAGCAAAACCCAACCAAGCAGTGAACACCACTACAGTATTTTTAAGCAGTCTGGCTCTGAAATGCTTAACTGATGGTACACCAAGTATTAGTGCAATCCCAATTTTAGATACATTTTCCAGCCCTCCCTCTCCACCCCAGTGAGCTTGTCATGCCCAGAACATCTGCCTGGGGATGTGAGCGTGCCAGCCCTGCAGGATTAACATCCACTGGCACACCACCATGCCATGTGTAACCAGCCCTGACCCACTTTGGGCCTTTGTTAGCAGCTGCACTTCTCCTTTGCTCATGAGAAACAACAAACCCACTCTGAGCAAGCTTCTCTGCTTACTTGTTAAATCTGTTAATTGATTGGACCAGTTGAAGTTGTCTGCTTATGGGATCATCGGCTTTCTCACAGGGCTTAGGATGCACTGGGGGTTTAAAAGAATAGGCAGCTAAAATTACAACTGAGTCTCACTTAGGAATTAAAAAACACAGTTCTGATTTTAAATTGAACATAAAACTATAACACTAACTAATTAAAGTTGTGATTTATCTTTGGAAATTTTAAGAACCTTTAAGTTGCAGACATAACCATTCTTCCTCAGATAAAACAACTGGCCAAGCTTCTGAAGAGACTCTAATTTTGGACTTTGAGGCCCTAAATTCCAGTTTTTACCAACCTGAATTAACACACAGATGCTAAACCACCTCTTCATTAGTATTACTCATATCTTCTATTGCTCTTTTAGAACTATTCAAAATATTTGAAAGAACTACTCTCAATTTTAGGTGTCAGCACACTGTGATTAATTGTGATTTTCTATTAAGCAGACATTCACAATCTTTCTGAGGGAAGGAACAGGAGTTACTTCGAAAACTCATGGGTGCTGAAATGGGCACTCGTGCTCCTCATCTACCCTGATTCCTGCTTTGCAGCCTCCCTGTTTTCTTTCTGCAGTCCTGGTGGCATCAGGTCCTTTGTTGAGCTGTCCAGCTCAGGGGGCACAGCTTTTCTTACATCCCCAGGGCAGTGAACTTGAAAATTCACCTGAAAAACTTCTGAGGCAGCATAATGGGAGCAGTGGACAAGGCAGATCAGAAGCTGGGGGTGAGAAGTGAGGAGGGAGAATCTGTGGTCCTTAAGCTCCATCTCAGAGACTGCTTAGGCACATTAAGATAGGGCCATGTGTCAAATCCTTTAAGGAGTGAAATAACTTTGCATCATTGAATATAACTTATCGTGTTATTGCTATTAAAAAAGGGGAAGGTCAGAGTTTACACTGCAAGATAAAAGGTATCAAAGGGATGGTAACTCATCCTTCCCAAGGCCCCAGGGCCCTGCTGCAGCCCAGCTGTGCTGTCACTGCACCTCGTGGCCACACTGTGCCACCTCCTGCCACTTGCTCAAAGTCCTCTGCAAACTATGTTGGAAGGCTCACAGTAACCTCTGTAGCTCTCATTTGTGTCCCAAAACATGAGAGACAGTAACTAATGATGAGCCACTCCCTGACCTGTTTTAGGGCAATAGAAATGACACCCAACAGTCATTTAAATCTGTTTTGCTTTGCACTGAAATGCACAGTTCCTACATGGCTGGTTATATAATCTCAAATGTGGTGTGTTTTTACCTTGAAATGTTTTTGTTGGTAAAATTCACACATGTACCCCAAAGTAGATGAAAACTAAGTTTAAGGCAATGTCATGAGTAGAATACAAAGTCTGCTGCATTTAGTTATAGTATTTTAGGTGTTACCTATCATAAATATGAAAAATAATTGTTCTATTACTGTATGTACAGCAATTACATAAAATATGTTATATAGTCACCTGTGAATTCCTAAATCCCTTTTTATTCATACCAGTGGAAATATCACAGGTACCTTTTTTCCTTATCTTGCCAGAAACGTGCTGCACACGCTCCTTCTCTCTCTCTGCTGATGTGGGGGGACAGCTTGGTGCTGCTTCTAGCAACTTCATGATGTTTGAATTCTTCATTTAGAGTTTCCATTTTCACCATTATTAAAGAAAAAGAAAAACAACAGTACATTTTAGTATTTCAGTCTGTGTAGAGTGTGTTAATTAATGCTTCTATGACTCAATACAACACACATAAAAGAACTCATTATAAAAACAAACTTATATCATTCTGAGTAGGGACAAAAACAGTGTTTCACAAATTACACTGTAGTGCAGTGATGATGTTGGAGTCCTGACCTCTTATTTTAAGCTGTATTACTTATAGTTAAGCCAATTTCAGTTTAAATGGTAACATACATACCAAAATTGATTCAGTACAGAATTTTGTGGTCATTAAGCTACATCTCAGAGGCCATTTAAGCACATTAAGGAGTCCTTTAAAGAGTGAAATAATTCGGTATCATTTAATATTACATATAATGTTATTGCTATTAATAAAGGGGAAGGTCAGAGTGATCTATTGCAAGATAAAAGAAATCAAAAGCCCTGAAGGGCAGAAGATAATGGGTGGGACAAGGAACATTGCTGCCTGCGTAACTGATTAGTGCAAGGCGTTCATTTGCCTACATCCAAGTTCTGCTCCCTCTGCCATTACAGAGATTTTAATGTTCCTTTTATTTAGGTCTGTGCTTCCACTCTTTCTAGACCCATCCTTTTAGTCTAGGATAACTTATTCTAGAAACCCAACCGGCTTCACATGCCACGGGAACCACTGCTAGGCTGCACAAGGAACAGGCATCTCACTGTTTATACCCCTCTAAGAGCTGGGTGCAGCTCAGTGTGTGCAGCCCTGCTGTGCCAGCACAGGGCTCTTTGCCCTGCCCTGGCAGCCTTGGCAGGCCGTGCAGTACTCACGGGCTCGGCGCAGTCGGCGGCGGTGCAGCCGCGCTCGTCGCGCAGGTGCCGCAGGGCCCCGTGCTGCAGCAGCAACGCCACCAGCGCCTCGCTCCTGCCCGCCACGGCCTCGTGCAGAGCTGTGCTGCCCTTGCTGTTGGAGAGGTTCACCGAGGCTCCGTGCTGCACAGCAAAGGGAGATCACGGTTAGAAAGGAGCAGCAGCCCCAGAGCTGCACAGGGCCCAGGGCAGCTGCACCACCAGAGCCACAAGAACACACCTGGCCACGTTATTGCCCCATCCCCTAGCCACAGTTTCATGGATCAGCTCATTTTGGTTTTGCAAATCTCTATCACATATTCCAAGCTTTAGAGATACTTTAGAAACCCCCAACCCTTTGTGACAGAATCCCAGGAGAGAAAACCTGCCACCTGCCACACAAAAGTTCCATAAAAACAGCTACCTGTACAATAGCAAGGTCATATTTATCTAATAGCAAGGTAATATTTATCTAAAATTTATCTAACATCTCTGAAGGGATGGGATTGAAAGGAATAAGTTAACAAAAACTCTTATTTCTTTCCCCAAGTATTTTCAACAGAGAAAAGCATAACTAAAAATACTGATCCTGAGTACTGGGTAAGCACAGATATCACATGAGAAATACCAGCAGAACATTCTGTCTGCTGTGATCTTACCTGCAGCAACAGGGCAGTAGTCTCATAGTGACCATTCAAGCATGCATAAATTAAGGGAGTATTTCCATATATATCCTTTTTATTTTGTTTTGCATTGTAATCCATCAGACACTTTACCACCTATTGAAAGAAATAACAACTTCAGTCTTACTGAGTAGGAGTACTGAGTTAGTGAGTATGAAACTAATTTTCATATTTTAACACCCACTTTTAAAAAAGAAAAATGTAAGCAACTACAAGAAAGGCCAGAAAATAAAACTCAAGGTGTGTGAAAAACAAATATAACCAGTAACTTAACAAAACATCAAAACCAAACCACCACCAAACTGATCACAACACTTGGAAGGAGTTCTTTATACTGTAATTACCCCATGAACTAATCTACAACTATCCCACGAATTAGCCTACAATTCTGAGTTGTATTCTTGGTTTTTCTTGCTTCCCTAGTATTTTGTCTTCCTATCACTTCCAAAAGCCTCTTCTTTTCCCTCCTGCAGTCTTCAGCTCCTTATTTTTAAACAATTTTCTGCTTTTCTAATTTTCTGCTTTTCTTCATCTTTCCATTTGCCTTTTCCCCCCTGCTTTTTCATGTTTGCTATTTTCCTGTCTCATTTACTCTCTCTCCTGTATTGACACCCTCCCCCATGGGCTCATGCTTCTCCTTCACTACTTTTGCTTCCCTGACTTGAAGCGAGGGATGAGTTATCTGCTGCCTCAAAGCTGCACTCGCCTCATGATCTAAGTAAGGAGTTGAAATTACAGTAAATATTTAGTACTGTGGCTTCTGAAGACACAAACATGACCCAGAGAAGAAGGTACAGAGGAACGTACAAAGAAGATTCAGCTGCACAAGGGATGTTTAAAGCATTTGAAATAAGAGAGAAGGTTTTTGCAGCACCCCTTGCATTAAACCAGTATTTTAAGTCATGCATGCTTATGTAAGTCATATATGCTTTCATAAAGAAAAGGTGTCTTCTGAAACAATTTCAGCTCAAAGTTCCCCTTTCCATCTGGAGATTTTAGACCCTGAAAACAAAAACCAGAACCGCCAAACTAATTTTCTCTGCTCCTGACTTAGTGTGGTTGCTCATTTCCCCTGGCAGCTTTCCGTGGTGCCAGGGAGCTCTGTGCCAGGCAGGGTTACCTGGGAGTGTCCCCTCTGGCAGGCCAGGTGCAGGGGAGCTGCCAGCTGTGTGTTCTTGGCGCTGGCACTGGCGCCGTGGCGCAGCAGCAGCGACGCCAGCTCGCTGTGCCCGTGCAGAGCAGCCATGTGCAGGGGGGTGAAACCATCCTGGTTGGAAACATTCACCCCCAGCCCGTTGGCACAGATCTTGGAAAACCTCTGTTGAGGAAAACACACAATAAAACTATAATCGTGCTTTGTTTTAATCAACAAAATAGCCAAATACCTGCTAAGTTCATATAAAACGAGCAGATGGGCACTACAAGAAATTCTGCTGAAGCCTAATTTGAGGCCTTCAGAAAAAGTCAGTGAAGAAGAGCAGCTTGGTAGTATTTTCCAACAGAAAATTACTTTTATTGTTATCTCTTTTCTTCCAACATGGTAACTTCATGGAGAGCAATTCTAGGCCAAATATTCATGGTATTAAAAAGAGGCTCTAGCAGCACAGTTTGAGACAGAACTAAAACTGAAAGTTTTTATATAGCTGTTAGGATGCTAATACTGGATATGAGGCAGTGTTAATGGGTTACTTTGATTTATAAAGATATATATGCTCTTTGAAACAGACAATAAACACTTCAATGCTACATGAAGCTTGGGGTAATATTGATACAAACTAAAATTAATTTTATTCACCTGGAAGCAAGAGTGGCCCAGAGAACAGACTTCCCTGGGGAGTCAGGATAAGGAAAGCACCTGGAGGACAGTTTACCCAGATGTACAGAACATCCTCTTTCACTCCTCTTGCAAACTGTGCCTGCCTGACATTTACAGTGGTGCACAGCCTTTCATCCTGTGCTTTCAACGTGTGCCTGCCTAGCACAGCAGTTAGGATTAATTAACAAGTTCCTTCTTCTTCTCATTCAGCAGACAATTCCACAGCAGATGCCATTCCCCTCCCTGTCAGCAATAAAATGAGCTTTATGGACTCCAGCTCTGGCATCTTTAGCACTTGATCCCTTGTCCTGAGGGCACAGGGACAGCCCTTACCTTAGAGAACAAAGCACCGTGTGAATGTGAAGCCTTCAAGTACAACAGCACACTCTAAGCCTGCACAAAATAAACTTGTGGTGGCAGTGGGGAATTCAGAAGTTAAGCCATCTCACAGTGCTGTTAACCCCAAAGCAGCCAATCAACTGAAAATTTGTACTTAGGTTTATTTTGCAATGATTTATCCAGTCATGTATCCCTTCAGACACCTCCTGAAGGCAAGTTATGGAATTCCTATTTCCAAAAAGCTGGGATTGTTCCTTATGCAAAACAACAAAAAAAAAAACCCCAAACAAGAACCAGGTACACACACACAAAAAAGCCCCCCAAAAACCCCAAGCAAA
>NW_005054408.1:165014-170904 GCF_000277835.1 Geospiza fortis | reverse complement strand
GTAATTTAGGGGGAAGGAAATCTTTGCAACTGAAAAGAAAGTCTTTGTAATTATTTCAGATCTCTGAAGAGGTTTTAGATATGGCTTGTAGAAAAGATGCCAGGCAATTAAAAAAAAGACTTTATCAGCATTACATGGATTTTGGGATTAGCAGGTATTCCTTGCTGAACTGATTACTAACAGGTAAGTAGATATGCTGTGCCAGTAGCAGTGTAAACTAAGGAGAACCAGAGGCTTAGAAAAGAATGAATGTTTATTCAAAGTGGCCCAAACTTTCCTGACAGCACTCCACATATCCTAAAAACAAACTGTGAAGCTTTCTCAATCCATTAGATATGGTGCAAGTCCATGAACACTGTTCCTGTATACAAAATTTTCAACAATTCCATTAAAAAAGAACAATTTCATACCAGCAGATGAAGTGTGAAAATCTGTATATAGTTAATTTCTTTTTAGAAGAGAGACAGAGGTGCTGGGCAATATGAATGCTATTTCCCTGGAGCTAAAACTTACATTACAAGAATATAAATTATTCTTTTTACAGAATAAATATTCCAACCTTTTGTGCTGGTCCACATTTTGAGCACTGGCATAATGGATGGCAGAATTCTGGTTTTGATGTACTGGCTGTGTCATCATCATCTTCCAAGTCTTCTTCCACCCATTCCAAGAGATAACGGACCTGGCATAAAAAGCAAATCCTTCTTTATAGAGTCCCAAAGTTCCATGTCCTAACAGATCTGCACATGTGGACAAGTCAGATTTGACAAACACACACTTGTGACTCTCTCAGGGAGGGCACACAGCTACCTCCTGCCATCAGCTGCCCACAGGCCAAATTAAAAAATCAAGTGTTATTGTTGACAAAACAGCTAGGAAGTTCTCCAAGTACAGTGAAGTGAATTATAAATGACTTCCTGCTGCCTAATCACAACTGCAGTGCTCACCCACTCTCAAACACTCCACATCCTTGCAGCTCAGATGATTTGTGCCAGCTCATATCAATGTGAATTGTGCTTCATCTTTTGCTTTAAAGAACATAAGGAATGACAAGGATGAAAACATTTAACTGATACCCAAAACTTTGCAGGAGCACTGACTTTCCTTAGGTCTGTCACTTAGGACTTGGACAGTTGCACTTTTTCCTCAATGTGCAGTGCCTCATTTTTGAGAGAGAGGCCCTTCAGTGAAGTCTTAGGGCTCAGGGCATTCATGTGCAACCTGCAAACAGCGATGCTTAGGGCATTTAAATTTTACATTACATTTAATTCAATTAAAAAAAAAAACTGTTTAAGCAGTACATTTTTTACCTTGAAATTCATCAATCTACATTTAACTAAAGACATTTTAGAATTAGCAGTGACTGTATTAAGTCTCCAGTAGTACTGGACCAAGCCAAGAGCTCTACAGCTGCTAGTCCAAGGGAATGGGGACAGTGGGATTTCTGAGACATTCCTCCCACTCTGTTTACTCTCACACTTGTCACAAGTTCTGCTCCTCACCACTGAGCTCTGGGAAAGCAACACATCCATGTCTCAGCCACTTAAACACACGCAGCTACAACAAATCCTGGGAAGCCAGGAAGGGCCTTATACCTGATTCTGAATTATAACATATTTGAGCCTGAAAAGGGATGTTTCTTACAGAATATTGCTTTCCCTGCAAACTCCACCTTGTTCTCTGGAACAAAGGAAATATTCTCTCAAGCCTGCCTGTTTATGGAAGGCCAGCTCAGCAAAGCATTGCTACTTGCTACATTTGTTCATGTCTAAAATAAGCAGAACTGTCACTTCACTCCCCCCTTTCCCTGCACCCTCACCAAGACTCTCACAATCCATTTCCTCCTCCTCCTGGGACAGCCCAATACTGCTGCTCTCATTATCCAGTGCACAGCTCCCAACATATTGATACCTGTTCCTCCCAAAAACCTGAACACACTACTCCTGTGCCCATCTCTTTATAATTACAGTACAGTAGCCATTCTTCTTAGTTTAAAGGTATTTTTTGTCAAAATATTAACTATGCCTGAGTGAACCACCTCAGGAGATTGCCCAGTCTCATTTCCCAGGTAACTTGTCGCCTGAAAGGTTCATTACACTGCTGGGCTACTTTGGAATACTCAGCTGAGCACTCTGGGTCTCTGCACCCTCACTCCAACCTTTCAGCTGCTCCACAGCACTTATTTCAGACAAGAGATTTGGTTTTTTTCTGTGTTAGATTTGCACATATCCTTCCAACTGGATAGGGTGGGTAGGAGAGCACCAAATCCACTAGCTGTGCTGAGACAACACCCATGACATAATAATGTTTTGGTTTTTTTTTAATCTTCCAGTTTCACAGCACTTTTTTAACGCCTCCTCTTGCAAAGCTCAGTTGGCTGCCACAGCAAACATCTACAGCAGCCCTAATGACCTGGCTGCTGTGGCTGTTCCTATGCAGACAGACCTCAGGCTGTCAGAACAAGGTCAGAGTTTTTAAATACTCGTGGTTTTTTAATTGATATGCAATCTGTAACCTTTGTCATCCAGCTGGATGATTCTCCTTTTCTGAACAGCCTCGCATGAACTTCAGTAATGAGGAAAGTAAAGCCACATAAGACAAGGTGATTCTGTCATCTGAATGCACAGACTGGATTTCTAAGTGCTTTTTTTCTATATGCTTTTCATTGCTGGTATCTGTTGAGCAGTGCTAGATACTAATTTCCCAGCAAGTTATAGCACTGCATTTAATTTTCTTCACTGAGTTTAGATTTTCACAAAGTGAGTGAAAAGTGAACTGTAATACATGCACATTCACCACTGGCCAGGAAAATGGCAAATATCACCATTGTACATGTTACTGCTTCTTGAAATGACTTAAGGGCTGGCTTGGAAATAATATAAGTCACATTGTAAACTAGGATAATGATATGTACTCAACAACTGAACAGTTCTTTGCTCTATCAGAAGATAAATTATTTCCATCAACTCAGTGGAAGAAAAAATAAGAGAAACTGTATGAACATGGCACGTATTTTGTAACATGAGTTTTCTATTTTCTGATGACTCTATGAGGCTTCATTGGCATTTGTAACTCCTGGTACAAACCAAACCCAAACAGGTTTTTCAGAACGTGCACCCAGCAGAGTAAACTTGCATTCTCACACAGCTTTATGGTTTTGTTCTGTGAACTACAAGAAAATCAAGAAATCTACAGCCTTCCACACATTTCCAAAAGCAAAACTCCTAAAGATTCCTGTGTCATCTTAAATTTTTCAGTAGAATGACACTGGAAGTATCTCATTTTTTAAGGAATAAAGGCAATAATAAGTAAAGGAATAGTCGAGACAGGTGGTACCACAAATTACAAACATCACATCTGAAACTGGTATTATTATAACATCAGCTATCCATTTGAAGTGAACTCCAAATTCCACGTTATTGTGTGCCCCACAAATAGCATCTCTGTGCTGATTAGTGTCACCTGAATTTACTCCTTACATGAGATTATTACTCAAAGCATTCTCCACTTGACACTATTTACAAGTAACTTCCTCAATATGAATGAGATAAAATGGAATTCAATAATATTCAACAGCCACATTAACACTCACCATTTCCAGATCTCCATCAGCAACTGCTCTCAGGAGTTTTTCCACCTATGTATGAAGAAAATTATTTATTTGCTTTGTTGGTATGGGTATTAAGCAGAACACAGAAAATCCTGTGTCCTTTGCTGACCTCCTAAGCTCATGCAGTAGGATTACTGCTGGCCCATTTCATATTTATTGATAAAGTTTTAAAGGAAAAACCTTCCTCCTTTATGAAATAGAGAATCTGTACAAGGCCTGTGGCCATTTGATGATCTCTGACCTGCTCAGTTAAACAGTACTTATCTAAATTGAGGGTATGTGGCCCACCCATAAACAAAGCCATGTAAGCTGATATATATTATGATGCTGCTCCAGCAGCAGCTGCCCTGTGCATTTCTGTGTGAACCTAATGTTAAAAATACCTGCTCAAGGCAAGTTCCTACCCTAATATACACTAACACTGGTTGGACTCTTGCTGAGCTGCTCTGTGCTGCTCTCATTATCCAGCACACAGCTCCCAACATATTGTACCAGTGCCTCCCAAAACCCTGAACACACTACTCCTGTGCCCATCTCTTTATAATTAGAGTGAACAGTGTAATTACAGGAACACAAAGCTATTTGAGAAACAACAGTTTAAGATGAAAAAGATGCTTTCCAATTGTTACCTTTACAGCTGCAGATAACTGGTTTAATCCTGCCTTAAAACCAAACATTTACAAATCCAACTTGACTGTAAGTATGAAATTTGTTTTCTTATTTAAAATCTGGAAAGATATAAATACTAAAGGGTACACACTGTGACCAGAATTAGCCCATTTTAGTGTAAGGTGAGGCCAGGGCCCCAGTGCTGGGGGAAGGAAGGTGCTTGCCTGTTCACAGCTCTGCAGGGGGAACAGACATGTGAGGGAAGAAGAGGTGGAAGGAGCTCTGCAGAGCACTGGTGCCATTCCCCTGAGCCCTCAGGCTGCTTGTGAAAGCAGGAGAAGGAGATTAACTTGTCTCTTCTCTTCTCTAAGTCTCTACTCTCATATGAAGGAGTTGAGATCCAATTTGATAGAATGGGAAAGGTGCCAGTAAAAGGGCAGGGAGAGTCCATCAGTCCTCTCACAATTCATCTGGCTCTGCAGAGTGTCAAGAATCATTTAATAAGCTTTGTGAAAGTCTGTTTTAGCATTATAGCAAATTATTCCAGCACTGTGCTACAATCACTGAAGATGCTAATGGGTAAACACACTTGTTTCTATAGCGAGGAACACCTTGCAAGCTGTCATGGAGTGACAGCTTCAGTCACATTTCAATCTTCATATGGAAATTACCACCTTGCTGAGTGTGACAGTGATGTTTGGCAAGGCAAACAAGGAAGAATGAGACTGAAGTTTATGTTCTATTGCTCTGATTTCTTTCTTCAGGGTTTTAGATGAAGAACAGGACACAAACAGCTGAAAGACCAGAGGCCAGATTAAATCTCTCCATTTTTATCTTAGGAACACTGCTAAGATTGGGTTTATTATCACCTTTCTAATACAAGATGAATGTCCTTGGAGTCTAAATTGGTCACTCCAGGCAGAATCTATGATTCTTTGATTTTTCTTTCCTAACTTTGAATGTCTGAAAGTCAGCTGTCTAAACCCCAGCCAGGCATTTTGTTTTTAAACTCCCTCTCTGGTAACTACAGAACAGAATAGAATACAGTCAACAAATAACACCTGAGTGCAACTCAGGTCAAACTAAGCATGTCTGAAATTAACTCCTCTATGAAATGAATTTCCCTCCACTGACTGAGGAGGGGCAATAGATGTCTGAAGTGAAGACAACTGTCTTCCAGAACTTGGCTGAATCCCAATCTCTCCACATATACAGCTAAAATGGACTATATACACTAGGGAGGGCTGTGCCTCCCCTGAACTTCCCCTGATCATACAGGATAATGTCACTGGAGAATGTAGAGGTCTTTAGGATTTTTCAGGAGTCACCTTATGCCACACAAGATGCCTCACATTAATAGCAGTGACCCACAAGCTCTGAAAATTTCTTTCCAAAAATAACAACTTAAAGTACTAAAAGCTGTCTCAGGCCCCAGCAGTGCTACATTTGTTATGCAGCTTATAGATAATTTATTAAGAGTACTTAGGGCAAAATGTCTGCTACATGCATTTCCCCATCTTTCCAGTTTGTTTTCTCACTCTTCCATGGAACAGAACCTTCCTTTAAATGTAAAAATAGAAGAAACAAATCTATTACAATTCACCTGCATGGCCAGTTTTTCAGCTTGCTGAACAGAAACTGTGCAGGTGCCAAATTTACAATCCTGGCTCT
>NW_005054408.1:144623-164999 GCF_000277835.1 Geospiza fortis | reverse complement strand
CATTAAAAACAAGCCACTGTGACTGGCTCATTTAAGAGCTTTAATTCAGTACTGATTAATCAAGATCTGACTGGATCCCCTTAATCCAAGGTGCAAACCTTGAAATTTGGAAAACTGACTGTATCAGTTTCCCATTACTTCAAGCAGTGTTTCCTTCATGGAGCTCTCTCAGCATCAGGCTCTTGCCTCTTTGAGCAGGGAGGCCAGGTGAAACTTGGCAAACAGAAATCAGCTAAAGCTGGATTACAGAGAAGGTCATTAACCCCAAGGACCTCAGGTGTAAGCAGTTTGTAATCTTTTCCCCTGGCTTGAACTACAGTCTTAGCACTTGGGTGTGATAAATTTGTTCCTTCAAAGAAAAATAATCAATCTACAAGGAGAACTTGTTTAGAGTGCTTGACTCTGTACAAACAGGGAGGTGCAGCCCTACACTGAGCCTCTCACAGAGCAACTCAAGTGTGAAGTCCTATTGACAGTCAAAATTTGCATCTTTGTGTTTCTTCAATATTTTTAGAGAACTGAAACTTCTGGCAAGAAAAGAAGCTTTTAATACCAGGAAAAGGAAGAATAGTGGTGATATTGAGAGAAACAAACACACTTAGGAGGTCAATTTGGAAAAAAAATTGAATAGGCAGACTAGGAAAAATAAAAAGAAGCATCAGAATGAGTGGTGATATGACAGTCTTGGGAAGGGGTAACAAGTGTGGATCTGAGATCCCACGAAAAAATTCAGAGGATGCCATCTGGTGTGGACAGAGCAAAATCAGCAAACACATACATGCAAGATATTTCATATATAGTCTGTACTTCTTCACTTGCTACAAAATTGATTCCCATGCTATCTGAAAGCATGTCTTATGTCTTAACATTCCAGTTTGTTGTTGGCCAGCATGGCTGTACAAGTCTCTTTTTCCCTGACAGATTTTCTAAGCTAACAGTGGCACGTAATTCCTGGATGGGACAGCCAGGGCCTTGGAGCACTGACTGCCACTGTACTTTGGTAAACCTCAACAAATTCTAAATTACATAGTTAGCGTCAATAAATATGAACAACTACTTCAGAGATGGTGTCAATTTCCCCCCAGAAATAACCAACAGAGCAGTTGAAGCCACACAAAAATAAGCACTGAGATGACAAAGCCCCTGAGGACAGCAGTTACCATTTTCCAAACCAGACAGGAGGCTATTCCTGAAGAAGCAGTTTAAAACACTGTGGCAAATTATCACTCTTCTAGCTTCCTTCACTTTGCTTACTGTCAAAACCTATACCTCAGTCTTACCTCTTTATAACTGTTTTTTGCTTCTTCTTGCCTAATATCAGTTGATGCTGATGACAGGCTTGAGACAGATGATCCTCTGCTGAAAGTTTCTGTTGAGTGCTGAGGAGACCTAAGTGGTGACTTACAGATGGAAAAAAACAAATAAAAATCAATAAATCAAACAAACAAAATAAAATAAATAAAAATCAATAAATCAAACAAACAACCACAAAAGGTGAAATATCAAATAAAGGAGGTTAAGCATAGGCAAGAAACAATTTAGCTTGCATGGGCTGTTACCTCAGAAGCACTCTGTCCTCTTTCAAATGTTAGGTAGTTTGCTTCCATCAATGACAAAATCTGCACAAAAATATTAAAGATAACCAAAATAACTCCACTCATAGAGGAATCTACTGACTGAAACACAAATGAGCTGACAACCTAATAATTAGGAACAGAATATGACTGAGCAGGTTAGAAGTACCCATTAACAAGTTCATGTTCTATCCCACAGAGTGTATTCCCACTGCTGGAGTTAAAATGGGACCTTTATTCCTCAGAGTGAAACAGACATTTTCTCTTTAATAGTGAAACCTCTTAGCAGTGAACATCTCCACCTCTGTGGTGTTGCATCAGAAAGAAATCAGGCTGGAAGATGAATAGGAATACCTTGGAATTCAATGCACACTGCAGGGAAGTCTCTTTCATCCTGTTCTGAATTTCTGGGTTTGCCCCATTTTGCAAGAGCACTTCAATGATGCCCTGATAGCCCCAGCGAGCAGCAATGTGCAGAGGAGTGTCTCCCTTCTCATTGCCAACATCCAGTCTGCAGGAGTGCACATCATAGTACACTAAAGCCTTGACACACTGGGAAGAAAAGGAAAGCTATCAATAAATTATAGTGTTGTGTCTCAGCTCAGACAACAGGCACAATCCTGAAAGGTTTGTTTTTATTGCTGCTTATGTAAGCCATTACCTAAAGAGAAAGCTTTAGTGGTTCAGTGTCATTAAATAAAGAGTTAACTGGATTTGCAAAGCACTGCTATCTTTAATTCTTTAATGTGAAGTCACATTAAAAATTGCTACAAACTACCAAATAAAGTCCTCATTTAGAGCATTAAACAATTTAGCCTTCAAATATTTTTATTTACTATTTAAAATATGTAAGTTTAGTGCTAATTTGCATCAGTTTAATTCCATTGCATTAGAATGCCCATTTGGTTTGATACAAAACAATTACTTACATCCTCATGACCGTAAGTGCAGGCTAAATGAAGTGGAGTATTTCCATTATTGTCCTGAACATCAGTACTTGCCTTGTAGTGCAATAAGAGCAACTTAAAAGAAAAGCAAAAGTAGACATTTAAGTAGCTAAAAAATTAATGTACAAACAATTATTGCTCTGCAGATTCCTTTAGGGTTCTGGAATGATGAAGCACTTCATGAGACACTAGCTCTGCCTCCTGTTTCAGACACCACCCTCTTGGCACTGCAGCACTGTTTGTGCCCTACCCTGAGAATCACGAAGTCTCTTCTTACATATTCAGAATTTTAACTGAAAAAAATTAATTCTCTACTGCAGCAAACACTGCAATATATTCACTACATCATCTACCTCACATTTCAAGAGCCTAGGCAAGTGAAGACAACTTTATTTCAATAATGCTAATTGAAGAATATCACATACATCAAATTCAAGTAGACAATAATTTCTGTAGTTACACAGTCTATCCTAAACAGAATGTGAAGTATTTAACTCAGGCCAATGGCTGCAGTGGTTGTTCTGTCTCAAGCAAGAGCAGAGATGATCTCCATCTGTATTATGTGTTGGACATTTGTGTTAATGAAGTGGATGAATTGTGCAGAGCTGCCAGCTGGTTATTACCAATGGCTGAAAACCCTGCAGTAGGAGAAAAAATAAAATATCTTGCAAACTACAGTGATGAAAGATCCTCCATTCTGACAGTTTACACAGCTCTGGTAAAAGCTCCCCAGAAGATTGAAATAGCAGTAACAGTAGCAGAGCTTAGTAAGAGTCATGTATTTATTATTTAGGTTAGGTGTTGTGCTTACTGTAACATTCTGATATCCCTTCTGACAGGCGAGGTGAAGGGGAGTTGAACCGTGATAATCTGTGGCATTGACAATGGCTCCTTTGGCTACCAGTAAATCCACTAAGGAAGTCTGACCTTGGAAAAACAGCATTCAAAGAAAGGTGTAAACTTGGCACAAGAACACTGCTACTTTTCAAATTCAAACAGTGAGTATAAACCAAGATATCCTGCATTTCTGCATACTATGTTTCCATATACTGCATATTCACTGCCTTGGTATTTGGGGTTTTTTTGGTGGCAGATATTTCAAGGTCAAAGCCCATAAAAGAACCTCCAGCTAAAAGCAAGCTATATTTGTATCCTACAAGTAACAAAAGAAAATATTTGGATTCAATATAATAACAAGAAAGGAAATTATAAATAAGAAACCACCCACTAAGAAAATAATACAGCTTCTAGTAAAAGGGAAATCAATTGCATAATGAAGATTGTAATACAGGTGTTACAGCTCTACAATGCATAGCCAGCTGCAGGAAAGAGAAAAGTTGTTTCTCAATCTGCCAGTCCTTTAAAACAAGACTGATTTCTGAGGACAATCTTTACTTTTTTCAAAGCTGAAGAAAGCACCACTGTGGTAACCACTATGGCAAAAATAGAGTCAAAACCCAAAGATTAACTCAGTCATAAGAAACTGAGCTTAAAGAAATATACAATAACTTCAGTCTGTGCTCAGATAGAAACAGCAAAGTTTCAACAGCAAAGAAACAAAAAAACAACTTAATGCAGAATTCCAGCTTTAATACAAAGGTGGGAAACAGGCTGACATAAAGACACAAAAGCAAAAGGAGGAGGAAACACTGGTGAAGAACAGCAAGCCCACTCACCACAAATAGCAGCTATATGAAGTGGAGTGTACCCCCGGTCATCTCGGGAAAAGGGAGTGATAATGGAAGGGTCATTCAGTTTCCTTTAAAACACAATGGTTTGAAAGCAGCTTAATTACCCAGGTGGTGGCAGGAAGGAGGAGAGAAAGGGAAAAGCTGCCAAGGATGGCAAAAAACTGATTTTGGAACTTATTATCCTTTTACATTGACAAATTATTCCATAGAGAACTTCACATTTTGTTAAGAGAAGTGGGTTAGTCCTAGATCTATAAGCCTGATTCAAGAGAAGAAACACCATGTTTACCAAAGCCCACACAGGCTCCATCACAGAATGGGTGGGTTCCAAAGGATTCTGTATGTTCCCAATATTTCTTCTGTTTTTTCAAACCACACACACCCACATTCTCTCCACTACATCCTCAAGTGCTCCCAAATTCCTCTATAACCAAAAGCAGCACGCTTCCTGAAGGAAATCTTAGATAAAGGCTTCTACACAGCTTTCTATGCATTTGTGGGGTGAAGGGTGCTCACCCAGAAACCAGCTTCTCGCATTTGTCACAGTAACACAGCGGGTGACACATTTTCTGTACAGTGTCCTTATCACTGTCACCTTGACTTAGCAGCCGCTCCACCTCCTCCTGATCACCTGAAGCAATATGCTACAAAAAAAACCAAGAGAGGAGAGAATGAGAAACCAATATAAAAGGCCCCCTTTTAAGACAAAAAAGCCAAGAGTAATTTACTGAAGCACAAAATGAAAGGACTCGATTATGAAAGACGTATTCAAGCATCAGAAAGCAGAAATGAACAATGTCACAGCACAAAACCCCCTAATAGGCATTCAGTATTAAAAAGAAACTGTTCTTGGCTTACTTCACTTTCTATAAAAAAATTAAAACAATTCCTATTGTCCTCTTTAGACTCAATCATGAAATTGAGCTCCCTCTGTGCAAAAACATGTCTATAAAATTACTAAGTCTCCAGCCATAAGCTATGAACATATAATTAGAAGCTCTGCTTTGTGTCCTTGTACAAGCAAAATTCTTTTAGAATGACAGTATGAGATTAACAGATAATATGAAGTAGCTGTCAGGTGACTACATCTAAATTATTTCAGAAAGCTCTTCCAATTTCAAGTACTAAAAGCTGTGAGACACAAGCAGTGTCACATCTGTGATTTAAATGGGCCACACAATACAAACAGCAGTAGCATTTCATCCTCATTTGCTTCTATATTTCATATAACACGCACTGAAATCCATAAGATTGTATTATGTTAGCAAGGCTTTGGTACAGAGATATACTTGATTCTAAAGACTTTTAGCATCTACTAAAAG
This sequence comes from Geospiza fortis, assembly GCF_000277835.1. Classification (NCBI taxonomy): domain Eukaryota; kingdom Metazoa; phylum Chordata; class Aves; order Passeriformes; family Thraupidae; genus Geospiza; species Geospiza fortis. The sequence continues at coordinate 159,465 of NW_005054408.1, read as the reverse complement.
ACATTTCACAGTACTAATGTAATTAACCCCTCATTACATTCCAGAGAATTCCAGTTGTAATTCCATACAACTGCAGAAAGAGAGGGGTAGAAACATGAAATGTGTAAATACATACATATTCTGCCATAAAAGTTATTAACCTTAAACAAGCAGTCTATTGGTGCAGCAGACATCTGGGACAACAAGTTCATCCTTTGTCTTAAGAGCAGCTTGTCACACAGACTCTCAGATTCCTGAAAAAAAAAACAGATAGATTGATTATTTATACAGTAATCTACAGGCAAAAGTGCAGAACCTTAACAGGGAATTAACTTTTAAAAATATTAAACACATATTTACTATTTATGAATTATCAGACGCATGGGAAATCTGAATCAATTTCATGTTTAAGATTTTGAGACATAAAAGACTGGTCACCCATAGAAATAATAAGTAGATGTTCACCAGAATATTTCTTTACTGAAATTCACTGTGAATTAACATTAATGAAATTGTGGCAGTACCATCTAAAAAAGAACACAGTAAAACTAAAAAATACATATCAAAGAAAGCATGAACTGTAAGAGGTACAACACAGCTTTCTCAAGAGGAGAAATTACGGCAAATTCACATAAAACATGTCTACTGATGGCTACTAAAAAAGATGACCCAGATACAACTCTGACTCAAAGAATTCTGAACTCTCTGCTGCTGGCTGAAAAATAGAAGATTGCACCAGGCAAAGCATTGCTCTGCAGAAGATCCATCTGTGTAGATTTCCTACTTGGTTTGAGCCAAGCAGATACAGCTGCAACCCTTGCATCAGTAGAGACAGCTGAAGATACACTTCAGGATGCACTAAAGAATATAAATGCCTCCAAAGCCAGGTGAAAATTACTAAGTGGAGTTAGATTTTGAGGTGGCAGCACTGACCCTCCCATGAAATAAAACAACAACCTAAGGAAAACACTTCCTAAGAATGAAGATGGAAACTTTTGCATGTGGTTGGTTCTGATCCACAGCTGCTTGTGGTTGCCAGTGGTGCTGTTGCAGGATAATGGCTCTCCAGTAATGGAAATACTTCAGTCTCCATAAAATAGAAAACCACTGCATTTAAGACACACGCACATGTATCAGGCAAACTTCAGTGGTTTAGGATCTGGGCTATGGCTTTTGCAATTAAAGTCTATCAAGACCAGATGTAAATGAGTAAAACCAGTCTGACTCCACTCTTACATTAGCAAGTCAGCATGAAATTTGAGCCTCATAAACTGCAAATAAACAACATCAGTTGATTCAGACTTTCTAGAAATTAGGACTATTCATGTTTCAAAATCAACACAGATGCCTCTCATAAAGCTGTCCAAAAAACCCTTAAGAGCTCAGCAAATAATGCCATTAAAAACATGTTTGTGAGGTCTGGAGATGAAAGGTTTTCTCCGTTGTCCTGGGTTGACTATATGATGCTTTTATCCCCAAATCGTCTCATTAGTTTATGCTGAATAATAATAAGTTTTGCACCTTTAAGACTTGTTGCAGAGAGTGAGAGGGGAGAGAGAAGAATCGCACAGTTCTTTTTTTTCCTCACTCAGACATTGCACGTACTCCCCCGCATTCCTGGCCGGGCCTGGCCTGTGAGAATTCCAGCACCAGAAGGACTGATAAGAGACTGAGTGAGCTGGGCTGCAACCCGGGGGGGGTTTTCTCAATTGGTCATCTCTTTTAGAGCGGCAAGGAGTTTTATTGTTTTAATATTGTTAGGTTCTATTGTTTAATAAACAGCTTTTTTCCACTTTTCTTCAAAGAGGTATTTTCTCCCAAACTAGTTATAAAAAAAAAAAAGTCAATTAAATTTATCCTCCTACTAAAGCCCCTCTAAACACTCTCTCTCTCTCTCTCTCCCAAAATTTTGCTCTAAACCAAAACATCCGTACATCACAGAAGTTGTTTGTATTTAGATACATGAAGGTGACAAATATTCACCAATCTTTTCAAATCTCTGTACTTTAGCTAAGGATACCCAAGCATATCTTCTTAGAATTCCAGGCATATAACACTAGTCTCCTTAGATAGATTCTTCACTCTGAACAGGAATAACTTCCCTAAGAAATACCTGATCAAAAGTTTAACTGCTGGTACAAGTTCCTAACGTCTAATCAGAATTTCTAGCATGGATGCTCACAAACAGATTTATATTTTCACTGTGGAGAATCTAAGTAACCATTAGCAAGAACTACTGTAGTTTTAGAACTGCTCCTTCCACAGTGTGTGTCTTCAAGGGAAGCATTCCCCAAGTGGAATCACTATGTTAAGAGTCACATGAGACAGCAACCCTAATGCAGCAGTATTACATATTTATTATATAAATCAGAATAAAAAAGAGCCCAAGTGAAACCACATATCTTCAATAGTGAAATATGGAATGACAAGAATCACTGAAGGAATAAGCAAGTTTGGGCCTTCAAAGTCAGAATCCACTTGTATCAGCTTTACTTACAGCCCAAGAATTTGTATTTCTTTAAAAAAGAGAGTGCTTGGAGTGGGACTTTCAGGTATGTTAAGGGTATGTTGTCTAGAAAATGCACACCCAAACATAAATGACCTTTTTAATCTAATACTAAAATGTGTAGAAAAAGAAAGTATTTGTACGTACGAGAGTGCACCTTTGTAATCATCTATCCCAAGTCATTCTCACAGATTACAACTGATAACTTGGGAGGAAATACAGGTGGCAGAAGCCAGAAGAGGAACTCTTGGACACAAACTAAGGGTAATGAAGTGTTGGTGGGGAGGGGGAGTAGGGATCATTTCCTCATCTGAAGCTCATTCCACACATGAAACAAAATGCTGCCTATTCCCTCATGGCTGGCTCTGACTCCCTATTTTTCTATACCTCACTTGAACCCTCTGAACTTGAGTGTCTTACTACACATTAGCTGTGCAAAGGAATGAGCTGGTATCCAACATTTATTAACAGGAATTCTAATTGAATAATGTTGACAACTCAGAAAATGAAATTGACTCTCTCATGCTTTACAGGCTCCTCTCTTCCCCACAAAGAGTCTCACAAGGACTTGCATGACCTTGGGTGGAGGGATTTGGCAAGAACGTCCTGAGTGCATTTCACTTACTGACAGGAGGGTGAGAATGTGCCCATTATCCCTCAGGGTACATTAGTCCCCTGCTGGGTTTCTTTCTGGAGTAATCTTCATTAGGGATTGGGCAGCAGCATTACTCAGCTGCCAGCAGCTCCATCTGAAGCCAGCTATAAAATTAAGCATAACCACATAAGGGGCTGTAATGAAGCCCCAGGGCACAGCAATGCTCCTGCTCACTTCAATCCCACACCCCCTTCCAGCACAATCTGGAGAAGGAAATCATAAGGCAGCAAGATGACAGCTGCTGCTGCTGCTGCTTCAAAGTTCATCCCCTTTACCAGAGATTAAAGGACATGTCTCAACTGGTAACTCCATGAAGGGAGAGCAATGCTCCTCCACCTCCTCACTATTCTTTTTCTATTTCCACCTCAGTCTCTTTTCATTGTGTGCCACCTTCTCCTGCCCAGGAGCAAAGGGTGCTCTGGCTGTTTCCTTTCCAGCTGTGTCAAGGGCAAGCTGTCCCTCTTTTCATCCTCAAGGCTCTGCTGCCCTCCAGCCAGGCTGACTGCAAGGAAAGGCAATGCAAGAGGGCTTGGTGTTGCACATTCACCCTGAAGTGATAAAGTTCTCTGGGTCTGATCCAGCTGAAGTATGGGCAGAAACACTAATGGCTTGCTCTTCTCGTGGTGCAGACACTGGATTCCTCATTTAGATTCTCAACTATACAGTTTATCTTTCAAGACAGGTGCCTCCCAAAGAACTATAGTACCTTAATGGAAATGGCACTTCAGTTACAGCATTTGAATGAAATCCCAGCATAAAAGCTGCTATCCTCAACTACACCAAAAGGGATAGGATCAGGCATTTAATAGGAAACAGTCTTTAGTCTAGAAATTTAAGAGCATCATATTCTATCTTAGTTTGCTGGCATTGTTGTGGAAGACAATTCTATTTTGGTTTCAGTTTTCTCTCAGAGCACCAGCTTTGCTCTTTGTATATTGACTGTGAATGACAGCCAAGTGACTGCAGGAAGCAAAATCATATAGCAGGTTGTTTCTTTTAAACTAACATTTTTATTTTTTTGAATATAATTCAATTACAGACAAGAAATTCCACTCTCTTTGCACAATATGAAAGTGTTCATTTGTTTTTTTGGGTTTTTTTTTTTGAGTGTACAAAACAAACTTGCACAAGTTCATGGAAAAATCCCAGAAAAGGACAAAACCAAAAACAGCAAGAGGCCAAAATGTTACATTAAGTGCTTCTTAAGACTGTGCCCCAGGTTGTCCCATCCCAAGCCCTGCACATTGAACCATTGTTCTGGCCCCTGCAGTTAGACTCCAGTGCTTTGCAGTTGGGCAGACTGAGACACTGAATTCACTCTGGTTCCACGTTCACTCCTTTTGATGTCCACATCAGCTCAGGAAAACCTAGTTTTACAACAGTAGAAAATTTTACAGGAGTGATAAGACTGCATTCCTTGACTAAATAATCTACTAAATTCTTAAATTATTGAAGTCTCTCAAGTCACATCAGCATCACCCTTGACTGGCCTGTAGGGATGTGACCAGATGGACAGCAGGTCTAGTTGCCCAGTAGGAAATCTCTCATGCATCCACAAATTTCCTGCCCCTGCTAGGTCAGAGACCCCAAGAGCCAAATTTGACCTTCAAACAGCACCTTATCACAGCCCTGCACCCCCCTAAGCCATCAACTCAGAGCAACATTGGAACCCACACTGCAAACACATAGAATTCTTCCACTATGAAGATTTACTGAATAATTCTAAATTACACTGCTATCTCCATTCTGCTAGCATAGCTAAGCTTTTTTAAAATACTCAAAAATTTAGGTTGTGCCTGCTCCCAAGTACTGCACTTTCATAATCACGGTAGAGTACAAACAGGAGATAAACATACTGGAGACTCATCTGTAGAAAACAGTGCTGCCATTTTTCCTCTAACCATATAAAGAGGCAGATTTGACATTAAAGTACTTCCTCAAGAAGTATGCAATGAACAAAAGTATTGGTACATAGTTAGGACTTCATAATAATCATTTAGGTAAATTTAGCATTGGCTTCAGGTAGTCACCTCTACTTATTTTTTTTAAGCAAAAGAAGAAAAATCTTAAGTTAGTTATTTGTATCCTCTGGCTGGACTTACACCCACAATGGTACTACAAGCCATCAAGCAGGCATTTGACAGACTCTAGGAGTAGCTTACTGTTGGTCTGTCCGAGAGGTTGCCCTGGCGGATGTATTCGATTGCAGCCTCAATGGAGGTCAGGCAGTACCCCAGCTCATCCTTCACTGAGCTGCAGAGCCTGAAGTTCTTTATGTAACTCAGGTTGGCCATCCTGAAAAGGAAAAAGTTAAAGTTGTGACCCACTGAAACTGAGAGACTAGCATGGCATATTGCAGCTCATCTTAGGCAATCCAGACAGACAATAGGGTGAATTTGGAAAAAGTTTCTAAAAAGCTTGTTAAGCCAGCAATATGGCTGTTCTGAGCTTGTAGAGTGACTCTACTTATCTCTTCAATATTCAATGAAGAATTTTCAACTGGATGGAAGGAATGGAAGGATAAGAGCAATAATGGGAGATTAACATCTTTGAAGTGAGTGAAGCAATGTTTCCAGCACCATAAGCACCACAGTGACAGCTACAAGTTAAAGGCCAAACGCTGATCTCAGAGATCCAGGATAGAACAGCACAAAGAATCAGTTCAGGTACAGCTGGAAGGTTTAGATAGACTTTCACTGAAAATGAGGAGACACAATGGCACAAACTAGCAGGAAGTAATTAAACATTCACATCTAGTTTCTCTGTAAGAAATGCACCAAATCTTGACACACATAAAGGTGTCACAGCTCCCAACACAGATGAAAGAACCACTCTGTGAAGGCTGTATTGACACACAGATTTGGTTGAGAGATGGTCTCCCAATACAACATTTTTCTAGGCTGAGAACCAAAACAAAGGCACATTCCTGATAGCTCCTTCATTTAGTTAAACATGTAACACATCTTTGCTATTTGTCCTAGAAAACATTTTCTGCATTTCAACAGGACCTCATACACTTTCACTAAGTTATTACTGTATGTTCAGAAACATTTGTCCCTACGGCAGCACTGCACAAGATGGTAGGAAGGAGTTCTGAATAGCTAAAACAGTTACATACCAGTTTGGGATTTCTGTTTTTACAAGCAAATACAGCAAAACAGAGAGAAGATCATCTGCACACATGGTTTCCATGTTAACTACAAAAAAAAGAATTCACATTTGGTATTAGCCATGTCATGGTTCAAATCAAGAGCAATAACTCTAAAGTTCTGCTTCTTAAGACTAAGGGCCAGCTCTACTAGTAGAGAATGCATGGAGAGCCCAGGGCAGGCCTCCAAATGTTCTCAAATCTCTCACTGAAACAGTCTGCCAGGAGCCAACACACAGATGCAGTTTGTGCAGTACGCACTGCAATATTTGACTAGCATCCCTCCCTTCCCACACAGCAAGGGCCAGAGCATTAGCTCAAGATTTCTGAAATTCTTGAGGGCAAAGACCATGCTCAAAGTTGATACACTTTTCTGTAACCCAGCTGTCTTCCTAGGGAAAAGAAGAGATGAAGAGGGAAAGCATGAATTCACTGTGCTACTCTATTTGCTTTATCTAGCTTGAAAAGAGAAGTATCTTCTCTTTTCAAGCTAGATAAAGTGCCAGGTTAAGAGGACTGTGCTTTTGTATCACAGAACCATGTCTGCAATCCACTGCAGCACATTTGTTTGGCTCCAACCAACAGTGCATTTTGCAAAAGATGCATCTCAAGAGTCTCAATTTCAAGCTGTCAAGGGGAGCATGGACAAATACACAATAATGATCCAGCAGCAATCTCCAGTGTTTAAAATGGATCACCCTCAGTGTCCTGGCAGATATGAGCTTCCTACATGTCCAAGGTAAAACATACACAAGCTAACCCAGTACCCCACCCCAGCCCACAGGAACCAGTGCTGACACACCCACCTCACTCCCCTTCTGCCTTGTTTCGAGACCTTAGAGACTCCAGCTCAGCTGTGTTTGACCCCCAAGAGTTACCCAAACAGTTGTTTATACACTGAAGTGCTTTGTGTGTGCTGGTTAAGTTTAAAATTATGAATTGACTAATTACTGACCTCTTTGGCTAGGAGACTGCATAATAATTTGTACAACTTTACGCAGACAAAGCAGCTTCTGTTGAGGGGAAGTGCATTTGTTCAACTGACCCAGCTCTCTCTTTGCACGTGGTATATTAAAACTACAAAATAATTAGAAAGGAATGATTAGCATACAGTTCCTCTGCAGCATGTCTAAAGCCAAAGTTTTAACTTAGTCAGAGCTGATTTGAAGAATGGTTCCAAAATATTCCCACTTCTACTCCAAGTGCACCTGCATTTCTGTATCCTTTAGATAGCTTAAAAATATAAAAGTAAAGGAGTCAACCATCAATGCACAGACTGTCCTCATATGACACTTGCAAAGCTTTGATTTTACATCTCAAATGAAAGTATAAAAAAACTTGCTGGTGTCTGAAGAAAAACACTTTTTGGCTGGCATGATTCTATTTAAGACAGGATCTCACTGACTCTTCAAGAATGCACAGTCATCTCTCTCACCTGAACTCAGGCTTCACTCCAATGTCTTTTTGCTGCAGGTCTTGAAGGCTCCTCGTGATTTTATTAAAATCAGCATCCTAATTAATAGAAAGGCAACAGGTTTTTTAAATGCCTTAGATGAGTATCAGTAGTATGGAGCAATCAAAGAAACTTACCTCACTTGCCTCAATTGTCCCCACATATTTGAAGATTAGGTCATAAATAGCATGATGGATATAAATCTGTAGAAAAAAACCAGTATTTTCGGCATGACAGGGAGAATTAAAAACAGCTTGCTAATTATTTTCCTTCATTTCAGATACTTACTTCAACTGCTTGTTTGATCAGATTCATCTGCTCTTCTTGCTTTGCAAGCATCTTCTAGAAAAGCAAAGCCATAAACAGCAAGAGAAAGTCAGATAATTTACTGCCTAAGTAACACTGGACTATGTATTTAGGGGAGTAAGTCTTTACCAAGTGCGAATCTCTCAAAAGATGCTGCAGACATTTGGTATAAAGTGCATTGACAGAATCCTAAGAGAGAGAGAAAAGATAAAAGCCATCAGGTTCTGGTTAATGGGACTTGAAGGAGCAAAGCCTAAATAAGTAATATAAGTCTTCCCTGTGTCACAAGTGTACAGTATGGTAAGAGTTTTAGCAATAATAATTGCATTTACCAAACAGTCCAGACAGTGAAATAGCATAATGTGAATTACCACTTCTCCCTCCTCCCCTTTCACAACTCTAGACTGCTCTGACACAGAAAAGCTCAATAAGGCAAAGATAACAGCACCTGTGCAATTAATTATATTTAGCAAATTAGACATCAGGAAGGAAGATACTGACTATGTAGTGGCGGAGGCTTTTCCTTTCGTGTTCTTTAAATGTTCTATAGAAAGATGCTATGTATTTATCAAATCTCTCACAGTGCCTTCCCAAGAACTCTCTAACATCTTCAATGTTTTTAAGAGAATAGGAGTTTGATGAAGCTGCAGATTCACCTAAAATAAAAGCCAAGAATTAACACATAGGCTTAATATATGTATGCATTTTGTCCCTACATATACAGCCAGCTTGTGTACACTGAAACATGAACTCAGCTCACTGCAACTTTAACTAGAGGTACTGCCTTTAATGAAAAGAATTTAAGGAGTCACATTTGAGCAGCCTTCCCCACTTTTTATGTCAAATGCTTATTTGGAATAGCTAAAACAGATTTCACTTTTTTTTTTTTCACTGGGGATAATTTATTATAACATGCACTCAGCTTATGAGTTGTGTAGTCAAGCTCAAAAGTAGAAGAAAATTTTTTTTTTTTACACTGGGATAATTTATTACTACATGCACTCAGCTTATGAGTTGTGTAAGTCAAGCTCAAAAGTAGAAGAAAAGCACATTACAGCGTTGTCAGAGTGACCATGCAGGAAGTCAGGGTGCTTTAAGTGAGCTGCAAAAATCCCATCGTGGACTTTTACATAAGCTATTCTTTATTTAGACACGCTTTCTCTGAATGGGAGAGCAAAGTTACATGAAGCAACATTAAAGTAAATCCACTTTTTTCTGACTAAAACAACTGAATCCCTCACTTAGAAATTATGCTGTTTTTCCAAAAATTATTTCTAGGCAAATCTTTCATCTTCAGTCAAAGGCAGCCAGCTAATAAGAGGCTTAAATCATTATTTTCAAATTACTTTTGAAATTAGAAACTCATTCACTTCTGAAAGACTGTGATATGACTATATTTTGTAATGGCTATAAAGAATATCACATGAATAATTTTTGAGATATACATGAACACTTAGAGAATTTAAGGCTATAAGAATTGGCAGTGGGGTTGTTTTGGTTTTTTAAGGCCTTCCATAGTTCCCTCACAGTACTACTTTCACACTACCCTAGTACTACTTCTCTTTGCATTCACTTGTTTCAAATATTTTTATTTATTTAGGAAGACTAATGTTTTTATTTCAGAAAAAGCTGAAGCTTCTAAGCTTCTTAAGGAGCTTCTGTTGTTAATTAGTAAACATGGATTGTTATACAAGTTCACAAGGACATGCTGTTAACATTCACAGTATTGACTGCAGTCTTGAAAAGAGTGTCACAGCCTTCAGGAGCACTTTCAGTGCAGGACAAAAATTGAGACATTCAACTTCATAAGCTGGGCCACCATTAGCAGGTTGCTACCTAACTCTGACAGACAACCTCTATCCCCCTACAAAGTGATCATGAAAGAATTTACCTCTCCAGTTTTTTGGGCATCCACCTTGCATCTCAAGATACACATTTAGGATTAAATCCATTTTTTAAGCAGTCAGCAATAAATTGAGCACAGCTAAGAAAAATCATGCTGGATTAAGTATTCCACAGATAATTCTTAATTCTACAGGATTTATGCCCCAGTCTCAGCACTAGTTTTGCTGGGAGCAACTTGGTATTTCTCTGCAGCAGCACACCAACATCTGGCCCAGCAAGCTCATAAATGCCAAGGGCTTTTAACCAAGCCAACACTTTCCAGAATTAACACGTTTATTAAGCACAAACACTAACTTGCTCACTATGCAAAGGCAGCCACCAAACTGACACCAATACATACTTGAGCTTTCTGTTTTTTCCAATGGATGAGCTATGCACAATATACTAAAGCTTTCTTCTTTTTCATTGTAAAAGGTTTCTTCAAAGAGAACAGGTACTGAGAGAGTGTAATTAAAACCAGCTCCTAGAATGATGAGGTTGCCTTGTATGAAGATCTCCTGAAACAAGACAAAGCAGAACAAGTGTGAAACTGCCAGAAAAAAAGGTGCTCTTTGGCTTCTGTCTCACAGTCACATTTCCAAAGGGGAGAAGAGAAATTTGCAAGGTGAGAAAGCTCCAATTTGGAGAAATTTCACATTTTCATGCTGTGTTGACACCAAAACAAAGGCTCCTTCATTGGGCAGTGGCTGGCCGAACCTTGCTTACAACTACTTCTTTTACAAGTCTACTGCTGGAGGAGGTTTCAGACAATCACCAAGGTCTTGTTTGCAGATTTTAGAGTACTTTTAGTAGAAAGGAAATTTAAAAAATCCAGCATCTTAAGAACAGGACTTAATCCCAGCCTCAAAAAAATACCTCACACCTTGTGTGCATTTCTCACACCTGGCTTTCTTTCCCCAGCAGCTCCAGTGAGGACATCTGGAACAGGAAAATCCTGATGGCAGCCTGCGAACTATCTCTAGTGCAAGCTGTATGCCCAAGTTCTCAGACTGTACTGCAAAATTACAAATGAAAACCCTGGGATCCTATGCAGTGTCAGCCCTGCTTGCCACACTTGTCTGTAACCATTAGTTCACACAATCAGTCACAGCAGCAGTGAATCACTTACTGCAGTGTCCCCAGGATACATTCAGATATCAAAGAGAAATACCTTTCCATTTAAGGTTTGAAAATTTTCTTCCAGAGGCTTCAGAACATAAGATTCAAACTGGCAGGTAGAAAGACTGTTGCTTGAAAGGCTTCCTTTGCATGGAACTAGCACCTAAAAGAAGTTAAATCATATTTAAGAGAGAAATGCTGTGTATTGCTGTGGGAACTCAGCACAAAGCAGCCGACCCGAGATATTGCCAGCTATTTATCAATACCTTTTGTCCTTACAAGGCAAGCAATTAAATCAGGCTTTTAAATATTTACAGTAAACATATAAAAACGATAGGTGCTTTTATTTAAAAAAAAAGGAGGGGTTATCACTAGACACACAGCCTGATAATTAACTCAGAAATCTCAGTAACTTATCTGAAGAAGGCTGACATGCAACTGAAGCAAACTATACTAAGGGAAGTAAATGAAATCTTTGGTTACTTAGCACCAGTCACAAATAATTTAAAATGACAACAGATGACTTAAAATTAAGCAGCTAATAAAAAAGTGAAGTACATTTTCAAACTCAAATAAAAATCCATCAGAAAAAGGTCTAGGATAAATATCTTGGCTTTAGGCCAGCAGATTGGCAATTTGGGGCAAATTCCTAATTAGAAAGAAACAAATTTTATCAACAGGTGACAATAACCTCCATGTTTAATGGAGTCTCTACATACTTAATGGCAAATGAAAATTAATTGCAAAACACTCCGATTAGTAAATATTAAGGACTGATGTTTTTATTCCAGATCCGTTTAATAGCTTTATTTTGCTACGTAAAATGCTGTCCAATGAGTAACTGCTTGTCCACCAGGCATCTCAAAAGGTCAATCTCATTTAAGTTATAAACTTGTGGGAGAATATGTAACTTCAGTTCACAGAAAAGGAAATAAGCTTCCTGTAGAGTTTAGAAACAGCACCAACCTTAGCATTTTACTACCTTGCAATATATCGAGGTCCATATTAGTAAATAACGTGCAACTTAAACTAAAAATTGTTCTGCTTCATTTTCAAGTTTTGTAGGCTTGAAATAATCTTTAAAGTTTCATAGCAGACATATAATATAAATTCAAATAGCTAGTATTTACTAAGCAGCTTTTAAATGTACTTTTTCATACTTACAATACCATGGAGTTCTGCAACTTTGCTGCATAGATCAGGACGTCGCTTCTGAATAGCCAAATAAAAGGGATTTTTCAAGATATCTTCATCATACATAGCCATATGGACTTCAGATGTTCCAAAGAGATGTTCTAAAATACATATGGAGAACAGCTGATGTATTATACATGGTATCTGTTAAAACACAATATTTGAGAATACCTAGGGGCAGTTTGATTCTCCTTGCACAAAAGAGAAAAGCAGTTTCAGGTCTTGATGTAAGCAGCCAATGGCGTTGCTTAACTATTAGAAGTTATTCAGACAGAATATTTTTCATGATTATACATTTCCAATCACACAGTTATCCTCAATGTCTCCTTGGGCCTTCCAGGTATTGGAGTCTAACTGTGACTATCAGAGAGGAGAAGTTAAGATCAAAATTATTACCACTTTGATATACAAACTAACTTCTCCTGCTGAGATCTAAAGCCAAGAGACAAATTAACAGCATTTTCACAGCAGATTCTACTGCACCACGGGACATTGATGCTTTTGCACTGTGCTCATGTAAGTCTTAAAACTCACCTGTATAAGGATTGCTCACACACACCAATGAGACACCCAGACAGTGTAACAGAAACCCTCACGTAAGGCAATCCTCAACTTTCCAGGCAAAGTTAGAGAGGCACACCAAGGAGATATGAATATCCATGCCATAATTAAAAAGCCACAGTGAAATTTATCATAATTTGTGGTCATCTCTACTCCCATGAAAAGAGTCTCAGTGATTTGAGGTCAGGCTGCTAAGTAACATTTGGCTGAACAGAGCAAAAGAGCAACTGGAGAGTGAAAATCCAATCTGTAAACATTGGAAATGCTGTCACAGGTGTCACAGTGCCCTGGAGAAGATGATCCCTAAGGAATCAGACCTTCACCTGCTTGCTTTCTCAATTCCAATTCTCTGTAACACATCATACACAAGGGCAGGAAAAACCCTAACAGGTCCCTCCTGGAATAACTTCAGAATTTTTTTTTAATAAGAATTGAGATTAACAGGCATACAAATGCTTAAATAACAAGCTTATTCTATTTTTGCCCTCATGCAGGTTTCCTTAGTAATCAACAGAAGTTGCATGATTTCCTCATGTAATTTCAGCTGTATATAGCAAGAAGGGGTGAGCACAGCTAGAGACTTGAATTTGAGCACACCACCCTTACACAATCAGTACCTCCAATGCAGAATTATTCTTAGCACATCATTTGCTCAGTGTGAGCTCACTGTATGGCAGTTCAAGGGGGTGGAAAAACATACACCCAATTCCCATGGATTCCAGATAGCCTTTGAGTTTCAGCCATGCTATCAGCTGACCTACAGCCTGCTAACCGAGCTGGGCTCTGGTCCCTCCCCTGAGCAGGCACAAGCAGAGCTCCCTTACAGAGTTAAACACAAACACCTCCAGTTAAAGTACAAGTCATTTCCACTATAAAGGTATCACCAGTTACTCACAGCTTGGACAACCCCAGCCTGAACCACTGAAGTCTGGCAGTGGCAGGTACATGCCTCGAGTAGCTTTCCTGCACAATTCCAGACAAAATGGTCCCTTTGCTTTCAAAGCATACAGTAACAAGAGCTTCCATGAAAGATTACTTATCCAGGGCTCCCATATCAGCACAGCCATGCAGTTTGCTAATAGAGTGAGGAAAAAAATGTTTGCTCGTTGACACCTTCAGAACACCAACCAAGTTGAGTAATTAAAGACTGTGAACCTAGAAAAAGTCCAGCTTAATATGGGATCGACATGAGCCAGCAATCTGCATTTGAAGCCCCAAAACCAACCATGTCCTGGGCTCATCCCCCTACATGGGCAGCAGGTCAAGGGAGGGGAATCTGTCCCTCTGCCCAGCTCAGGTGAGACCCCTCCTGCAGAGCTGCCTCCAGGCCTGGGCTCCCAGCACAGGGGCATGGAGCTGCTCCAGCAAGTCCAGAGGAGGGGCACAAAGATGCTCCAAGGGCTGGAGCCCCTCTGCTCTGGAGACAGGCTGAGAGAGGTGGGGGGTTCAGCCTGGAGAAGAGAAGGCTCCAGGGTGACCTTGCTGCTCACCAGAACCTAAATGGACTGTAGAGAGACTTCTGACAAGGGACTGAAGTGACAGGACAAGGGCTGGAGATTCCCACTAAAAGAGGGTGATTTGTATTAAATGCACAGAAGAAAGTTTTCCCTGTGAGGGCGCTGAGGCCCTGGCACAGAAGCTATGGCTGTGACACATCCCCGGAGTGTCCAAGGCCAGGCTGGACAACTCTGGTAGAAGGTGTCCCTGCCCACAACCAGGGGTGGAACAAGATGGGCTTTAAGGTCCCTTCCAACCTAGACCAACCAATTCTATAATCCCTGATCTGTCCTACCACAGTGTCTGGGTAAACAGGATGATCACCAGTAATTCCACCACATGATTACTATAAAGATTTCTTGGCAGGTAGCTCCAATCCAAGTCCAAGCTGTGGCTCCTTCCTCAGCCAGTGCAGAGGGAAGAGAAGAGGCAGCACAAGCCCTGCGGCAGGTCTGCTGCAGGAACAGATTGCTGATCCACACAACAGCAGGGCTGAGACACACCTTCATGGGCAGGACTAGTTAGCAACAGAAAACCTGC
>NW_005054408.1:137453-144613 GCF_000277835.1 Geospiza fortis | reverse complement strand
TAGGCCACAATTCCAACTAAGTCTTAATGACTGCAGCTTGCAGTCCAAACATGACTCAGTGACAAATTAGTATATACAACTGAAAACAATTCAGTGTAAGTCAAGCACCAAGCAGGGCTGTATGTACACATAAGTGCAACCTGCAAAATAGTTTGCCCAGCAAGACTTGAGAGTCCTTCATGCTTTTTTTTTGGGATGGTTTTGGATGTTCCTGTCCTCATCACAACAGATAAACTGGCCTGAAGTAAGAAAGGCTAAGGAGCCCTGTAGGCATAATCCCATCCATGGAAGGCAGTGATGCTTATAACTAAAAGTGCATGAAGCAAGTAAGGATTTTTTTCCCCACAGGTGGATCAAGTTTCAGTGAAGGGCATTTTTCCCCCCATCTAAGAAGTAGGCCTTAACTGAAGAAAACAGGTTCAGATTACAGATCAGGAACACCTTCCAAAAGGGAAGGTAAGCACATGGTTTAGATTGCTTGGCAAAGCTATCAAGTCTCTCATGTTGTAAATCTCCAAGAATGTGTCAGACAAACCTCTACTAGAGGTGATAGTGGACATAACAAAGCTGGGAGGGTGGATGATATGGCCTTTTGAGACAATTTGCAAATCAGCCTTTCATTAACGCAGTTGTCCCACTGAGGCAGTTTGATCTGCCTTTAGTTTGGTGAATTTGTGTATCTGTCCAAGCAGCAGAAGATGAGACTGCTGAGATCCTCCCCAGGACAGCAATGGAGAAGCTGTTAACACATCACACACTGCCAGGGGAAAAAGCATATTGACACAAGGAGGCAACCAAGCATCAGACTGCAGTGCTAAAACTGCAGAGCACAAATGTCTCCAACAGCTTTATTGCCAGTCTTTCAGCCTAACAAATCTTCAAGTCCAAAGACTTCTTCCCATAACAGGAGGGGAAGAGAACACATACCATAAATCCTCCTCATCATCAAAAAAAAACTCCAACCAAAATTTAAAGTAACACTTCATTCCCTGGCACAAAAGGTCTAAGAAATTGATGTGAGGAGGAGAAGCTCCCACAGAAAGCCTGACCTCATTAAGCTTGCTGTCTGACTGACCTCTTAAAACACTATCTGTACCTGAAAAAAAAAAAAAAAACATGAGCAACTGGAGTGCTTTAAGAATCATTAAAGATGGACCATCATAGGAGGAGCTTGAAGATTATAATTTTCAATTTCCAGTTCATGAGTTACACACCACAAGTAACTCAGTGATGTGCAGCCACAGATTGTTAGTTGCAGCCACAGATTCTTTTACTACAGAACTACTGACAGGGCTGAATCACACTTGGAACTCCAGCAAGGAGTGAAAAGAAACTGCATTCAAGCATTGAATTCTGGCATTTCAGTTACTGTAATGCCCCTAAGGTGCCATAGACGTGCTCCACCCCAGGAAGGAAGGTAAATTTCTAGTTCACAGGGGTGTTTGTCACCCTCCTTGAGCAGAGCAGATGGGAGCTCTGCACTGCTCCTCACATTCATGCTCCTGCACAGCAGGAAACAACCCCCACTGGCCACATTGGTACTGTTTTGAGAACCACAACTCTCAATTTCCTCCCCTCTTCCTCTCCCTTACCCCTGCAGCTGTTCAGTGTCTCGTTAGGGGTTAGGTATCACATCTGATTAAAATGTGGCTATGAACAACAACAGGTGGCATACTTATTACCTAAAACAGTTTAGTTACTGTATTCACTCAGCCCTCCATCACCTTCCCACAGCATTCTCCAGAGAGACAGAAGGGTGGATGTAGAAGCAATTTAAGTCATCAAGAAAAACCAAACCAAAGGAATTTAGTCGACAGATTCAAGAGAGTACATTAAAGCTTCTCCAAAGCTCAGGCATTTTTTTGAGATTAAGCCAATTTCTTTCCACCCCAAAAGTTAAATGCATCTGAAAATACTGGCTAATGCATTGCTATAATTCTAGGAACACATTAGAATTCTCCATTAAGAGTTTGCTGGCAGAACACAACACTCAGCTTCAACCTAATTTAACTTGGGGGTGATACAGACTTACTATTGTAGCTGCACCTTGGACAGCTTAAGCTTTACAGTAAAAACAGAAAATGCACAAAGCCTTATATACATTACTAGAACTGATTAATGCTTAACAGGATGCTCATTAAAAGCTATCAGCTATATTCACTATGAAGTTTACCAAATTCTATCATGCTGAGCAGTAAAGCAATACTCAAGCACTAATGTTATATAAAAGGTTTAAACAGAAT
The DNA here is from genome assembly GCF_000277835.1 of Geospiza fortis. Lineage (NCBI taxonomy): Eukaryota > Metazoa > Chordata > Aves > Passeriformes > Thraupidae > Geospiza > Geospiza fortis. The sequence goes on along the minus strand of NW_005054408.1, from coordinate 142,370 downwards.
CACTTCAGTGTATGGCTTCATGCCTGTAAACACAGAAATAGCTCAAATTGCTGGAAGAACAGAAGCTAGCTGGATCAGACAATCTAATAAGCATTATGTTACAGTTTAAAAAAGAACTATAATCATAATCTTACAACAGACTAATCTTTTCTAGATCAAAAGCAGAGTGATAATTCTAATAATATAACTATGGTACAAAGGAGAGCCCAAGTGAAAAACATGGAACCTAAGCATGCCACTGTTTTCTCTAAAACACTGGAAATAAGGCCTATTACATTTGGTAGTGAAAACAGTGAATAGGAATAAATTCTGACAGTTCATTTTCTCATTGATGGTGTTTTCCTTTAGAGATGAACAAGTGAGGAGCCTTTTCCAGAGCTTGCAAGTTTCAGTTCCTTTTAAGAAGTACTTTGAAATTTAGAGAAACAGCCATCAAAGTGGATGATGTCATTGTATTTGCATTGTTACTTAGCAGTTACCTCCTGTCCGCATTCAGCTTGTACCACTACTTACTCAAACCTTAGCCTCATCATCTTCTGAGCATCCGGCTACATCCCTACTAAAGACTAATCAAAACATTCTGCAGAGAAAACATCTTTAATAACAGCATGAAGGATGGTGTATATAAACACTACATAGTCAATGCTGAGCGGCATAATTTTCTGTGTTTTTACCACAGCATTTTAATAATAATTTAGCAGAACAAAGTCAAAACAAGTACCAAAGTCAGTAAAAACTCTTAGCCAAGTTTAGTAACCTCAGCTGTCTCCAGGACAAGCTGGGATATTGCACTGGGATACTAACATCAAGTACCTCAGTGTCCCCTCCACACACATCCAGCTTCAAGGGAGCAGAATGCCAAGTTCTCCAAAACCTTCAACACCAGATCCATTAGCATGGCAAGAAGCATAAATTCATTCAATTTTATTTTACCAATACTGTCAAGTTTCATGTGATAACATCGACTTCACCTTAGCTCCCAATAGCTACAACAGGAACAACTAAGGCTTAGTAATCCAGTAACCTGGTATTTACTGAAGTGCTCAAAATAACTAGTAAATGAGGACCAACTCATTACCCAACTAAAAAATTTTTATCTCAGAGTAGCAGATAAATACACATACAAACTTTATCAGAAATGTATCATTCTAGCAAACTACATGGCTCCACCAAAAAAAAAAAAGTACAAGGAAGCAATTGTTCCTCAGTTCTAAGTTAAGGTTTTTTTTAACAGAAGTGCTTCCCCCACACACCTTAAGAGCACCACTTAGTAGAGGAACAGCCAAAGGTAAGCATATGTTATGGCTCTTTACAAGCAAACAGGAATCTAACAGTGGAATTTAAATAGACTCAGTCCAAAAACTTGAGTTATCACTCCAGTTCCCATTTTACAGCACTATTACTCCTTGGTTACTCTGCTTCTGGGCAAAAGGCACAATCTGAACTTTAGCCCTACATCAACACTCATCTCAAAGTAAAAACAGAAGACAATTTCTTTTTCTGAACATCTGAAAACTCTAAAGGATGAGTGTTGAGCATCCTGTGGAAAACACCTGACACATTCCAGTATGCCTTGGTCACCACGAGTGAATAAATAAGTAAATCTATTCCTACCCCTTCTAGATTCAGGTTCAGTTTGTACTGACTTCTGTGAAAGAGAAGTATGCAGGAGTAGCACCTTTGAATGATCAGATTATTCACAGTAAATTCAGATCAGTCAGCTCAAGGCTTACTAGCAACCAGTGAAAAACTAAGTTTTGTTATCCCACAACATCAGCCTGACAGCAATGGAACAGAGTCTGGAAAGGAGGAGTCATGAGCATTCCAGGAAGATGCTAATTTCTCTCAGCATTTCCCTTCCAGGCACACATTTCTTCCACTGAAGGGTTAAGAGCTGGCACAGGATCTCATGGCTTGGGTTTTGCCTCTACCCAACAGCTCCCAAGCCTTTTCTAAGCCTGGCAGCTCTGGCCCTGCTACCACTGCTCCACATCCTTGGACAGGACCGAGCACACAGGGTTGTACCACAGCCTTGTGCAGCTTCTCATGAGCCCCCACTCCAGAACTGAGTTCTCACACATGAGAAATGGTAAGAAGGTTCATCCTTTATATTTTAGCAGAGCATTTGCACTACTGTTTGATGTGGGCACATCCTTACTTGTCCCAGACTTGGGGGCTTGAGTCTCCCCTGTTACTTGCTCCTTTTCTCCAGAGGAAGCACATTTCAATGTGTGTGGATCCTTCAACAGCCAAGCTTCCCATTTCCACCCAGTTACTCCAACATATTCAAACACACCTTGCTTGTCATTAGCCAAGCATCAGGAAGCAGCTGCATCCTCTTTTCACAAGAAGGTAGACTCTAGATTCCCAATTCTCACAGCTTTAGAAGTCCACCAGAGTGGCTGCAAAGAAGTTTTACTCCTTGCCTCCACTGCTGAAGCTACATTTCATTCTCTGATAGGCAGCCCTGAGCTACTCCAAGCAAGCCCTAGAACAAAGTGCAAGTGCTGTTCAGTGAACCACCAACAGTTACAAGGAACATTTAGAGGGAGAACATTAACAGCAAACACAAAGTCCCCACAACAGCTCCTCAAACAAGGATACTTCCTTCAAACACCAGTGAGCTGTATTTAAGGTCACCTCCTCCTCAGGCTCTCAGAAATTTCAGTACTTTGGTACTTCCCTCCCATTCTTTGGTGGGGGAAGGGGGTAAATTCTTATGGAGTTGAAATACACAGAGGTTTACTTAAGCCAAATGTTTTATTTATTTAGGCACCAGTGCAAGGGTCAGAAGGCTGGAAAACAATTCAGCAGGTAAGCTCTAACAAGCAAAATAAATTATTTTAACCACTACTGGTGTTATAAATACTACACAATGCAACACATAACAGCCTAAGCTAATTAAGAGCTTCCTGAAAGTAAACATCATGATACAGAAGTATCAGTCTAACATTCCCCCAAAACATAAATTAAGATTCTTCATATGGATCAAATCCTCTCACCTCTACAAGCAAAAAGCTTAGCAGAAAGCAAACCACAGAATTCAAAGTATTCAGAATTTATCAGTGATCAGGGAGAGAGAAGGGGTTGATATCACATTTTATTTTCACTGTATTGCATCCTTACTTTCCTTCATCTCATAGTGGCTTCAAACTTTGCCAAGCCATAGCAGTCTACAGACCCAACTTAGTATATGAGCCTGCTCTAAAAGCAAGTCCCTCAGACAAGGCTTACCAACCATTAAAGCAAAACAAACCTGCATTTACCTAAAATTCTACTTAAAAGTATTAAAATGAGACTATAACATTTAATTAGTGATGTTCAAGATGCATCAGAGAATACTTTGCAAACAGCTTTAAGAGTACTGCACAGGAAGAATATGATCATTAACATCTATTGCAAGAAAGCCTTGCCACAGAACCAGGAAATACGTTTTTTCTACTACTCATTATGCTGCTTCCTAAGTCAGTTCTAAGGATTTTTACCTCCATCCTAATAGCTTTTCCAGGACAGTATTTTTGCTAGTCAGCATCTCATCTGAAAGCAGTACCAAGATTTGGATTTTCAGAACATCATGCTTGACTGATAAACAATTGAATTTTAAGAGTTCCCACAATCCAAGCAAGTTGTATAACTGCATGCAGCTGAACTTAAATTAGAAGTAATCTAAATAACAGGCTCTTCCCACATGACACACCTAAAGATGTACATAGGTATTACTTGATACAGATTATGACTGCTGCTACCTTCAGATTTAAATAGTCACATGTTTCTGAACCAATCTTCCCTCTCTCCCAGACACAGTTGCAGAAGTGGCTTCCAGATTCTCACCTAACTTTAGTGCTCTGTAGCAGACTATAAAAATAGCTAAAACAGACACACAAATATGCATCATTTAGTCAGCAATAAGCTTAACACTTATGTCACATAGGACTCCAGCTTCAAACCCAGACCTAATCCTTTTTCCACCTGACAATGATTAGGCAATTACAAGACTTCACTTACAATCAGATCAAAACCATCCTGTGTTTCTTTATTCCTACAAAGAAACAGGCATGACTAATTTGCTTCTTCTAGGCTACCAACATGCAAATTGACAGAGCTACTCAGTTTAGTTGGTAGTAATTTGATAATCTACACAAAGTTAAGAGGCCATTCCTTTCACAGGTAGTAAGTAACCTGCAGCAGAAGCTACATAGGTTTTGAAACTAGGGCCAAAATTAAAGCAAGATAAAACAAAACAAAAACAAAAACAAAAAAAAAAAAAAAAAAAAAACCACACCAAAAAAACCCCACTAAGCCAGTGGAGTCCAAGCTACCAAAACCCAGAAAGAGGAACACAGGCTAGACAAGACTCTTCAAGCTGGGCTCAGCAGCAGCAGCAGAAAGCCAGTCTGCCTGGACTCTGTTCCTCTTAGCAAATTATCTTGCTCACAACACACACTGCTCTGCAAAGGCAGTGATAAAAGATAAGGGATTTGGTCATGCTCCCTTCTTGTGGGACTCTTGTGGCTTCACAGCTTTTTCAGGCCACTGTAGCATCACAAAACCACTCAGCTCCCTACAAACGCTGGGGCATATATGGTAGCATATGTTGTGGCAAGCAAGCTCTCCAGAAGCCCACCTGGGCAGACGCACCAGGGGCCAGGGACAGCAGAGCTCAGGTCACCGAGCAGCACTCACATCACCTCCATGCTGCTGGGTGCACAACGAGCACGGCCTAGCGCCCATCAGCGCTCACCGTGCTGTACCCAGCACACTGCCGAGGGCAGCCGGTGGAGCATCGCTTCTGACACGGACAACTGCTGTGTTGCCTGCGCTCCCTGATGTGCCATGGCCTGACTTGAGCTAAGTGCAAGTGCCCCGGACCGCACGCCAGCCCTTCCTGCGGATGACAACAGCAGCGAGCTCCTTCCC
>NW_005054408.1:124908-136560 GCF_000277835.1 Geospiza fortis | reverse complement strand
ACCATGGTGAAGGAGGAGTGCAAGGCGCTGCTGGACGCGCTCAACAAGGTGACCGCCTGCTACCGGCACATGGTGCTCACCATCGGCGGCACCTCGGACTCCCAGAACCTACGGGAGGAGCTCAAGAAAACCCGGCAGAAAGCTCAGGAGCTGGCGGTGGCCAACAGGAACAAGCTCACCACGGTCCTGAAGGACAAAAGCGTGAGTAAGGAAGATAAAGCCGAGTTCGAGAGGCTATGGGTGATTTTCTCCACGTGCCTAGAGATCCTGGAGATCGATATGAGGAGAGCCTTGGAGCTGGGCCACGAGTTCCCGCTGAACGTCCCCAAAAAGCACCTGATCCAGACGGGCATGAGCGGGGGAACCTCCGGCGTGGCCGCCCGCGCCATGAGCGTCCAGAACATGAAATACGAGGCTGAGCACAACATAGACGTGGTGGATTTGAAAGACCTCGAGAACGAGATCAACCAGGTAGGAGAGATGATGTACGAGATGGAGATGAAGGTCAATGTCCCCCAGTGGACAGTAGAGGCTAAGCAAGACCCAGGGGCTGAACTGAAATCCACCATCAGCGTGGGCGCTTCCTCTATTGGCATGATCTCTGTGGAGGAAAATAAATCCTTCTGCGATATCAGCAAGGTTCTAGCTGGGATTATTTTCACTGCTGTGCTCATTATCGCTATTGTCCTGGCAGTGTGTGTGGTAAAACTGTCTTAGGGTGGTGCAAGCTCTGACACGAGCGACCCTTCTCCAGCCTGTCTCTGGAGTGTTTCATGCCTCACCTTCACTTCCGAAGTGTGTTACTTGGATGAACTGAGAATTTTAAACGAGCACTTGAAAGAACAAAGCAGAACTTCTGCCTCTGGATACCCTAAAATGCACTATTTGTTTCTTCATGCTTTTTGAAGAAAAGGGATGCAAATCAGCCTGCAGAATAGAATGTCTTCGTTTACTGGACTTGGAACAGTTAAGCGAATATCAGGGTATTATCACTACTGGCTGTAACAGGGATTTGCCTGCTATTAATAGGTCACTATTCTCAGAAGCCTGTGGTTTTTGTTCTTCACTAGGCTCTGGTGTTTGCTGCTGGTCACTGTTTACAGTATTGGAGGGTAACATAAATTTGATGGCTAACATGGGTGTTTTTTCTGACCAACTGAATAGAATACTTCATTTTTTTCATCAAATACAAAACGTATTTCTTGAGCAGAGGAAAGGGGTAACGATGAAAACCCCAATAAAAGAATGTAACCAAGCTCTATTTTAAATAAGTTAATGGTTGGGGAGGGGGGAGAAAACAGAACGATGTTTGATACCAAGTACTGTTTGTTGATTTAGACTGGAGTGTACGGAACCAAGTTGCATGAATTGGCACAGCACATGTCAATGACTAATCGCTTTCCAAATCCAGAGTGAAAAAAGGGAGAGTTGCATATGCAGAAAAATACTAGCAAGCCTCATGGTTTTCATTCACATTTACCACAATTTTATCTTTCCTTGCAGAAAGACTGATTCTTGCTTCTGATTTTAATTTTTCTTTCTGAAGCAGCAATTTGTACTCTGTGATTAACTATGAAAACAGGAGCAATGAATTTACCCACAGCAGATGCAGTAACATGGGAAAATAGATTTTAGCAAAGAGAAATGATGCTAAGTTAAAGAAGACTTTCCCAAGTCTGCTGTTGACAGGGATCCCTTCTCCTGTTGACAGGGAGGGACTGATGCTTGTATGTGTACAGCCACATTTCTGCAAGCTCCCAAATTGCAGAAATCCAGACAAAGCTAAAAATGTGTCTCAGTTTCATATCTCAGTCATTTCTGATTAATCATCTGGGAAACAGGAAGCCTGTAGGATTGGTCCCATTTGATAACACTATAGTTCTGGAAGGGAAATGCAACAGCATTAAACTTTCTAGTTCTTCCCTGTGGAATTGTCAACATTTAAATATAAAACTGTGAGAACATACACTTAGCAGAGAAGCTTTACAGTATTTTGTAAAAAGGATTTATGTGTTATGGTATTTATTATTTACTTCTGGAAATACCTTCTAGTGCTGTGGTCACACACTGTCTGTTCAGGAATGCTTGGTACATGTGCTACAGTGCCATAGGTGTATGGGGCACTCCACAGCCAAATATAAAGACCCCAAAATACTGGGGGATAAGAAGTCATTCTTCTTCATTGATTATTACAGGAACATTATCAAAAAGTAATAATCAGACGTGTTTTATGAACAGTCTTCATGCTTGTTAAATAAAATTGACAACATGCATAAACACCTAATATTTTTTAATATTTTTGATTTAAGAAGTAAACATACTTCAAGAAACTGCAGCAAACAGATTAATCTTTAAAACTTAACTGGATTTATGGTGGGGGGAAGTGTATTTGAATCTGGTCACTTGTAGGTGAGGAAAAAATAGTAAGTGGAAGCCTGAATTCAAAGCTATAGATTATCCTTATGTTGAAGGATAATGTGAGCTCTGCACATTGGTCCAGTCTAACTCCGTTCTCTCAGGATTTCAAAGTGTTCCAAGACAACTCCACATTCCTTTCTGTTGTGTCTCACTCATTCCATAGGATATGTTTTATATGTAGTTAATCTCTGTCTGTAGAGATCCCTGACAGCTTTCTAACAAAGCCAGGTCTGTATTTACCCGTGCTACAGTTCCAGCCTGCCTAGACAAGCTGTAATTGCTGAGTGTTCATTTAAATTGGAGGATCTCCTTCACAACCACAATAAGTAAACATATTTAAGGAAAATACAGTAAAAGCTGCAGAAGAATGTACCTATTTGGATTGCCACCTCTTGTCATTAAGGACTGTGGATGTTTTCACATTTTGCACTCTCACTTTGTTCACAGGAAGGTAGAGAAGCCATTGGGCTCTGTTCTGTGCTTCCTGAAAACTCCATAAACCTTGTGAAATCAGACCATTTAACCACATGTTCTCAAACTCCCAAGTCATGAATGCAAGTCTGTTTTCTAAGTGGTTAAGTAAATGCTAACAATGCCAACATTCATTATCTTTGTCATGAATGCAAGTCTGTTTTCTAAGTAAGTGGATAGTAAATGCTAACAATGACAACATTCATTATCTTCTATCTCTGTATCTTCCACACACCTAACCATAGATAAACAGTTTATCCATGCTTAGTTGTGTAGAAGAATTTTTAAGACTAAGTCATCTTCGAAAGCAAGCCTCAATGGGTTGGTAAACTGTTACGTTTTCAGCCCATTGCAGTTTTGGTTTTTTATTTGGATTTTTTAATACAGGACTCAAAGAATTCATAGAAATAGCTCATAAGTATGTAAGTCTTGCTTTATTATGAATATGTACACAATTACTACTTAAAGGATTGGCCTTGGAAAAAGAATTTTCAAATACTAAGACAAAGCTGGCTGCAAATTAATTCATCATTAGTATGTTCCTAAAAATCTGTATCATCTTATATTTAGCCTATCTATCTGAAATTAATAGATTAAGTAGAATTCTAACAGAGGATTGGCACTGTCTACATGGATAAAGTGCTGCCACTCATCTCCTACACATGTTTGTTCCACGTGACAGAGTTTGGCACGACAGTGCACAAAACCAAAAGTAAATGAAACCTCCATTGTCCAAAAGTACAGAGGCTTCCTCTAAATTAAGAAATAGAGATAAAGATTTGCAGTCTTCATTTTCTCCCTCTACTGGAATGCAACTGGAAGGAGACTGGAAATGCTACTTTCTAAGTGAAAAAGGGGAATTCATACTTCAAAATACTCTATATTGAAACAGCATGATGAAAAAGCACATACTCTCATGTTGATTGGTGAGAATGTAATTATACATTCTGTATAATTACATATACATATATACAATACTTATGATGTACAAGAGAAGATGGTCATTGCTTAATTAATATCAATGTTGATCTACTTCAGCTCTTTTGTCTTTATTCACAGAATACACATATTAAATTTGCTGTATAGTAAAATCTTACTCCTGACTTGAATTACACTGGTTTTGCCTGTGCATGGGTGGTATTTTCTACACTTTGAATAATGCAAACCTGTTACTGTCACTATTTATTTAACTTAAAATAAAGTACTTCCTTAAAACTTACTGGTTTGCTTGCAGCAGTAAGTCAAATAAAATCTTCAAAGCAGGTCCAGAGGAGGTCACAAAGATATCACAGGGATAAAGCACCTCTGCTGTGAGGAAAGGCTGGGAGAATTGGGACTGTTCAGCCTGCAGAAGACAAACTTTGGGGTGACCTAACTGTGCCCTTCCAATGCCTGAAGGGAGCCTGCAAGAAAGATGGAGAGAGCTTATTCACAAGGGATGGAGTCACAAGGGGGAATGGCTTCACACTGACAGAGCTGGTTCAGATGAGATGCTGGGAAGAAACTGTTCCCTGTGAGGGCAGTGAGGCCCTGGCACAGGGTGCCCAGAGAAGCTGTGGCTGCCCCATCCCTGGAAACATTCCAGGCCAGGCTGGACAAGGCTTGGCACAATCTGGTCTGGTGGAAGGTGTCCTTGCCCATGGAAGGGGTTGAAACCAGATGATCTTTAAGGTCTCCCATTTCAAACCATTCTATGACTCTTTGAAAAGCTAGAATATTAATATAGCTTATCTGTAGTAAGCTCTTCTAAACTAAAGTTCCTGTTTCAACCACAGTACTAAAAGTAACGTGCTAAGCCCTCTCATTAGTTTTGTAAACATCAACACAGCCTTCTCAAGCTCCCAAGCTGAATAGTGATGTGGCATACACTGCTAGGGAATTAACAGTCTGAAAAGCCAGGAAATCCCTGCCTTAGGAAACAGCTACAATAACATTTAGGCTAACATGATTCTGCCTTCAGCGCTGGATGTCCAGTGTTAAGTACAGAACCACTGGCTTGGACAACCTGAAAACCAGACCAGGCTGGACTAACAAGTGGAATCTCCTTGTGTTAGGATCCAAACTCTGTCTCTTTCAGCCAGCAAAGCTGGCATTTACTTTAGCAAAAGATTTACACAACCTAAGAAGTGTGAAACTTGGTCTTGCGCTATTGGTAGCAATAATGATCAACAGTTGTATCAAACCATCAGAACTGAGTCTGTTAAATGCAGCAATTTGTAATTTCATTCCAGGATTTCCAGTCCATCACCATAAAAACCCATTACCCTTTTTTCTAGTTTAGGAATATAGGACCATAATTAAAGTTTCTCTTGATGTTGCAAACAATGTAACATCAAATTTCAGCACTATGAATATAAAATAAAATTAGTTTCAAAATTCTTCATGCAAGTATGAAAATATTTTTTACAGTAATGCAATTATTTAAAACTGGACTAAATGACTGATGTAATTAGCTTTCAGATTAAAAATTAAACATGTGCTTATTGTTCATAGAGAGGATTGGTTACAGGCTTGCTTTTCCTTCTCTGGAAGGTTTGTGTTGTTTATGTTTGCTTTCCAGAAATACCTTCTATTTAAGTGCTAATGGAACTCCTAGTCAACATATTTACCCTTCACAGATTTTCATTATGTAAAAAGTCATTCAGTAAGACCAGTGGATTACAGATCTCTAAGTGCTTTCTCTCAATACGATTATGTAAGTCTTAATACAGGAAGAGATCTGGACAAAATAGTTCACACGTGAGCAGCATTGCTACAGTAAGTGTACAATAAAACTGGGATTAGAAAATAATGTCTTTCATGTAAAATTATCCACATGTGTTTAGGGAACAACAAAAAAGGAAAGGAGATGGATGTATGTAGTAAATACCAAGTTTTGCTTTTCGTTATATACAACAGCATCCCAATGTTAAACTACAGCTTCTCTATAAAAAAAGGAATATCTTATGCCCAATGGGACAGAGGATATAAAATATCCCTGAGTGGAACTGACTCCATTCTCTTATTATGTCTTACAGAGTAAGAGTAAAACTATTTTAATTTGCTACATGCTGTTATCCATTTTACAGAAGACAATCCTTATCTCCCCCAGCTCCACAGTACAATGACTTTCTCCTGGAAGGAGGCAGTCCCACATGGCTGGATTCCATCACCCATCCTCACAGCTCACTGCTGTGGTACTGGGTGCAGCTGGGATGTGGCATTAGCAGCTGCCACTGCAGAACCTGTGCAAAGGTGAAAAATCACAGGGCATTTAGCCAGCACCAGGGCTCTGGTGGATCCTCTCGGCCAGCCAAGCACGAGTGTTCCATGCTGGAAGCAATGTGACTGCAAACACAAATCCAATCACAACCTCTCTGAAACTGCCACCACAGAGGCCACTTACCAAATGCAATTATGTTTATTTCTCAGTTCCAGCCATTTGTGAGAATATCGACTGTGATTTACCAGAGTGACAGAAACTGACTTGTCAGCCCTCCACAGGGTCAGGTGGGTTTTTGTTTTGTTCTCTTTCCTTGAATTGTATGTTTTATTTACACTGCATTGCATGACATTATTTATCATATACTTAAATCTCCACCAAATTAAACAAACTCACAAATCCTCCCAGAGCTAGGTATAATTCAGCTGCACAGAAATGAAGTCACAGCTGTGGTATAAATGTGCTCTGTTATTTCCACTGTGCATGAAATTATCACTGCAGCCTCTGATCAGTCAGGTCTGTCTCACACACAAATGTTCAAGTAACACACACAGTTGAACTCACTGATGTGCCACAGCACTAAGAAACCATACAGCCAAACAACTGACTTTAAAAATCATGGGGCTTTTGAAAGAATAATAAACCTCATGTTTAAGAGTCATCTACAATTGTCTTGGGAAAAAAAAATTTAAATGCAATTTCTTTGTGTGATCCAGAAAAATCTATACAGAAATAGCATAAACTTTGGGGAGGAAAAAAACCACAAGAAAGGGGAAATAAGAAAAAAAAGGCAAAAGAAAATACTTAACTATTTATACCATATAAAATGACTGAGGACTGCCAGAGACAGCAAACATGATACTCCCTCAGCAACTTAATCTAATATGCTAATTGCAGGTGTAACTTAAGATATACACATTTGAATTCTGGGTCCTGGAAGGTGTGCTCCAAATGATTCCTCAAACAAGCCACCAGTACTCAGTTTGGCAAGAAATTACATGTGTGAAAACTATTCACACAACTAAAAGCTGCAGAATTAGAACCATAATTTCCATTTCCATAAGATGTGTAATCCATTTGGTGCCTGTTGGAGATGATTAGATGATGGAAGTAGAACAGTTCCAGTTGTTAATATTATCTGTAATCTAGTTTTCTCATCTGCCTAATTTGTTGGAATATCATATTTTGTATGAGGTTAGCTGTTTTTTTTTTCATTTTTCTTTTTACTCAATCTATATAATGGTGTTATAATCATAAACCTGCATTTCCTACATGTGACATTTATTCACAATATGGAAACAATACTTGAAAACCTATATAGTGAGTAATCTATTTACTTTTCATATTAATTATTAAGTCTGCCTATTCGTTGATATTGTATGAGCTAAAGAATCTAAAAGGTTTAGCATGTCATTTTGCAGTGACCTGGAGGTATTTGAAATGCCATTTGAAATAGCTGGAGGCAATTAAAAGATGTGTAGATGGGGCACTTGGGGACATGGTTTAGTGGTGGACTTGGCAGTGCTGGCTTCGTGGTTGGACTCAATGATCTTGGGGTTTTTTTTCCCAACCTAAATGACTCTGTGATTCTACAATACTGTAAAATAAGCCAGTTTTAGAAGCAGTAGACAAATTTAGTGAAATCTCTGCATTTTTTTGATACTTGGAGTTGTCACAACTCATTGTAGACACTGCATCTGCATGGGAGGGGCACTTGGGGACATGGTTTAGTGGTGGACTTGGCAGTGCTGGCTTCGTGGTTGGACTCAATGATCTTGGGGTTTTTTTTCCCAACCTAAATGACTCTGTGATTCTACAATACTGTAAAATAAGCCAGTTTTAGAAGCAGTAGACAAACTTAGTGAAATCTCTGCATTTTTTGATACTTGGAGTTGTCACAACTCATTGTAGACACTGCATCTGCATGGGAACAAAGATGCACCTAAACTAAACCAAGAACTGACTCAGTATAATCATCTCCAACTCACAGGATAGCATGTAAACTAAACTAAATGATGAATGGATCTTGTTTTTCATCTGAAATTAATTATTACAGTGGTGAAATCTGCACTGACCTGGCTGGGCAAAATAATTTATGCAATGATGTAACAGAAGGAATGAAGTCATTTGATTGCTAAGTAGTGTAATCACATAGGAAAAAAAACCCAGAAAATTAATTTGAGAATCATTTCTATGTATCTAGTGACTTAGACTTTTTTTAAACAAACTTAGGCTTTTTCTTGTAAGCAGTAACTGAACTGTAGAGAAAAATGTTGAAGTAACCCCTGCATTGCTGAAATATGATGCCACAAAGAATTATTATCAGTGCAATAATTTTATGGTATTTTATTTGATGTAATTTTTGCATCACTCAGAAGGGTTTCTTTTTCAATACAACACAATCTGGTTTTGAAAATAACCGGAAATACAAAAGTATTTGGGGTCCATTAAGTAAACAATTTTATGTTCTGTCATACAAGAAGCATGAAAGACAGCTGAATTCTTTACTTTTTAGCAAAACCACCTTTTTTCTTTTTTTAATCATTTAATTTGGAGGGGACCTCTGACTCTTTCTCTACTCTTACACATGTATCTAGCTAACTCTTGCTATGGGGAGACTTCTCTCCACACTGAAGTGCCGAGGATTCCCAGCCTACAACTGGCCCTAGAAGTATCATGTCCTTGTGCTGGAATCCTTCCACACAGTAATGTCACAAACTGGTGTGCTTGGTTTAGGATTAGTGATAGATTTTCTCAGATTTTCTCTTTTCTTTCTGAAATCACTCATAAAGCTATAGAATATTTAGGTACAAGTGAGATAAACTCTGCATTCTAGCAGAATATATTGAAGAAAAAACCATCTAAGTTGGAGATGAAGAAACATGCTCTGTAGATAACCTTCCATCTAATTTGTCTTTAAGAGTTATTCTATATTCATGTGAGCTACCTCCAGCAGGTCAGCTACAGCTTTGAGGGGGCAGATACACACTCCAAGAGCTGATCTTTTGCCTTTCTTAGCAAGAAAATGGAAGGGGGCAGAACTTCCTTTTGCATCCTTTATCTTTGCTCACAGAGTTTCTGAGTGCTCATTCTCAGAACCCCCTGCAACCTCCAGCCCTGATAACTGGGTCAGGTAGAGACTCAAACTCCTGGAATTTCACACGAGATGACTTCAGCTTTGCAGTGAATGGATACTGAAATAATCTTCCTAACGTAATTCTGAAAGAAGCCAAAAAACTGCCAGCAATAGGGTGAATCTGCTGACCCTCAGGTAAGGAATGGCACCTTCTTTAGAGGTGCCTTATACTGCAGAACTGTGTGGAAAAACGCAGCAAATGGAGCAGGGAAGAAAGTTTACCTTAGCTTGCACTTGGCTGTCTTTGGGCCCAAGGAACTGCTCAGGATGCTGAGCTCAGTCCTGTAAGCCCAGCCCTGGCATTCTCTAGGGTCTGAGGCCACAGCCCCGCGCCAGCCACACATCCCATGTGCACTGCCCTGCATGAATGCCTTGGGAACCAGACCCATGAGGTTTAATACCACTGGGTGCCAATGAAACCAGGGGAGTTTTAATCAGGGAGATAAAACACCTCTGCTAGGAGGAAAGGCTGAGAGAATTGGGATTGTTCAGCCTGCAAATGTGATAGCTTTGGGGTGACCGAATTGTGCCCTTCCTGTGCCTGAAGGAAGCCTGCAAGAAAGGTGAAGAGAAACATTAACAAGGGCCTGAAGTGACAAGGGGGAATGGCTTCACACTGACTGAGAGTAGGTTTACATGGAATATTGGGAAGAAATCATTCCCTGTGAGAGCAATGAGGCACTGGAACAGGTTGCCCAGAGAAGCTGTGGCTGCCCCTGGATCCCTGGAAGTGTCCAAGGCCCAGTCTGATGGGGCTTGGCACAACCTGGGATAGTGGAAGGCGTCCCTGCCCATGGCAGAGGGGGAACCAGGTGATCTTTAAGGTCTCTTCCAACCCAGACCATTTTATGATCCTATGCTTCATTTGCTAGGGTATCCTTCTTTACATACACACTAGCACTTGTGAGCCTTTAGACTGTCCCAAGATAAAATAACCCAAACCAATATTCCAGTTAGAAACTTAACACTATAATCACTGCTATCCTCTGGTATCAGTTTCCTAGATATGTTCTGAAATTATGTTCCAGGGCTATCAGATATAACATTTCTGCCATACTAAGACAGTTTTGTATATGTGTGGGTTTTATATCTTATTTGAAAGTGACACCATTCATTATTGGTACATGAGTACTTTCTACTTAAAATGTCTTTATGTTGAAATGATCTGACATAATGGACCCTAAATCTTTTTGATCTGCCATCAAGCTCATTGGATGTTAAATCTTAAAAAACCTCAATAGTTTATTAATATTTCACCAGTACAGCAGCTTTTAGGCAAAGCACATTCCTAACAAATGTATGCTTAACACAGTGAAATAGTTAAATACACAAAGAGTGCAAGAGGCAAACAAATATCAAGATGAATGTCATGATTTTAGATTCAAAGTACCTTAGCAGAAAACCAAAAATTAATGAGCCTTGTGCTTCAACTGCCTAACATGGTAATTACTGGTGAGCAAAATGGATTAAACTAGTGAGGAAAGGGCTGCTCAGGTTAACAGATATCATTGGCTTTGTTTGTATATTCAGTGATGAGCAAGGAAAGGACAGGGAGGCAGGCTTGTCTATTGTCTGGCCATTCATTTTAGCAGCATCAGCTGGCTTGGCTGACCTGCCCTGCCCACTGCAGCCAGGCACCAGGGTGAGCTTATGGCCCAGCTGCGTCTGGGCACACCTCAAGGTCATTTTTGGGTTTGTCAATTGACATGATCCAGCATCCCACTGCTTCAGCTGCTTCTAAACTTCATTTCAGTTCCAGTGACACACATCTCAGGCATCAAGTACAAGCTCAAATACAAAATCAAATTGAGAGGTTGTCAGAAGCATGTACAGGTACATGGGTATTTGCCAAATGCAATCTGGCAAGAGAAGGATTACAGGTGGGAGAAGGATTTTCCATGTTACATGTAAATACCATTCCTCTCAAAACTTCTCAACCTGTGTCATCACCTTTTTTTCTGCTTAAATTTCTTACAAATTAAAGAAAATCGAGGAATCAAAATCAATTAACAAAATAAAATGTTTCCTAAAGGTTCAAAGAACCTTTCAAGGTTTTGCTACCTTGCTGAATATTTGTTTTTCAGCTAACAAGGTACTTAAAAACCGCAAAACAGAAGAGCTCTGTAATGACAAACGGAAACTCTACATACTCCTCCCGTTTGGAATGTACTAGAACAAATTCACACAACTTGGCAGACGTCACGTTTAACTACAGACCTAAAATGACTTTTGCTGTCAGCGTGGCTTGCTGTGGCATTGAGATAAGGAGATTTCTGCGACGCCAGCTGGCGGGTCAGCAGCAGCATTACCACACAAATCCGAGTCCTTGGCTCCTGGCCCCGTGCTGACTGCCGGGGCTGCCACTACAGACCCTTCCCCGCGCTCAGGGCGGTTCTGGGCTCCCAGGAAGCTCCTGCACATTTAC
>NW_005054408.1:94209-123922 GCF_000277835.1 Geospiza fortis | reverse complement strand
CTCCTGCCCGAGCCCTTCTCCCACGGCCCCTGGCTCTGCCGAGACTGTGCCCTTACACTTCGAACAGGCGTAGAATCATACAATGGTAGGGGTTGGAACGGACCTTAAAGCCCATCGTGTCCCACACCTGCCACGGGCAGGACACCTTCCACCAGAACAGGTTGCTCCAAGCCCCAATGTCCAACCTGGCCTTGCACACTTCCAGGGATCCAGGGGCATCCACAGCTTTTCTGGGTACCCTTTGCAGGGTCCCACCACCCTTACAGTAAAAAAACTGCCTTCTAATATCTAAAAGTCCCCTCTTTCGATTTGTACCCACTGTATTCCTTGTCTGGCACTACAGTTCCTGACCGAGTCCCTTTCCAGCTTCCCTGCAGTCTCCGCAGATACTGGAAGGTGCTGTGAGGTCTCCACACAACTGTCTCTTCTCCAGATCAGTCCAAGCCCTTCTGATAAAGCTCCTTGAGACGTGAGGAAAGGGAAGGGAGTTTTATCTGCACCCTCTCCCATGGACTCCTGGAGCTGCCACCATCACCTGAGGTGCAGCTGCAGCAGCTGTCGGGAGAGGATTTGTTGTGAGGTCGTTGTACATGATCCGTGTCACATCAGATCCCTTTCACCGTGAATTACTGTCTCTTTCCAAGGCAGTTGAGAAATACCATTTTTTTACATTCATTCCTGCAGTACAGTGCAGGGTTGTCACACCTCAGTAGAGAGGGAGAGATCAATGTAGTATATCCAGGTATATTCCAGGACTGCATGAGTTGCTAGCAATTTTTGTCTTTTGAAGTTACTTGGAAAATTTTAAGTAATATATAAACTTGTTGAAAATTTTGACATTTTTACTTTTTTTTACCTTTTTTTTAAATTCAGCTTGTAAAAGCAACAAATGTCATGAAGAAGCTCTAAGAGAGCTCAAGGTCAGGTACATTAGGGTCCTTAAGTTTTTCTAGGATTCTGAAAAGTTTGATTGCAAATTAGAAGTAGATGAGAAACCAGACAGTTCTGTAAAAGCCTACTTAAAATTTTGGTATTACTGATGTTGCTATATTTATTTGTTTAACAAATTCTGCTACAGAAATTTTAAAGTACCTGAAACGTTACTTTCAAGAGCTCATGTTGTAATTTTGTTAATAATAGCATAAATCTACTGCAAACGATTATGCATATATTATTAAATTCACCATGTGAGATGAAATCAAGATTACCAATAGATTAAACATGCAGAATTTTGATGAATAGCTGGGTGTTCATGCTCTGAAAACTTCTTTCTAAGAAGCAGATGTTTATAGGTACTTTTAAATCTCAAAGCATCAGTGGCAACCTCTGGTAATAGTGAGTTTACTGTCTTCTGTTGGCTTCAGTAAACTTTCAGTCATGCCCCTAAAACAAATGTCAGTTTTTAATCCTGGCATGTCTGTGTGTAAAATAAAAAATTACTTTTATTGGGAAAAAATAAGTAGCTTTTATCGATTGTTTCTTTTTCAGTTTTAAGAATGTCATTGTTGTTACTTTGGTGTAGCTTATATATGGTTTTTATTATATTCAGAAGATATGGTCCATTGCAAGCTCCTTTGCTGTATGGACTTCCTTGCTAAATGACTTTTCAGTTTATTCAGACTTTCTGTCTGCTGCTGACACTATTATTTCAAGACTTGTTTTTATCTTCCAGTGGTCGTCACCTCCAGAAGCCATCGAACGCTTTAAGTCTCAGGAGATCTGGTTTCCTCCACCTCAGTTTTATGAATTCTGCAGGCTGTGCAACTTCTCTTCCCTCGAGGAGCTGCAGCAGTTCAGCTCTGCACGGGCTCTGGAGGGCTGTGAGCGCTGGATGCCTGTGATGCTGAGTGCTGCAGATGGATCCATCCAGCTGCTGCCGGGTAAGGACACGCTGGAGGCTTCTCCTAAATACACAGCATCTCCTTAATGCTGTGTGCTGAAGCCACATGACATAAACCATCCTTAACTGAAAGGAAAATGCTCCTCAAGTCAAGTTACTGCATGCTGTTTCCACCTTGTTTGCTATAGTTGTGACAGTGGCTGCAGTCAGAGACAAGCCAGGGCATCAGACAGCACAGTTATTTCTTAGTTACTCCTAATCTCATTGTCTCACCATTGTCATCATATGTGTATTTGTGAAGAAATTCCAGCATTTCAGCTTTGTATAACCTGAACAATGTTTAAAAACTCCTTCCTTTAGTCCTTTTCAGTGGGAATTCTCCTTTACTTCAGGTATCACTTTGTGAGGAGATGGCAGTCAAGCACAGCTGCAGTATCACACCTCGCAGCTGCAGTGATAAGGCACTGGACTAAAACCATACCCTCAGCCATCTTCCTCCTGCCCTTTCTCCTGCTTAAGTCTCTCTCATTTCATAATCATGTACATGCAGCATTAAGAAAAGCTGTGTATACTATTTATTATTTTCTGCTTTTCTTAGTTTATTTTTCATTATGCTTTCCTTTTTTTTTCATTTGGTCACAATTGACCTCTAGGATTTCTGTATTTGGGGTTTATTATCAGTCTTGCACAAGAGTATAATGCCTTGATATGGCAAAACAATTATTTACTTCAACAAAATAGAACAAAATACATTTCTGTTCTTAGTCCTATCTTTATACCCATGAAGAAGTGCTTGTCCTGTGCTCCACCTATTATATACAGTCCTGTCTGCCCAGGCTGTCATTACAGCATATTAATAGCATATTATCAGGAGCTCTGGAACATTCAATGTGCACTGCAGTGTCACTGACATACTTCAGAAATTTATGGCTCTATCTTTAAATCTGAAGATGTTTAGAGGCAATTTACCTTGCATTGCGAAATACATTTCCGCTGATTTACATATACTGATAAATCCTAAAAAAATTACCTGTGAAAAGGCTGAAAAATAAGGTTGGCTATGTATAACTAAATCTTTTTTTCTACCTCCAGGAGATGAGTTATATCCAGAGGATCCAGATTATACTGGAGAAAAGAAAATTATTATGTCAACAGATAAGAAGGTTGAAGATCTCATGAAAGAGGGTGGGGTATTTCACAGGATAGTAATGAAAGACATCAACAATCTTGCTGTTTATGTTAATATTCAAGCAAAATATAAGCATATAAATCCACTGATGATAAAGTGTGATAATTCAGATTACAATAGCAGATTATAATATGTCTTGGGTTTAAATCTAGAATATTTTTAATTGCATATATGCTCACTGTGGTTTTGGTGCTTTTTAACTGTTGCCAAATAGTCATGAAAATATTTCTCTGTCCTGCCAAAGCATTATATCTGTATGTGTGTGTGGAGTCACATCTATGTGTATCTAATTTCTTGAGTCTTTAAAAACAGATCAGTTGTGCCACTGTTGGGTCACAAAGGTCCTCTTCTCATTGAAAGTTTATATATATACATACATATATAGAACAAGCAGAGAAGGATTCTTTTACTATGCTTCCCAAAGTTACCCACTAGATAACTGCAATGTTAGAAATGGATAAAATCCCCCATTCCATATTTGTTGACATTTCCCACTCTATTCTTTCTTTCATTCTGGGGACAAGCAATGTATGTATAGATATAGATATATATACATAAATTAAGTATAAAGCACTTTTTAAAGAATATTGTAAAGTTAATTTTTATATTTTATATATTTAAATTCTTTCTACTAATGGTAATAATTCAAAACTACAATTTTCAAAGGTAGACTTAATTTAAAGGAAGTCATCTATGGAATTGAGTGCATTCTTTTATCAATATATTTTTTTATCTCTTCAAGTTGTAAGCAATTTAAAAAAAATAAAAAGTGTAATTTTTTAGCTCCAAAAAGATATCAACAACTTAAGGGAATAATACTCCTCCTTGATATACCCAGTTCTATATTCCAACATCCCACTTTTTGCTTCTTAACTACTCTACTAATATAACTGAGATTTAAGAACTTCAGAGCAAAGATTGCTGCTTAACTTTTGGTTTGAATTTGTCTTTTCTTTTGTTCAATAAGTGGAGTCAATGGAGCAGTTTTGTAAATTACCTGGAAGGAGAATGAATGATGACTTCAGATTAGTCAGTAAAGTTGTTCAGAAAGCTTTGTTCCAGGTTTTGTTCTGTGTTTCAATTAAAACCTGTTGCTACAATTAGATTAAATTGGTTTTGTAGCATTCATTTGGATTAAAAAAAATACTGAAAAAAAGGTGTGTCTTTCTCTTCTCCCTCAGAACATACCCAGGCTGGTGCTGGTTTTGCAGACCTTGTTGAGGTTTGTAAACCTGTGCTGAACAATGACCACATAAGCAGAGCACTGTGTATTGTGCAGTAGAACACCTGAATATTCTGGCTGAGTGTGACCTTCCCTTTCCTCCTGTCACTGGAGACTTCACCTGCCTGCCCTGACTTCTCCAATGCAATGGAGAGTGCCGTAGGATCCACCCTTGCTAGATCCCCCAGAACCCTGAGACGCTTCTCATCAAGTCCCAAGGGCTTGTCTATGTTCAGGCTTCTCAGGTCTTGTACTTGGTTTTCTCCTACAACAAAAAGCACTTTATTTCCTCACCTTGAAGTTCAGGGACGTGGGAAATGTGGGAAGCATGACTGCAGCAAAAACTGAGCCATAAAATCAAATGTCAATGAAACCCTGCAACCCCTCTCTATGTGCATTATTAGTGAAGTATTGGGGGTAGGGATATACGTTTGTTTAAGTAGCTCTCCTTTTCTAATCAATATACCTCTGGGAGTTTGGGTTTTTTTAGTTTTTTTTTGTTTGTTTGTTTTTCATATCCCTTGTCACATTGAGCTCCAGCTGTGCCTTAGCTCTCTCCTGATCCCACTCCTATATCCCCAAGCACCATCCCTATATTCTCCCCTCTGGATACATATTCCTGCTTCCAGTGCCTGTGCATTTCTTTCTTGCACTCTAGTCAGACCAGAAGGGTCTTAATCAGCTTCTTTGGTCTCCTGCCTGCCTTGTCTGATTTCTTACACATGATAATCAAGAGTTTTTATGCTTCAAGGAAAAGATGCTTAAAAAGCTGCCAGCTCTCTTCTCTCCTGCTCCTTTATCCCCAAGGGCAGTCGGTTTCCAGGAGTTCTCATCCAGTAATGCCTTCAACAAGTGACAGTGTGCTCTCCTAGAACCTTCACTTTATTACTTTTTTCATGTAGACCATATCCCTCGAGATGACAAATTGAAATACACAAAAGATTTTATTGTTCTGCCTCTTATGGTTATTCTACCAGTTTACTTTTATGGTAGAAAGTGGGTATTACGGAAAATATTTTTGATAAAGAAATTATTTAACACCCAGGCACAGCAGGAGTGTGGATATGGGAACGTGGGCAGGGGAGGCATGCAGGAGTGATGCCAGGTGTGTAGAAAATGCAGTTTTGCCACTTGTGTTAGGTGAGGGCTCTCCCTCTGTCTGGGGTTATGTCTTCCTGCAGAGCTAAGAACTACACCAAAGACTTACACTAAGTTATTTCACCACTTCCACAGGGGCAGATCCCTATGAACCCTTTCCACTTGTCCATTTACTTCTTGGTGCTACAGCTGTTTTGTGTTTTTATTTTTTCCTGCGGTTGTTGTCCCGGCATTAGTTAAGAACTACCAGTGTTTCCAAAGAACTACCACTATTTCACCATTGCCTCTGCTACAGAGACTTTAAGCCTGAAATAAACTCCAAATCCCAAAGGTTCATTGTAATAATTTCCCTCAAATCCTAGTAGAATATTCTTGATTTCAAGTTGCTAGCAGTAACAAAAGCTTTTATTCTTTCACTATGAGTTTGGTTTCCATTTTATACAAAAAGCAAGACAATGGACTTCCCCGCGCTTTTTGAGATTTCCCGCAGCGTTTCAGGTGTTTTTTACGGCCGGGAACAGTTGGCTGCGCCATTGCCCATAACCCGGGCCTGTGGAGCCGGGGATGGGCTGTTCTGGGCTCCGACCCGCCCCAGGGCGGCTCTGGGGGCGGGAGCGCTGCGGGCTCTAGAAGGTTCCGCGGGGAGCAGTGCGGCAGGGCGGCTTGTGGAGCTGGGGATGGGCTGTTCTGGGCTCTGAGCTCGCCCCGGGGCGGCTCTGGGGGCGGGAGCGCTAGGGGTTCTGGAAGGTTCCGTGGAGAGAGGTGTGTGGAGCTTGGCAGCGGTGGAGAACGAGGTCGGTGGGCTGGTTCCTATGGGAAGCAGCGTGGAGCTATGGCAGGATAGGGGGAAAAGGGGACTGGGGATTGGGAGTAAAGCGAAGAAGGTGTTTCTAAAGGCGCTGCCCCGTGCCTCTCCGCGCTCCCGGTGGAGCTCGGTTGGCAGGGGGATAACGAGCTGCGTGTTCGGGAGTGTCTGCACACCCCGGGATGGCTGCAGAGGCTCCTAGCTTCCCTGGGTCTGTGCTAGTGCAGCAGGTGAGGCGAGGGTTTTAGCAATGTACAGCATTTTTACAGGTTAAATACTGTTTAGTGGTAGGTATGGGATTTTAGCAAGGGCTTGTTTCCCTCCGCGGTTCTTAAAAAAGCGGGAATGTTACTTGGAGTGGGTTGGGAGAGCTGGTCCTGTGCGTGGATGTGCTTCATCCCTGCTACGTCGATGGGGCATTTAGTGGGTTTGCACTAATTAACCTGAGACTTCAGCTGAAGTTATTTGTGGTCTTCGCGTGTTATTGCTGGAAGAAAAGTCTTAAGTATCGAAGGCAGCACTGATAATCTCTTGGTGCAGTATAACGGTGCAGGGTAAGAAACGAGTGCATAAGTCAGGAGCTTTGTTTGTGTTAAGCGATCTTGGGTGAAGCTTCTGCAATCGTTTCAGCTGTTCCATTGTCATGTTAAACTGGGAATGGTCCCTGCCATCGCTTACCGCTTGTTGCCGTGTGTCACCTCAGGGTAGCGCTGTTGCTGCTGAATTCTAGCTTGTTCAGCAGTAGCTTTGGAAAGGAAAGGACAATGTCTTGATTTTCCTTTTCTGAAATATTTAATTAGGCATCTACTTTTACTTGTTAATTCTTTCAAGTTGTAAGCTAGACCCTGCGGTGATGATACCACGATGTGATTCCGCGATGTTCTGGTTTATGCCGCAGTGAAATGCCAATTACTTGCTGGGAGTTTAATTATTCTGTTGTAACTCCTCAGTCTGGTATGTACCACTGCAGACAGACGTAGTGTGAAATACTAATAAAAATCTGTGACGTTGAACTTGTTTGGTAAGTTTGGGATTCCGCTTTTGTATTAGGCTGAGGGATTTTTTAAAGTTGTAGATATTCTCCTCTGGTGTTTCTGTTCATTTGATCCTGTAGGTAGGTTGTAACAGCCCTTGTCTGTGATCAGCCTATTTTGCTGGCCTTTGAATGGAAGAGATGCAGCATGGATGGTAAATCGTAATTAGGCTTTAACATAGTCCCCTCGTTAAGAAAGCTGGTTTGAACCCTTTGAAACATGTAAATCATAAACAATAACTAGCTTAAACTAGTACTCCTGATGTGAGTAGTAAAAGTTTATAGGCTTGCTTTAGGTGTGTGATCTTCAAATAGGCTTCAAAAAAATTGTGGTGATCAAAATGGTTCAACAAATGTTTTTCTTTTACAGTAGTGATAAGGGAGATATAGGAGATAAACATGGAAGTCGCCGTATTAAAGGTATGCTGTTTGTTATTTTTAATCTAAAGGATTGATGTCTGTGTCCATGTGACTTTCTTGGGGTCACATTTACAAAACAGAGGTTGCCTGTGTATTTCCATTCACCAGCATTTCTTTGCACTTGTGGAGTCTTATTTGGGTTATATATATTTTGTCGTTTGTTTTAGGTTTTATTTTATTGGTTTTGTTGTAAAATACATGAGTTGGTGTGTGAATTAACATGGGCAGGCGGCCAGAAAAACCACAAAACCACAGCTGAAATAAAGGGAGTAAATTTATTTAGTTGCCCGGCTAGCTGGAGGATCTGGGGCACACCCAGGTAGACACACAGGCTCAGCCCATCCCAGCAGGATTCATCAGGAGCCCTGTGAGCTCCCCTGTGCTTTTTATGATATCTGAGCTTTGAGAGCTATGATCTCCCTTTCTCTTAACATAGAGCTCAGCATGTCCATGAGAGTGCCTCCAGGCCTTTCCAAACACCTTTATTACCTATACACAGAAATTATTTTTCTCAAAACAGAGGACCAACAGCAGTAGGCATAATATATGGGATTTCCCACTCTGATGTTCTCCAGGCCTTGGCATTCTCAGCTGCAAGGTCACTTGACCTATTGTACCACCTTCCTCACCATTTTTACACTTCTAATTCCTCCTTCCCCGCAGTAGGGATGCAGCTAAAATCTAAAATGGAGGATGTGCAACACAGTGTTAACTAATGTGTACTATAGTACTAGATTATCCTGAATTTCATAGGAGATGATGGAAAATGCAGAATACAGCTGGGACAGATGACTGAGGGGATAGTCCCTGCTGCATGATGTCATGCTGAGCAATAAAAGCTGCAGGTATGTATGTGCTCATCAAATGTGCCTGCCGAAGTCAGCAGCCCTGTGTGTGATGAATCTCTGTGTTCTGGAAATGGCCGAGCAGCTGCCAGTGGGGAGCAGTGAATCCACTGCTTGTGTTTCTTGGGTTGCACGTGCAGCTCTTGCTTTGCCTGGTCAGCTGTTAGTTTTCTCACCTCTGTCCTTCAGATTGTCTGGTCATCCTGCTGCAGGGATGTGATGAGGGAGCAGCTGTGTGGGGTTTAGCTGCCTACTGGGATTGAGGCACAACAGCTGGGGACCCATATCGGCTGGAGTACAGGAATGCGACAGTTTACCAAGGCTTAGCAGAAACCTGTCCCCCTGTCCTAAAGAAACTGGCTGCTATGCAGACACTCTGAGCACAAAGAAAAGCCCCTTGCTGAGGTTTATCATGTTTTTAGGGTTTTTTATATGAGTTTCCTGAGGACTTCATATGGAAGTAAAAACCTTTGTGTTCGCACTTTTTCCACTGTTTGGTTTAACCAACTTTTTAGATAAAGCTGCTCCCTTGTAGATCCCACATGGGGTTTGTTGCAGTGCTAAAGAAACTTTGAGGGCATTTCATGAACTAATGCTGTGAAAGTGAAAGATGTTTCACTTATAAACGTTCTGTATCTCAATGTCAGTTGCCATAATTTTGAAGGTGCTCTGTAAAAATCAAGTTTTATTTTTACATCTGCTGCTCAGATACTCTTAAAAGTCAGTAGTATTTATTCTCTGCTCCTTGGCCCAGGCTGAGGATCCAAGTTGCTTTTGGATTGCTGTGAAAGAATCTGTGCCCGGTGTAGTTGGAGAAACTGTATATGAAAACCTGAATGCTGAAATGGAACAGTTTTATAACTGCTATAAAGATGCAGATGAAGTAAAACAAGAGAAGATAAAAAAAGGCCAGGTAAGATCATTGCTCTACATAGAAATAATCTATTCTTTGAATCTGTTTGGTGGTGAAGTATCAAATATATGTTGTTTTCTTCTTTTTTTTAATTTTACACAGAAAAAACAGATAATAGAATCTCTGTGAGTTGTGTTTTCTCATCTGTAAGCCTTCCAACTGTAAGCTCTAAGGCTTGTGTTTTGCAAAGAAAATGGAAGACTGTGTAATAAATACTGTGCCCTTGCCTTTGAAAAGCCTTTGAGTGTAATTGGGGCCATGTGAAAGAACCTGCTGCCTTGTTCTTTGTCTCTGCTCAGGTTTATGTGGTTTTCAATGAGGAGCTGAAGTGCTGGTGCAGGGCTCTGGTGGAGTCAGTGTGGTGCCAGGCAGATGGTTACCAGCTCAGCTGTTTCCTTGTGGATTATGCCAAGTACTGCTATGTTCCGTCAGAGAGGTGTGTGTTTTTGTTACTGTCATGTATTTGTTAATACATCACGCATAATAAATTTGTTAGTAGATACAGCTGCTGTTAATATTTATTTAGTTAATGATTTGGTTTAATTGAGGTGTAGGTTGTGTCCACAAGAAGGTGCTAACCAAATGATACACTTCAAAGGACCTAAGTGCAGACCAGTCCTTATTTTGTGATAAAGATGCTTTCCGTTTTAGGTTTTGCTTTTTTAAGGATTTAGAATAGAAATAATGTCAGTCTGTTGTGATTGAGATGTGTGATTGCCAGTTAAAACTTACCTTTATATTCTTCTTTAATAATTTGGTATATACTAAAAAAAATTATGGCCAGTGAATTTCAGGCACAAAAACCATCTATAGAAGCAGGGTTTCACTTGCTGCAACAGCTTTTGAGGTCTAAACAGAAATGTGTGGGGGTTTTCCCACTGCAGTTGGCCAACTTGTTTACTAAGAGCTGACAGTTTGTCTTGTTGCGGTGCCAGAAAAAGGTGAGTTTTTCACAGGTTCTGAGTTCTTGATGAAATGAGTGTAAAACCTTGTGGTTTTAAAATCTTGAAAAATATGTTCTTGTGTTCTAGAGCAAGCTAGTCCAGGTCTTAAAGTTTGTTTCTCTATTGAAATATGCACCTTGGAGCACAAGAAACTTCACCAAATTGGTTTTGGTAGTATGCCATAAAATTAGAACTTACTTAAAGTGTTTTAAAATAATGTTTTAAGTTGACTGTTGATTTGTTCGAAAACAACTTGATAATGGGTTAAGTCCCATTAAAATATTTAGAAGATGAATACCAAGAAGACTTGAACCTGCAGTGGCAGAGGATCAGAAAGATTCCAGGTAACTAGGATGTGTATTGATACTAAATGAATAGAACTGCAGTCCTGTTCACCAGTTGGTCCTGATGGCAACTCTTAGAGTAAGTAGTTTCAAAGTGGGAGCCAGTGGGATCCAAACTCCTGGAAGAACTGTGTTGTCAAATTCAGGGTAACAAGAGGTGGCTTGTGAGGCTGGTGACTTCTGGAGAAGAAATTCTGCCCTGTAAAATGAGATAATTTCCACTTTGTTTTGCAGCCTACGAGTTTTACCAGGAGCATTTGCAAAGATCCCACACAGAGCAAAGAAGTGTCGGCTGCACTGCACAAAGCCACTGACACTGCGTATTGACTACTGTGAAAACACTGCCAAAATAGGGTAAGGAGAGCTAGTAAATACATTCTGTTGGTGCGTTTCTGAAATGTGAGGGTTCAGTGTAGAATTTTTTAGGAGGGATTATATTTCAAGGGGAAACCCACCGTATTCTCATAGTAAACGTAGAACACAGAACTGCACCAGCTGCTAAGAGTAAAATGAACTCTCTTCCAGCTGAGAGGACAAAGCTCCCCAGGGAACTGGTGGAGTCACCAGCCCTGGAGGAATTTAAAAGATGCATAGATGTAGCACTAAGGGTCGTGGTTGAGTAGTGGCCTTGGCAATGCTGAGTTAGTGGGAGGACTTAATGATCCTGGGTTTTTTTTCAAACCTAAATGATTCTATGATTTCTTCATATTTTATATTGCGTGCAAACCATGATACCTTGACAAAACAGTGTCTTTTAATTTTGATCCATTCATGACATTGATGAGCTGGAACAATATCACCAAACTAAAGTAACGTGCTAAGTAATCAGATTCTGCTGATTTGTGTAGCTGTGCACTTCGTAAGAATTTGTGTGATATAGAGCTTTGTGCTTGTATAGAATTTTTTTTAAATTACCATTTTCATGTTTGATAATCTGGAAAAACTGGTTGTGTTTATTTTCCTAGACCAGCCAAAAGATGGGATACTGCTGCCATTCAGCATTTTCGAAAGCTTCTTGAAGGTGAATAGCTCTTCAGTTTTGGGAAAAATCAATTGTTAGGGAAATGTAGTACATGTGTGCAGGTTCATTATACTTGAGTATACTTAATTATATTTATAAATGCTGTTAGTTAAAAACAGTGAGAAAGGAGCTGCCTAAGTATGGAGTGGCTGAGGCACAAGTACTTGTGGAGCTGTATTTTGAGTACTCTGGGCTTCCAAGCTGCGTAAGTTTTGGTAGTTAAATTGTGTTTAGGCTAGATTAGGCTAACTGAGGGAGCATTCATGTCACATTTGTTTTGAATGTTGGAACCATTCTGTGTATTCAGCATGAGACTCTGAATCAGCATCACTGCTGTCCTGCATTAGCACGTGCAGAGGTGCTTCAGGACTTGGATTGGCTGTGTTTGCCCAAAGGAAAAGCATAACAAAGCTGTACAGATGTGCAAGTACAACATGTTTCAAGGAAAGGAAATGTCACACTTGGAAAGCACATGCTGGTGCCCCAGACTGTCACAGCCCAAGAGAACTAAGTGTAGAACTAAGAGTGGTTTGTCTCAAGAGATTGTTAATCTGTTTCAGCTCTCAGTCCTCCTCCAAAGACTAAAGACAAGTTCCTTTTTGGAGCTTTTAAGTTTTTATTGTTAAATTCCTCATTTCACTTAGATGAAATAACAAGTGTTAAACGTTTTTAATTGTGATGCCTGTTTTTGTTGTCTCAGTACAAGTGAAGAATGCTGACAGTGTGATAGGGGTTTAATCTTTTTTCTTGTGTTCATTACTGTATTTAGAGGCTACCGAGGTTAAAGCCACAATACAGACAGTAGAAGATAAAGTGTTAGAGGTGTTTCTTTTTGTGACTGTAAAAGATGAAAAGGTAAGATACTTTTATATTGCCAACACTATTAGTGTAGTTTGCTATTAGTTTAAGACTGGAAAGCATGGCTTGCATGTTTTATTCAGATACAGTAGAAGCAAAATCATTAATTTATTAGGGGTTTTTATTACAATGCTGTTCATTGTAAACCTCTGGAGAAATTCCAAGAGGCAGAACTTGTATTTTGCTCTGCATTAACCTTTTTTCTTTTTCATTATTGACAAGCAAGTGAAATCCAGCCAGTATTTAAGTGGGTAACTCTGTGCATTATTTGGTATATGTCTTGTGGTATCATGTTTGCAAGATGTTTCAGTAAGGCAGCTGCATAATACTGTAAAGATAACTAAAATTTCACACTCTTACATACAGATGAGTCCTCAAGGAGCTGGAAAAAACATCCAGTCTAGTTCCACTTGCTAAAATGTGTAACTTGTGTGAAATCTCTGCTGTAGCTACTGTCAGACTTAAGCAGCTGTATGGTAGCTATAAGAAGTTTTAGGCCAAAGGATACTGCCTTTTTTTTCTGCCAGATTTTGATGTATGCTGAATCCAAAAGAAATAAAGAAGCTTCATTGGATCAGAGAGTTCTTTCAGGGCTCATAGAAACAGTTAATTCAGTACAGAATTTTGGCCAGAAACCTGGAACTCAGTAATTTTAACACCTGTTGAAAGAACATACATGAAGATAGGACTTTGCTTTTTTTAGAACTGATATTTGACAGAAAGCATTCACTGGTATTTCTTATGTCTGGGGTCCTGTTTGTTTGGATTTTGTTTGGGGTTTTTATCATATACAAAAGCACTGCTTTTGTTTAAAGCTTCAGATAAATTTTAAACAAATATGTGCTGGTGTAGCTTATTGCTTGTTGACACTGATCAAAAAAGATCTTGTTTGGGGTTTTTTTATAGATCTGTGTTAATGATGATCTGGTTGCAAAGCACTTTGCTCATTACAAGGAAGATGAAGGGACTGCAGGGAGTTCCTCAGATGTTTCTGACGATGAGGTGTCCTTAAATGCTGAGTGTGTTCCGGTGGAGTTTGTTGGTCCTACGTTTCTTGCCAGGCCAAAACGGCCCTTTGGGGAGGAGGTGTCACCACATCTTGGGCCAGGTGGGACCCACAGTTGGGGAGACAGTCCTACATGCAGCACTGTGTGTTTAGTTGGATGTGTGGAATGGGAATGTCCTGTCTTGGGTTGGATCCCAGTGACTGGGACACATGGTGTCCGTCTCTGGCTTTTTATGTGTTCAGATAATCAGAAACGGCTATCTCAATTTTATTTACCTTTTTAGGTCTTGCTGGTTGTAATTCTGTTCTTAAAGAGCCATCCCAAAGGTCACACACAGATCTAAATGACAATACTGTGCCTGTAAGTATTACATTTTGTAATGAATTGTGAAATGCAAGTTAACATAAACATACACAGGCCAGTTTAGGAGTGCTGTAGTCACCCAGCTTGTTATTTTTAGACAGTTTCCTGAAGCTTGTTTCATCAAAATTGTTGCCTTAGTCAAAGCAATTTCGAATTTGGAAAAGAATGCTTCAGAATATTTGGAGAATCCCACATGAGAAAAACACTTTCAACTTTGTGTTTTAAATATTACTTTTGAACAGTATTTTAGTGCTTAAAATGTGTTTCCTTTCTAGGTGGTCAGCATGGTGCCAGGTTTGCCTTCCAAGGAAGATAAAGCAGTTCAAACAGAGAGGTGTGGTGCAGTATGTTAAATATTCAGAATGATTCTGTCATCAGACAGTTGGGAGCTGTAGTGTGTTTGCAGTTACTGTTCTTAGGCCTCTAAAGGGCAGAGGGAAAGGGAAGCTTACATACATGTGCTTTTGGGGAAGGAGGGACTTAGAAGATGCTGATAGTTACCCTGGAAAAATACCATTTATTTCTGAACAGTAGCTTGACAACAGGGGTGTGGTGAGGAGGTATTTTTCTGCATGCTAAGTGTGTTAATTTGCTTTATTTTATTTTTAGTGTGATATACAAAGTTTTCAGATTTAATGAAATATGAGTGGGTCAATTTGTGCAGTGCTTTCACTGTGCTGCAGGTCAGTTGATGCATATGAAGTAAATCCCAGGAGTATTTCTTCTGTTAGTTTCTAACTGATGCAAAGATGAGTTGTTTTATGTTTTGGAACTTTAAGAAGCCCTTTTTTCTATAGTCCAATCTATTTTTCTTCTAATGTCAGGGAACTTAATTTTGAAAAAGATTCTGAAATATTATTTTCACGAAATTTTGCTTTCCCGGGGGTGTGTTTTGATTGCTGCTTTTGTATTGAGGATTTTTCTCATTGGCATAGATATGTCAGAAATACTTCAAGTGAATTGTTTCATGACACTTGGGAAGTACTGGTGGTATTTATAAATTATGTTTTTCTTTTGAATTTATGTTGTTTTTAATATCTCTGTTTCTCAGGATTCCACAGTTCTTAAATTCCAGTTTCCTTCAGACACACACAGTTGAAGATGACCAACAGGTATTTCAAACATTAACTTTTATTTAACTTGTCTTGTGCTGCAAACATTTTGGTTTTGGTAGCCTTGGGTCTTTGTGGAAGGAAGTCAGGGGCTGACTGCTCCTGCATTGGCCTCTGCAGGCTAGAGCTGAGCCAGCCAGCCAAGTCGGGGATGCCTCCCGAATTTAAGAAAGGGCAAAAACACAGGGAAGGGAACAAAAAAACCGTGAGAAACAGTCAATGCCAGAGTCAGAGGAGTAGAAGGAGCTCCATGCAGATGTTTCTGAAGGGATTGCAGACTGTGGAGGACCTGCATTGGAGCAGAGAAGAGAGAAGGAGCAGTGGAGAGAAGTTGCCATGTGCACTGTGACCGCAGTCCCTGCCTCGTGCTGCTCCTTGTGGGACCGAGTGCCAGCTGTACATAGAGTGTCCCCTGCATGTCTTGAGGGGTTTAAGACAGTTAAGACCACCTTTCTTCCTTCAAGAATAGCAATAACAAGTTTTTATCTCACCCTTGTGAGATAAACCTATCAGTATGTACAAATAGTGTAACCTATAAGTATGTACAAATCATGTTTAAAATGAATTTAGAATTTGATTCATTTACATCAAAATGCCATTTTTTAAAATACAGTGACTGCTTCTGAATTTTGTGTAAGCTAAACCCCTTTTGTTAAGTATTGCCATTATAATCTATTTGTCTCATGGTTTCAGAGTTTACAAGATACTGGGAAAGAAAAAAACTTTGTGTTCCTGAGCAAGCAAATTAAACCATCATCAGTTTTGGAAACAGCACCACTTTTTGATGGTCTGAAAAAGGTAGAGGTGATGATACTGATCTTATCTTTTAAGACAAGTTTCATACCTCAAATTACCATAGTAAATATTACAATAATACCTCAGTTTGATTGAGTAATGTTACAAGGTTGTTCATATGGTTGAATAAATGAAGCTTTGGAGAAATGCTGTAAGAATTTTACACATTTTTTTTCTGGTGTATTAGCTACTGCTACAAGTGGATTTGAATTTTAAAACAGTAATGTAATAGCTCAGCCCAGAAGATGGTTTTTCATACTGCCTGTTAAGGACATTTGTTATGTAATGGGTCAAAAGCTTTAAAATCACTTGTTGTTACACTTTGTCTTGTTTTGTTGGTGTTTAAGTACATGGATTTAGTGGGAAATTCTTTATTTCTGTTTCTGTAGGAACTTGCTTTGAACAAGTTTTCAGGCCCTACCTTCACCCAGTCCTACTGTTGGCCACCAGTCGCTGGGGGATGTGATGTCATTGTCATCTCCCATGAGGGAAATGATCCCTTATTATATATTCCACCAGTTCTTACACTTTTGCAGGAAAGTGACTACCAAGCCTTGCCAAACATGAATGGGGTATGTAAATATTGGACCAGACAACCTGTTACTAGTCTGAATGTTTGGAATGTATGCATTAATGTCATCTCAGTGTATCTTCATGATGCCTGCCAGTTTCTGTAAGGCCTCTGCTTAGAGGCCTTGGATGGACTCTGTGCATGGGGCGAGACCCAAACTTACTTTTAAAGCAAATCCCGAATAAGTGGTTCATGCCCTGGCACTTACGTACACTATGGAGCTTTGTTTCTGCATGAGTAGTATGTACTTACTAAAGTAAAATGGGTATTAGCTGTTCTAAATACTACAATGCATTTTCTAGCTTCTCTTAGATCAGAGAATTACTGAGGTTATAAGGGACCTCTGAAAATGGCCCAGTATGACCCTAGTAAGACAAGATTCTTAAGGTTCTGTACTTCTTTCTAACAAATGTTGTCAATTTTTGTACCTGTGTATGTAGCCACTAGCACTGATTTTATGTCCTGGATGGAAGAAGGCACAGCTTGTTTTTGACCTGCTGAAAACATACAGGAAGGGCTGCAGACACCTTCATCCAATGCTGATAACCCTTGGGCAGAACAAGGAAGCAGCCAGCCAAATGGAAATCCGAGGCTGTAAGAATACTTTATCATCTTAGTTGTGCCTGAAGGCAGTGTGGGCTGCCTTCATTGCAGGAGC
This sequence comes from Geospiza fortis, assembly GCF_000277835.1. NCBI lineage: Eukaryota > Metazoa > Chordata > Aves > Passeriformes > Thraupidae > Geospiza > Geospiza fortis. Next base: position 106,884 of record NW_005054408.1, on the reverse strand, counting down.
ATGTGAAAGAACAATTTCTCCTTCTCAGGTTCTCGGTTTATTTGTTTAAATGGTGGTTTACAATTTGCTGTTACACAAAGTACTGAGCATTTATTGTATCTAACTCAATAGCATACAGAGAGTGCTCCGCAGAGAAGCAGCATAGAAGTAATGAAAAAGCTGTTGGGAGACTTGCCCTGCTTAGATGTATATGCTTAAAACATTTAGGTGTGTTCTGGTTTGGTGCCTTTGTTTGATACATGCATTTTCAAAAGTGGCTTTTGTTGTGCCAAGGGAATAAGAACTATGGATAGAACTATGAAGAATTGTGTAAAACTCCATTTCAGCAGTTGGTATTTTTTCATCCATCGTTCAGCTTTGAGCCTGGTGGGTGAATTCAGACCTTTAAGCAGCAGAGCTGTTGTGTAATTGCACCAGTGAAGATTGGTGTGGTTTTGTTTCTATGTGTAAATACGTGTACACACACAGCTATGTAAGTTCCTAAGCTACAATGTGTGCTTTATTCCACTGTTGAAACTGAACTTTCCTGAAATTGCTCTTGCATATATTTATAAATATTTGCCTTCTGGCTATTTGGTTCTGAAGTTATTACCTCTACTTCCAGTACCTTACTGGAAAATGAGATGACATCCTGCTTTGTAAACTTACTAACCTTCAGACATTTCACTGGATTTCAAAATACCAGAGCCTCACCCACTCATGTCTTGGAAAACTTGCATGAGCAGAAAAATACAAATTCCCCAGTTTTGAGATTATGAACCTGAAGTGCAAATGTGACCCTTTTTAATAAAGCTGCCGTGTCCTTTGTTGTCACAGTAATACTCTTCCAAGTAGTAAGTTAATAGTAACAGTCTTTCCCTCCACCTTGTAGGTGAAGTAGTAGTGACTACACCATACAACCTCCTGAGACTGCTGGAACATAACCCTCGGCTCTTGTGTAGGCTTTGCCATCTTGTTCTTGATGAGATTGAGGTGCTGTTCTCTGACACTTCTGAACAGGTAAATGCCTTGCACAGTCACTTGGCAAAATGCTGTTCCAGTTGTGCATGAGTCTGGAACAGTGGCAAACACTGAGAAAAAGAAAAAACTGGAAGTGGGTTTATTGTGAACCCCCTCTTTTTATTTTACTTTTTATTTTTGTATTTGGAAATTACTGTGTTGGCAGGTTGGCCTTGTCTTCTAGATACCACCTAGTTTTTGCTGAATGCCTCTGCCCTCTCAAATCTTTGTCTAGGCTTTTTATATTAGAGATTTCAACAGATCTTTTTCCTGAGATTTCCTTCTTCTCTGGACAGAATCCTGCATGCACATGTATATGCTGTCCTGTTGCTTTCTTTTGCTTCAGAAGTCATGCAAAGAATAGGATAAAGGTGTACATATTTGTGCACTTTTGAGGGGTGAAACTTGCAGTTTGCTGTGGTTGTGGCTTTGTGACTGGAAAAAACAGTGTTCTCAAACTGTGTGTTTTTTCTGGGCTGGCATGTGCTTGCTGGAATGTGATGAGAGAAAAAAAAAATCACTTTTGTTCCTAGGTGTTTACTATACTGGATTGTTACAAGAAGGCCACTGCTCGGGCACAGGGGAATCTACCACATCAGATCATTTCTGTGGGAACTCAGTGGAATAAACACGTCACACCCTTGATAAAGGAGTTCATGAATGATCCTCACATTGTGATAACTGTTATTGAAGAAGCTGCCATCTTTGGAAATGTGCAACAGGTAAAACTTAGGAACTGTGTCACTGCTTGGATATGTGGCTGCTGCTGGTTTATTGGAAGCAGGTGGTGCTGCATGCTGCCTCCCATTGTGAGCTGAACTTAGAAATCATGTGCAGGTGAGTCACTGAACAAGCTGGAGGTCTCTTACTTTCTTTCATTGGACTGAGATGAAGACAGTCCCTTGACTATTTTGTTGTTCGTGCAAATGAGTCTAAATTTGAGATGTGTTTGCAAACAGTACAGTTCTTGACCAGAATGGTTTTGCATTTGTTAGCTGTGGCTGGCAGAACTACAAGGTAAGGAGTGCAAAGGCAAATCAAGTAAAGCATTTGGTTTGTTGCTTTCACACAATACCAAACTCTTGACCTCAAATTTCTAGAAGGCCTATTACATGTTTGTTAGGTATCTTTTCACTTAGTTTCCAGTCAGTGTGGTATAGCCTGAGGAATAACACAAAATGGTTTAAGTTTGATTTGAATTACAGCATGTCTCAGCATGGCATCATTTGTGGACTTAAAGTGTTGGGAAATCTCCAAAAGTAGATACCCATAGCATGTAAGGAAACTGAAAACACACAAGTTTTTGTGAGAAGCCTTAATGATTGAGCAGAACTGAAAGTGATAATGTGTGGATGCATCAAGGTTAGGATTAGGAAGAATTATATAGTAAAATATGTATGGGTTATATGAATTACCAGCTCTCTGTTTTGTATTTGCTTTTAGATGGTGCAGCCCTGCATAAACAGCAACAGAACTGCTGAGTTACTCAAAATCCTGGATTTTACCCAGAAGAATCTTCAGAAAGTAGTGGTCTTCACTGACTCAGTAACTGAAGTAGAGATGATTCATAAGGTAAGAAAGTGTTTAAACTTATATAAGCAGGTTTTTGGTTTTTTTTTAATTCTAAAGTCATGACAAACTAAAATATCTTGGCTTCTGAGAATAAAGGAGGAATGTGAATTTGGAAGTTACTTATTCCTGCTAAAAGTAACCACAGACTATGACTTTCAGCAAATAGCTGACATAGATCATGTGATACTTAAAGGATTCATTTCTGATGTAAATATTGGTGCATGTGGAATGTTTATTCTTTGATGATTGTTAATGGAAGCAAATCTGGTTTGGGATTGTAACTTTGTAACACATTTCCCTTGGATTTTTGAGGGTTCAAGCATATCAAAACCAACCTTGCCACCACTTTAAAAAGTGCTTGTTGATGTTAAAGTAGGATTGAATCTGTTCATGGTAATTCTTGTTGGACAAGAATTCTCTGAACACCAACTTCAAATATTTTACATGGCCTATGAAAATATTTCAAGGGTTCACATGATGAAGAGTGCTTGTTCTGACAGACTGAAATGTGAATCTGCATGTTGTTAGATCATGCAATCAGAGAGAACACATTAATGAGGGGAAAAGCTTGACATTTTTATTTTCTTAAATGTCTGTCTAATGTATTAAAACATGAGAACATGAGCTTGTAGTTTTCTTTTTATACAGGAAATTAATGAACCTTATCTCCTTTAATACATTCTTTTTTCATATAAGCAACCTAAATTTCATTAATTCTTTCATTGTATCTCTACAGTAAGATGTGCTAAATTCTAGGAAGAGATGCTTCCTCTTAGATTTGATTGGAGCAAGTACTGCAGCATTGCAGGAATGTGTAACTTTTTACTTTGCCATGCAGGCCTTGAAGAGCAACTCAATAGTTTCCTTGAAAAAGCATAAAGAGAGCAAGTGTAATGCTGAGTGTGTCTTGGAGAGGTGGAGAAAAATGCACAGTTCTGGCACTCCTGCTGTGTTAGGTGAGGATTCTGTGTCTGGTTGGGATTGTATCTTAATGCAGAGCTGAGATCTGCACCAAGCACTTTCACTGGATCATCTCACCACTTCTACAGGGGCAGGTCCCTATGAACTCTTTCTGGTTCTCTGTTTACTTCTCAATGCTACAGCCCTTTGTTTTGTTTTTTTTTCTTTTCTCCTGTTATTATTTTCCCTGCTTAGTTTAAGGAACTATGAATGTATTCAAAGATTTTCCATCGTTTTACAATTTTCTCTGCTACACAGGAGATACAAAGTCTGAAATAATTTCCAAACTACGAAGATTTATTGTAATAATTTTCTGTAAGTTCCATTAGAGTTGTTGTTCAATTTTTTTGCACTGACAAAGACCTTTATCCATTTTCAAACTCAGTTTGTTCTTTATATAAAAAACAAGAAGGTGGACTTACCTCTGCGCAGAGCTATGAGAACTCCTGCAGTATTTCAGCTGTTTCCTGTCTTACTCCTGTGGATTACTGAGTGGTGCTCAATTCTCTGTATTCTGTGGTGCTGACAGGAAATGGAGAATTCTGTGAGCTTGGCATGAAATGCTGTGTCTGCCATATGCTGATGAGATTTATTGAGAAATAAAAAGTCTTATAGGAATGTATTGGGGAAAATCCATCTTCATCTTCCAGTTGGGAGAAGGAAATCAGCTGTGCTGTGTTTGATGTGATGCTTCCCATGTTTGAATTACTACAGTTACATATCTGTGTGAAACATGTGCTTAGTTTTAACAGATGACTGCCTGCACTCCTTGGGAATCACAGATGCAACTTGGGTGATCCATTTCAGTTTCCCATCTCCAGCAGTCTTCGGGCAGCGCCTGCAAAGCATGAGTGACAACTTCTGCCCTGGCATAAAGGTTTGGGTGAACCTTGACTGGGTGGTGCTATGCTGGGTCACTACTGGTGGATACATAAACATTTTCCTCAAATATTTCTCATTATTTCTAGGATTCTGCTGTAGATCAGGAAGATACAAAGGCAAAGTCAGTCATTCTGCTGACAGAGAACAGTTCCTGTCATGCACCTGAGGTTTTTTACTATTTAAAGCGTGCAGAAGCTGAAATTCCAGAGGAACTCTATGATTTGACTGCCAGGGTGCAGGAATCGGAGGAAGACGAGAAATTTTCAAGACCTTTGTGTGCTTCTCTTAAAACATTTGGGATTTGCAGGTAAGGAAGTGTCAGTGTTTTGTGCCCTCAGTGATGATTGCTGCTGGTTCCTTGATGAATTTTCCTGTTGGGTTCTTTTATCGAAAACAGGTTTTGCTCCTGATTTTTTTTCTGTTGCCTGTTGTAAGTCACTTAACAGTAGTTTACAACTGAAAGCAAAGAGCTTTTTTCTAAACTTATTGTGTTTTTTTTTTTTTTAATGTAGGAACAGAACAGAGTGTCCAGATCGTCATCAAATTAATTTATCAATAGACACAGCCCAGAATGTGGCAGCTGAAATGATAGAAACACCTGAACGTGTGACAGTAAGTTACAGTTTTCCTTGGGCTTGGGTACCAAGAGAAACAGGTCTTAAACAGCTACTTAGCATGTTACTTTTTTTTTTATTCCATTAACCCTACTGCAGTAGGATTAATGTACCCTCCCTTGCATAAATCAGTGTTCCAGATGTTCTTTGTGTTGTGTTTTGTAGGTAATTCTGAGTTTACCTCAGGTTTTTTTCCTGTTTTGAAGACTGACATTTTGTGGGAAGAGGACTTCTGTTATGTGTATTCATTACTTTTATAATTTGAGACTGTATATCAAAATTAACAAAGATTGCGGTTTATAGAAACTTACATTTCTTGTAGAGGAAACACAGAGTTACCTGTGGGAGTGAGGAGAAGTTGAAGTGGAAGGATTTTATTCTTAGCTGACACATTTGTGCAAACTTGCTGAAAATTGAGCATTTTCTGGCCTTGGGATTAGAGAATGTATTTTCATTTATAGTATGCCCAAGAAATTGGGAGCTTTTCTCTTGTAGGTAGAACATTTGAGTTATTTCCTTCAAAAATATCAGTGCTTTGGAAGATTTTTGCTATAGGGTGCTGTTTTAGGTAGACTTCTTTTTAGTAGTTCCACATCCATGAAACCTTCATGGCTATAAGGTTGACTTGCTCCAGTGATTCTTCATATCCCAGTAAGAGTTTGTGTCTCCAGCTCCCTTTGCGAGTTGGGCTTTATCTGAGGTGCTCTCAAAGCAGCATTTTACACATTGGTGTGCACAGCTGTGTGTTTGTAGTCTTTGATTTAAGTCCTTTTGGTGCAAAAAAGCAGTCAGTTCTCCCTGTAAGGCTGGGGAGCATTCACAGTAGAGCTGGAGTGGTGCAGAATGTGTGAGTGGTTAATATCATCGGCAAAACTCACTGGTGTTCACTGAGGTAGTATATCATCACCTGACACCCAGCAGCTCCTGTTCCATACATTACTGTCCACTGCTGACTGAACTACGACCAGTTAGGATTGAGAATAATAACAGCAACTCATTGTTTTCTGAACTGTGTGTGTACAACATCTGTCACCTTTTGGGGCTGGAAAGAGGTGTGTGATCTGTATATGAAGACTTAAATTTCATTGGTTTGAGAAATCATCCACCCCTCCTTTCTGCTGATGTATTTGATCCTTTCAGATCCTGCCTCTCTTCATTGTACATGCAACAAAGTACTTTGGTCGAATAGTCAGGAAACAAAATGACCAATATACAGCTCTTGCTAAAGAAATGAATGATTACTTCAAGGTACCAGGACATAGGATTTCTGTGAACACTGTGGAGAAGTCAGTGTTCTATGGGTTACGTGAGGGAGCCATTTGCCACAGGTAAAATTTTGTTGGCTTTTTACTTGATTCATGTGCATGTATTTATACAAAGACTTTTAAAACCTTGACTACTGGATAGAGAAAAAGTCCTCAAAAGCAGCAAAAAAAACCACTGCTTGCCAATAATGCTTTAAAAAAGCTCTTGCCTACTCTGAGCTCATGGATGGCTAACAAGATGGTTCCCCACACATGCACTTGGTTACAGAGTGGGCTGGGGGAATATCAGTTTTAAAATGAGAGCAGTTAAAAAAAATGTCCTGCACACCTGGTTACATAAGCAATAATTCTGTGTTTCTTTTCCTGCTATGTGAAGGATTCAGGTGGTAGAGACTCCAGGAAAAGATGAAGAAAATGCTTATAAGGTCACAATTAAATACATAGACGAAGGCAGGACAAGTCAAGTGAATAGTGATCAGCTGCTTCACTTACCTGTGAAGTTTCAGAGTCTGCCACCTCAGGCTGTGGAAATTATAGTTTGTAGAGTAAAACCCATAGATAATGAAGTTGAATGGAATCCAAAGGTAATAAGCTGGTTTTGCATGGTATTTCCTTTACATTCTTTACCTTCTCTTTCTGTTTTCTGCAGGAAAACAGATACAAACTGTAAACTTGGATACCAAACTGCATTGCTTACTAGTATTGACACTACCTGCAATTGGGGCAGGTTCTAAAAAGGCCAATTTTCTTTTTTTATTTTTCTATGAAATAATACAGGGGAGTTAATGGGATTTTTTTTTCTTCTGATTTAAATGTCTTTCTTTTAGACTGGATTCTCACTACTTTGGATTCTGGGGGAGGAACAGGGGATGTGTAGCTTCTCTGAATTGATCTGTGTTTGAGTGATCTTTCATTATCCTTGAAGGCTTGTACTGTTCTAACTTAGAGTTCAGTTAAAGTGTTCCACTGGTTTACTCAAAACTGTATTTGTTGAATACCCTTTTCATTGTTAAGCTCAGAAGATGTTGTTTCATTGTAGTTAAAGTGACTGTAAAGCTGGGTTGGTATCCATACATCTCAAGTGCAGTGATAACTTGTTTTTCCTAGGTGACCGATCACATCAATCACAAAATTAAAGGAAAAGTTCATCATGCAAAAGTGGTGCAAACCTTGGGAAAGACAGTTTGGGTTGACCCAATGGTAGGTATAGAATGGCAGTGCGGGGAAGTCTCATTATATCTGCATATGGTCCCAGACTATTCCACAAAGTTAGTAAAAAAAAGTGTATTTGGGAGGTACTGGTGTCTGTCTTGTGAAATCAGTTCTGCAGTTCGTTACATTCTGCTGAAAGAATGAAACTTGGATCCTGGAAGATGGTGTGCTGATATCCAGCAACTCTTAAAGTAGACTTAATTTATTTTGTTTATAAATTCTTAATTCTACTCTTACAGCCCTTACACTAGTTTGCAGTTGGTTTTAATCTATATTTTTCTGCAAATAAAAAAAGAAGTTAAAACTTTGCTCCTCCTTCATTTCATTGATCAGAACAGGAAAAAATGGCTGCTCTTGTTCTTGGAGTTTTCTTGCTTTACAGTTTCACATCCATTAGCATCAGCAGAATCCTTGATTTTGTGGAGTGAGTCAAGTGAAAAATGGATTGGAAAGAGAAAATGATCTGGAAGTCATTCTTCTCAGTTCCCATGTGGTGTAGTTCAACCTTTCACCAGTTTCTAGGCTTTGGGGTTTTTATTGTGTCCCCCACCCTCTGAGCTGTTCTCAGGATGTCTGGGACTCAGTTCTTTACTGCATGAGGTCTGTTAGGGCACACAGCTAGATACTTGAGCCATTATCACCTCTTGAACATGGGGAAGTTCCTGTCTGAAAATCAGGAAAACCAAATTGCCTGCAGGCATAAGTCAGTAGGGCTATGTTTGAAGTCTGACTAAAAGAGCAGCTTTGAGTTGGAGCTGTGCTTTCCCTTTATTATGTTGTGTAATTCAAGGTTGGGGTTACCCATCTTCCCACGATGAGGATGTGGATCAATGAGTACAACATTCGGTCTGAGATTCTGTCAACGGGTTTGGGAACTGACAATCCTGAACATGTAGGAGAAATTCAGAAGCTGTGCACACAGATACCAGCTGTGGATCATGGACAGAGCTTGGAGCCTTTGTAAGTGTTACCAAATTTTTTTTCAGCATATGCTTTATTAAGAGAAAAGCTGTATGTAACTGAATATTAATAATATCACTGACAGCGATGTTCATTTAAATGCAGGAACAGTTGTGTTTGTAATGTGTCTACCTCCCATTAACTACTCTTTAGCCCCATAACACCAAGGAAAAGAAAATTCTAATTCTAGAAAATACTAACCTAGAATTTGATGCAGACAGGCAAGTTATTATCTTGCCTAACTCTGTAACTCCTAACTTACTAACTCTGTAGTTAGTATCGAGTCTGAATTGAGATTCTGTCCCAATTTATGATGTTCAGTAGCTGGTTTGGATGCTTACCAGTCAGTCAGTATCTGGTATCTCAGGCACAACCTGTTTGCATTTATTTCTTTCTCCTGGGAAAGGAAGTTTGGGATCTCCATGTCATTGCCAAAGCATGTAATGCTAGGGAGCAGACAACGTTACTGTGATGCTGTATGCTGACATGTGTGTAATGCAACTGCTTGGATCATTTTTTTACAGACCTGCTAAGCCTGAGACTACGGTTGGAAAATTGGGAAATTCAATACAGACTTTGTTAATAAGGTACACATTGAAGTAGGGGAAGGCAAAGTAAGGTGAAGCTGACTGTCATTTGTGAGTTTAGTTCTAAAACTGCTTTGTCCTGTGTTCAGAAGCCCAAAAGAGGACACAGCTGATCTAGAGGAAGTGTCCAGTCCACAGGATCCATCAATACAGGAAAATTCTGCTGAAAGCTGTAACAGTCCTGTGACTCCTACAAGCAGTAAGTCTTCAATCCTTTCCACAAGTTTTCAAACGTGAATTCAAGTTAGGTGCTTGATACCAACCTAACAGTTATGCTGGCAGCTGCACACTGCTCTGGATACACAGAGCAGCACCATGTGGCTGCTGTTTGCAGTCAGCCAGAGCTGCCTTCCAGTGAGCAGTCAGGAGATGCTGGGAGGGTGACTCTTGCTGCTGTAACTGTGTGGCTGTCTGGGGAATGCTTTGTCCTTGAGACACTTGGAATTCCTTGGCTCTGAGTGGAACGTGTGAGCAGGACATCTCTGCTGTAGAGGGGACAAGAGCTCTGCTGTCCAAGGCCACAGGATTGAAGGGAGTTGAAATCTGTTGAAATTAAGTTGTTCTCAGGGTAATTTTTTCCCAAGACTGAGAATGGCAGAAAATGGTGCTTCCTCCCCCTTCCCACCCCCTCATTTCTTTTTCATCTAATCTCAAGGATGTGTTTACGGTTCTGTCAGTAGAGGCTTAGAAATGCTTAGGCATAGCAGGGGGACAGGATTACCTGCTAGCAGCTGACACATGAGTGGAAGGTAAAAAAGTTCCAGCAGATAAAAAGGCTGGAGTGCTTATTGTAGAAGGCTTTTTTCCCTGTTAATAGTCACACTAATGCCATATTTTGAGCTGTGGTGTTGACACCTCTATCAATCATTTCATTCCTGAAACTCCCCACTAAATTCCCAAAATTAAGTTTCAGGTGTCAAATAATGTTTTGAAACTGGAGAAAACCTTTACCTGACCTGGAAAATAGCATGTTTGGTTAGGTTTTTTTTAAATCTTCTAACACCAACTATAGTATTTTTGATAATAAAATTTTTGTTGAATTATTAACTTTATGAAATCGTTCAGGATAGGAAGTACACAATATAAAAGACAAAGACAGTAATTTGGTTGCTAGCAAGCTATTTTTGTGATGATATAGGGAAATTCTGGGAATACCTGGTTTTTGTAGTATAGGGAAATATAAAAGATGTTTCTGGATATTTCTTTTCAGATGGTGTAGTTCAAACAAAAGAAGCAGAAGACTCTACTGTGCATCAGCAGAAGGGGTAAGGAAATAGTGATTCATTCCCATCTTGTGCTGGTGTCAGGTCTGCACGGCCCAGGCCCCTTGGCTGAGTTGTGACTTCATGGGCAAATTCTGGCTCTGTGTGAGACAGCTTGGCTAAACCTCAGTGCTTTTCTGCTTTGGAAAATACCTATTAAATGAATTTTCTTTCAGCTGTCATCCATCAATCAAGTGGTTTCAAGATGATGTGAGTGTGACACTGAAGGTACAAATACTGAGAGCAACTGACTGTAGATGTGAGTTCTGTAGAGAAAAGGTGATTTTCAGGTAGGTTTAAGAAACTTCAGTATAATCAGAAAAATGTCTTTGTTTGGATTTAGTGTTTTTAAACTTACTGTATATTGCAGTGCTTATTCAGAAGGCAAACTTTATGTGGCTGACCTGGAGCTGTATCAGTCAGTAATTGCAGAGAAGTCCACATGTGTGATTAAGGATACAGAGGCTGTGATTTTATTGGTAAAAGAGAAGAAAGGAACATGGTGCAAATTACTGAAGAACAAGGTGAAGTAAAAAATGAGAGTTACTGAATGTTGTGAACGTGTTTGCTGTGCGTCACAGCAGGTATTTCAGACTCTCTTTTTGTCAACAGAATGTTCATGTGTCCTTAGATTTTGAAAGCTGGGAAGAGTCTGAAGATGAAAGGCCTTTTACAGTTGGTAAGAATTGTATGAATCTGTGTTTATAACACAAAATTATCAGCATCCTCTCTTTGCATTGCCTTTATCTGAAATACTCATTTATTCCAGCAGGTTGCTCAAATTCTCTGAAAAGAGCTGAGGGGACCTCTAGAGCAAACTAGAGGCAGCAGGGCACTGTTCTGTCAACTCAGCACAGACTAAGGGCACATAGAAGTAGTTCTGAGTGCTTCGGTCTAGTTTGTAGTCAAAAGCATTTGGGGCTTGCTGGGTTGGGTCATTGAATAGTACCATGTATTTGTTCCTGGTTTATAAATGTTACACCTTACTAATCACTTGCAGGTTCTGGAAAACTGAACTACCCTCCTGCAGGATCTGAGGAGTGGTTTGAGTCCTCAGAAGACAGTGATACAGAAAGTGATGAGTAACTCAGAGAGAAATTCCTTTCCCCTCTGATAAGAATTGTATTATTGTTAATTAAACAATTGATGCAATTGTTGATAGTTGATGTAATTGCGGCTTGTTCATGTAATTGTTAATTAAAAACATTAGCACCTTTAGAACCAGACTGCAACTGTGCTTAATTACAACCTTCACCTGAGAAGAGGTACTGGCAAAGCAGTACCTGGTGTAAAAACACTTACGAGCTGATGTAATCTGTTTTTGGTCTTTCGCTGCATCCTGATTACAACAGAAATTACCTACTTGAAAAAACCAGCTGTGGAGCAGATGTTTGCCTTCTCTTGGTTCTGTTCTTCTTTGATTTGTTTAATACCTCAATATAATGTAAGGTGTTTGGAGGTTTTTTTTTTGGGGGGGGGCTGGTAGATCAGTCTTCTGTGTGTTATTTAAGAGGTATAAGTTACTTCTAGTTTTTGTTCAAAAAAACAAGACCTCCTCTGTGAAGCAGAAGCAAAAAGTGGGTTTAGCCATACATACATGGATGCAAAGTACCAGTCTATAAAGAACAGTGTATAAAATAGCACCAGTATGTCCAAGAATGTTCATCTGGCCTCAAGCAATTTTTGATCAGTGTTCTCATGAGGAAGAGCTTTCCTGGGGCTTGCATAAGTGCAGTTGCATTTTGGAACATATGTGAGCTTTTAATATTGTCCTGTACTAAGGAATTCAGTGAAATAATTTTCCTGTGTTTGGAAGCCTTCCGTAATGAGGGCACCCTGATGTCAGTGGGAGGGAATGAGAGGGTGGAGGAGCAGGTGAGAGAAAGGGGTGCTATGCAGTGTGTGTCAGAAAAGGGAGGTTATAGCCCCAAAATGCCTGACAGCTCATAGGAGGGAGAGGTGAAAAAACATAAAACTAAGGTTTCTCATTTTTATATATATTTATGCATATTAAAATAGCCCCCTATTCGTTATTATATATGTGGGTTTAAAATAGCCAACGCTTCTTAGATCCATCGGGTTTGAAAGTACAAATACAACTTTTGTACATACACATTAACAAAAAGACTACTTGAAAGTGCAAGAAGAAAAGATCCTTCTGTGGTAATTAAAGAACCTTCGCAGCGTTTTTGTGGAATTTTTTCTAAGCGCGTCCCCTACGCCCTAAGCGTCAGATGTCTCAAAGGTGGTGCTGCCGCCCTGTGGTGCTGTCCGGTACTGCGGCGGTTCCCGCAGCGCTGCTGCTGCCGGGCCGGGCCGGGCCGGGCGGGGTTCCGGACCCTGGGGTACGGCCTGGCTCGGG
>NW_005054408.1:92267-94055 GCF_000277835.1 Geospiza fortis | reverse complement strand
CGGTCCCGGCCGGCGCTGTCCCTTCTGCCCGCGGAGTGCCCGCATGGCCCCGTCCGGACGGCCCCGCCTCGGGCTCCCGGGGCTCATCTCGCCCAGCACAGTGCTGCCAAGTGCCTCCCCTGCCCCCCACGTCCCACTCTGCACCCTCCAGGGCTGTCGGTATTGCCTGACACGTCTGCTCCAGGGATCAGCCACCGGCACCCCACTCGCGCAGAGCTGCTGACCCCCCAGCTTACCAAGCACGGGGAATTTATTTGCCTGCATGGTCCCATGGCACACTTGCATGTCACTGATAGCACACACCTTTCCTAGTGTCTTTACAAATAATTGGATGGGTGAAGGTATAGGTGTTAACGTCTTTGAAATGGGTCTTAATGTCTCCACTGATTTTGGGCATCGAGTTTGTTATAGGGCCCTGACAGTTAGGCTCCTGAGGTAGATAAGGGGATCTGTTCAAGCCTGAACTTCTCAACTTTGGGGTAGAACAGTAGGTTCAAGGGGTAGGCAGTTCGGGAAGGCTGTACCTTCCTTGTACCTCGGCCAACAGGGGAAAGGAAGAGAGCAGCATGCTGCCGGGAGTTTGGGATAAAGGAAGGCACTGTCCTCCAAACCCAGACAGAGGAAGGTCTTCTTTTATTTGAAAAAAAAGTTGAAGAAAAAAGTCTGTTTCCTTTTTGGGAGTAAACTGACGTTTGTGGATTTTCCTGACATCACCAAGCCCCAACCTTTTCAAAGTTCCCAGTTCCCTGCTTGGTACATCCCGGTTCCCCATCTAAGAGCTCTCACATTCCCCACAGCTGTCCCTGTGCTCCCCACTAAGCCGGGCCTGACATCGCCACGGTCCCTGCCAGCACACGCAAGGCCTCCTGTCCTGACACAGCCACCAGAGCCTGGGCTGGCCCTTGAAACACCGGCACTGTGCCAGGAGTGGGGAACTGCCTCAGGGTGGGCATTTACCACAGGCAGAACCCTCAGAGCCACTCGCTCTACGGTACAAGAGACACGCCACGACAGGGATCAGAGGAGAAAGGAGGAGGCTCTCTGTCTTGAAGTTCCACAGGGACAGGTTTACTCCACAGGAGCAGGACGAAAGGGCTTTTGTACAGGTACAGTTTTATAAAGGGGGTGGATACAAACAGCAAACCAATAGGGAATCCTCAGGGGAGGAGTGAGGGGATTACATCAGGTATCTGGGGCCGCTTGGGGTAGGAGGGTGAAGAGGATGGGTCACATGGGCCAATGGGGTCTCCAGGAATAGGGGAATTCCAAAGGGGTATTGCAATCAGGGATTGGCCCGAGGTTAAAGTGGCAAAGAAAGTTTGGGAACAAAAGGGATTGGGTTGGACAGGCAGGGAAAGACCTGGAACAAGGGGCAGGGAATGGCATGAGGGACAGCTTTGAGGGAGGGTAAAACCCAGGGGTGAGCCAACTCAGGGAGAACATGGGGGTACAACAGAACAAACCACTTACCAAGGAATCAATAAAAAATTCAAACTGCAACTGTTCCAAAGTGGGGGCACTATGTGCACACAGACGGGCAGTGGTGATGTCGCAGCAGCCACTGTGACATCGTCACCCAAGGCAGTGTTAGAAGGATGCTGGGTGTCGCTGTGACCTGCACAGGTGACAGGGGCTGCCGAGGAAGGTGCACGCCCAGGGCTGCTGAGGGAGGAGGGCATTGCAGGGCTCCGAGGCCTCACCCGTGTCCTGCTGCTCCCTCTGGCTGGGCAGAGGCTCTCCAGGCTCTCACCACCGCCCTGGCCATTGGCAATGGTGCGGCAGGAGCCC
>NW_005054408.1:85380-92198 GCF_000277835.1 Geospiza fortis | reverse complement strand
CCCTGCGGCAGGAGCGGCGGGACAGGAAGCCCTACAGCCGCCCAGAAATCCACCCCAGGAGCAGCCGTGTGCAGGCCCCGGGGCTGGGCCCCTCTCACCCAGCTCAGTAAAGTCTTCTCATCTGCACTGGGTGACCCCACTCTCATTTGTCAGCCATCCTCCTCTGCCTTTCTCGAGGTCAATATGAGGGCATGGCACCAGTGGATTCCCTCTTTCGCTGGGGCTGACAGTGCCTTCTCTGTCCTGGAGACTGGGGAGCCTTGGAACACACAGTCTCAGCTGTGAGTTTGGCTTCACTACCCACTGACCACACAAACCCTTGTCAAGTCTGAGGCTGGAGCAGTTTTGAGGCATGGCACAACCTCAGCCTGCTGGGCAGTGCTGCCAGCTTTGGGGTGCTTCCTGCCCTGGGGGAAGGTGCCTGGTTCAGTGATGTCTCGTGGCTCTTCCTGGACGTCAAGGACTGTTGGTGGGTCTAAGATGTGTCCCTGGGCTTGGGGGTGTTTATGGGTTTGGAGATTGCCAACAGATTTTGGGGATGTGCCTGAGTGTGGTGGGTGCTGCCAATTAGGGGGGAAACTGCATTGGGGGTGTTTCTGTGTGTGTCAGATGCGTGCTGCTGGGTTTGGGGGTGCTGCTGGGTGTGGGGTGCATCTGGTTTTGGGGTTTTTTCCCGGATTTGGGTGATTCAGCCAAGGTCTAAGGGTTATTTCTGGTTTGAGGTGCTGCTAGGTTGGAAGCTGTTAAAAGCAGGCTGTGCCCCAGGAGAAGCAAAGCGTGTCCCTGCAGGAGCAGCAGCCAGTGCACCCTGTGAGGTGCAGGGCCTGCTGTGCTCCCTGGCTGGTGTTCCAGCAGCTCAGCTCCCCAGCCATCCCTGAGGAGAGCTGGGCTGCTGCCCCTGGGGGTTCTGAACTCACCTCGTCTGAGGAGAAATAGTGTCTTTCACTCCTGGAGTACCCTGGGCTAGTGCCCACCTCACTGTCTGCTCTGCCTCAGCAGATAATGGGGCGTTTCTGACCAGGGTTCAATGCCCTTAGACCCTCTTTGGAGTCTCTGTGGATCTCTCAGAGCCACGGCCCTGACTTTCCATCCTGCTGCTGCTTTGCTTCTCCAAGTGCAGCTGAAGCTCAGGAGATTTTCTGCAGTGGAGTTCCTGTAGCACCAGGCAAGGTCTCAGACATTTCCTAGGTTCACCTCAGTCCACCTTTCACTGTCAGCAAGCACTGAATTGGCATAGCCTGGGCTCTTGGATCTTCTTGTAGCTTGTTTGTAAATAATTTTTTTTAACACTTTGGACACATTGGAAACCCTCCTGCAGGAGTTATACATGGCAAAATTGTTTTGAGAAAGTGAATACCAAGGTCTAGAAGCAGTCTGACAGCACCCTTTGTATTTCAATTCTTTAACAAACCATTTTTATCCATGTTGATTTTCAAAATCCCCTCAGCAGGTGCCCAGCCTACAGTGCAGAATGCTTTGCTTTATGATACATTTCTCTTTGAAGATGGTAGTTTACAGTACATATGAAAATATTCTGGAAAAAATATACATACGTACAATATACATACAACTTCATTTACAAACCCACCAAGTAATAAAGAAATTACAATAGAGAAATGTCATAATATTTGTTGTATATTATCAGAATTTCTCCCCTCCTCTTAAAGACCCTAATGAACTTAGGGTTACCAATTAACACAACCAGAATTAAGAACACAAGTTTTCATGTAACCATTTAGAAGAGCTGTCAGGGTTTATCTGAGACCATTTCTGATTGCCATCTGCTTTCAAGAGTGCAACTTGCAGCTCTGGGTGTCACAGCAGCCTCAGCTGTGTGTTCAGAGTTTGGCTTCACTACCCACTGACAACACAAAACCCTGTCAAGTCTCAGGCTGGAACACTTTGAGACAAAATCAGGTAACATAGCATGGGATGTGCTTGTCAGCTCCATATCCTGGTAAATTGGTAGCATCCTAGTGAATTTTCTTTATTACTACAAAGAAAAACAATATTTCTGATAAATTCTCCAAAAATACTTCAGTGGAGTTTTTATTTTTCCACAGGCTAGCTGCTTCATTATGTCAAGGAAAATAAGATTTATTAAAGTCAGAGAAGTTAGTGCAGTATGGACTGCAGTAAATTTATTTTTAAATACTCTGAAAAATCTTGGCCTGATTCTGATTTTGCTATTAACAATTGACATAGTGACATTTCACTTGTGAGAGATTTGAATCCACCTTGTATTTTCAAATAATTTAAGTAATGCATTTGCATGAAATACCATAGGTCATTCTACACCTCCTCTTGTTTCCCTTTGGATCACTGTGCGGTGTTTATCTGTTCTTGCTTTTCTTTCCATCTCTCTCTGAATCTCTGTGGTGCCAGTAAAGCACATCACATCTGCTTTGCAGTCATAACTTTGTTTTCTTGGTAAGACTGCGGGAATTCTTCCCCTGTGCATGTTACTAACAATTCAGTGGACCATTTCATGGACCTCCAGCTAATTCTTCTTCTGCCTGAAAATCAGTTTGAATTCAGTAAGAGGCTACCACTACAGTAATTTACATTCCTGATATCTACTGATCCTGTAATTCAGTAACAAAAAAACCAGTCACAGTTGCCTAATCTACTAACTTAATTTAAAGATGATCTAAAAAGAAAAAAAAAGCATTTATGGAAGAGCAAATTAATGGCTGCATTGTATTTCATTTCAGCTGGTAGACAGTGACCTGGAAAACACAGTGCATTGGTATGGCTCTATCAGAGAAAAAAATTTCCAATGCCTAGAATATCATGTTGGCACCAAGTAGCTGGGCTTTCAAAAGGGCTCAATTATTAAGTGTTGAACACTGTTGGACCTTGGGTCTTGGGTCAGAATATACTCCTTGAAACCTGGTCATGAGTTTCCTTGAAAGTCTTGCTTTGCACACGATGTTTGATTTAAGGTGTTGACCTTTCCTTACTGAATTAGAATATATATATTCTCTGGGTTTGAAGAGGGACTGAAGGGGGAGTTACTTCCATTTAAAAATGAAAAATAGATCTTCTAAGAGTAATGGTTAACAATGTGCTCTCATTACTCATTTCTAAATTGCTTTTCTTGGCACAAGCATTTCTATGTGGACCCCTATGCCATAGCTGGAGAGAATCCAGCCTTTTAACTCTTTGATCAAACTCATAAAACTCTTCACAATTGTTCTGTCTTTGATGGTAACAAGAAACTCCCAAAGTATGTTAATAAATATCTCCAAGCACACACTTTTGTAGCCCTAGGGTACACACAATCATCTAATGGGATCCTCTGATACAATATTCAGGGACTAGTTGGAATATTCAAGTGTAGCATGTAAGAGTGTTAAAAAGCAGATCTCAGCTAAAGATCATATTCCTGAATGTTTTTCACATGATTCATTAGCTCCTAACATAAGTGTCATCCCTCTGGGAGAAGAGCCTGGTAGAGCACTATTTTATTTTTCCTCTATAAAAGTCAGCTGTGTCTTGATCTGACAGAAGAATGAGAACCCTGCCCTGTTTCCTGACACAAGAGGGAAGCAGAGGTGCCTGTGACTGTAAATACTCTGCCAAGCAGGGGGGTGGCAAGAAGCACAGGTAAGAGAAGCAGGGATTCTTCACTGAAGCAAAGTTTGTTGTATCATGACAAAAAAAAGGTATTAAAATCACCTTTTAATACTATCCAGTTAACATGGAAGCTAAGGGAGACTTGTGGTCAATTTTCTTTCCTTTTTTTTTTTTTGTTTGACCACAAAACCAGACAATCCATTCTTCACCCAGCTCTACTAATGAGCTCCTTTCTCCAAGGTTTTGTACACTGCATAATGAAGAACATCTGTACCTTGAGTAAAGCTTGAGAATTCCCTGCCCATTCACCAAAGGCCTTTTTCTCTTCTTTCAGTGCAACGCTACAAACTGAGTGCCTGGGAAAGAAACCTGGCAGAGCCTCCAGAACATTCTATTCTGATCACCTTTGCTCAATATTTCAGCAGAATTACCCAATTCATATGGTAATCATTTCCTTCTAATCAGTGTTTCCTATGTAACCTTGTTTATTCACTCCTACTTATTCCCACTTGCCAAGAAAGCCAAATGAGACTATTGGGGCATCTGTCTTTCATGACACTAAGAACAGATTAATCATGCTGACAGCATGCTAACAAAAGGATGGTTTTCATTAATTAGCACTTATAAATAATTTGTTAAAGGTTACAGAGTGCTTAATGTATTCCTTAGTAAATAGTTATTACATGGACCAGCCAACCAATAAATTGCTTATAGCTAGAAAAATCTTTTCTGTTGGGCTTAGAGTACTTCTCAACCTTTCTGAAAACTAAGGGCCACCTACTATTCTGAGCAAAATGCTGATTGCCTGGTCTTGTGGAAATGGAGTATTTTGTACCTCATTGCCATAACGTGTTCCATATGAGTTTATTATATTCTTATTATTCATAATAACAGATCTCTTTATTTTGCCTTGATTGTTTGGTGGTGTGCATAAGATTGATTTTTTGGAAGGGGAGACACTATTTTGCAGCCTGCTTGGTGATGTGTGGCAAACCATCAGAGTTCAGGTTGAGGTGTAGTGATTTATGGTATGCACTGCTCAGGTAGGGTGCTATTAGCAACTTCTTCATTAACTCTTCCTAGAAGTAGGCTAGTACTAGGCTGTAGTAATTAACATTACTGAACATACACACGTGGGAGCAGATACAGTTCTGACATTCTGAAACCGTCTGATTTTATTTTAACATTAGCAGAATTTCGAGTTTCATAGGGCATTTAATGAAGACTGAAAAATCTGGGTTTAAAATTTTGAAAAAAGACAGCAAAGCTTATCTCCAATGGGCAAGGACTACATCAAGTCTCCCAACACCCTTGGTGTGTTAGCTAGATCCAGTGGATGCTACTTAGTTACCATATATTGGCAAATACATTTAATACTTTTTTATATCTAAAAATATAATGCTGTGCAGGTAAAATTCTGAGAAGGTTTATATGCTTATAAAATTTCTATGAGCCCATTGTCTTCTGTTTATCACAATGTTTCTACAGCAGAGGATAGAAAGGGAAGCTGAAGATGTTTTCTTCATTATCTGTCTCTGATCTCAAGAGCTCCATGTGCATTCCAAGATTCTGCAATGTAATCAGGGCTGATCCCAGGAACTCAGCTGGATTCTCCACAAGCAGCATCCACTGTCACAGGGCTGCTTTTATTGCCAATCTCAACACGAGAAATGTTTTCTTACTGGATAAACCAAAAAGTATTTTTTAAAAATTAGATTTTTATGTGATAATTTTATACCTTGTGGAGAAACTCCATGTAGTGGCTCATGTTCTTTAGAATGAGTACACCAGCAAAACAGCCCATGAAGATGTAGTCCTGTACCAGTTACATGAAGTGTAGAATTTGTGGTAAATTTTCACTTTGACTGTAGCTGTAGGGATATGCTGAGATACTGACTTACTTCAGACAAATCAGAGGTTAAGAAGCCATACAGGCTTTTAATCATGTACAAAATTGTTACCGCAACTGTAGCAAATGCTGGTAGATTTTGAAAGAGAATTACATACATTTGGGCCCTTTTTGCTGCTCTATTTCAACTCAGGAGTAAATGAGAGAATTCAGCATCAGATTATTTTACAAATACATTAAGTGATGGAAAATGAATTTAAAAACACCACATTGCAGAGGCCTTGAGTAGTTAGAGCTCATAGAGCTCTTGGGCTGTATTATAGAGCAGAGATCCAAATTTTATCCTGTGAGTACAATAGTAGAAAAAAATACCCTTTTAAAATCCTCAAGAAAAGTTCTAGGAAAGAATGGCCTTCACAGGGGTGCATAAGCTGTCAAAAATACTACAACAATTAAATAATGGTAATTGCAGATTTATTGCATAATTTAAGAAAATCTTGCAGGTTTAATAGGTAAGAAATAAGAATTATCCTCCAAGCAGCAATATATTTAAATATTTAAACAAAATGAGAGAAACTGCTATTTATGACATGAAGGCAAATCTCTATTGTGAAGTTCTGACCAGCCAAAAGCAGCCAGCACATTTTACTTGCTTTTCAAATGCCAGGTGTTAAATTGGAACATTTGCATGTGGTCTGGCCACACACACTGTTCCCCTGGGATGTGCTGCCCTTCCCATGGGAGAGGAGGGCATGCTGTGCCAGAAGGGAGCTCCTGTCTCCCTCCTGGAGCTTTCTGGAGCTCCCTGTGAATGGCAGAGCCTATCTGTGCCTGCAGGAGACAAGGCTTAGCAAGGCTTCACACAGCAGGGCGTGGTCTAGTCCCAGGCTGGTTTGTTCTATAATGTTCCAAATGACATGTAATATTTAACCATAATTGAGACATTTAGAGGCAAGCATGTCTGGACTAACTGATGTTTTAAAACAGCTACTCCCCCTTTTCCAGCAGTGTATCACTGTGAACTGCATGTAGTGAAACAATTAACACCAGATTTTTCTGTTTCATTCAGCATTCTTAACCATAGGTAAAACTCTTGGCCACAGATTATTCCAATTAGACTTTGTAAAGGATGATCTTTGTTTTTCACAGCTCACATAATCCCAAAGTCCCTCTTAAACTTTAGAACAGAGAGGATCCCTTCTGCTCATACTGGAAAGGGTTACCATGCAGCAGTATTTTCTAAATAAAGTGCAGAAATAGGAGGTGAAGGAGCCCAAACATCAGGCTGAAGTAATATGCCAAAATATGATACAATATAGGCCAAAACATAATATATATCCCTGTACATAATGAGAGTACTCACTAAACATTTTTAGCATATGAATAGAAA
>NW_005054408.1:79035-85370 GCF_000277835.1 Geospiza fortis | reverse complement strand
GATAGCTTTAACTCGCCACTCTCTAAGTGGGAGGTGTTACTAAGCAAAAGTGTGTGTTGATAACCCAAAACATGTCCTGGTCTTTTGTGTCTGTGATTATGGGATCAGGAATTCACAAACGTATCTCTTGGCAGTGCGGCAGACCTCATCCACCCACTTGCCCTGGGCTGCCTGAGACAGGAAGACACAGTTTTCCCTCTTGCCCCCGTTGGGCTGGGCACGGTCCCAGTTGGAGTAGAGCAGAGCCATTCCATTGACATCCACAAACCTCCCCTCGTGGGCCATGTCGGTGACACCCAGCCAGAGCTCGGCCGCGCCAGGCGCGCTTTTCCGGCTGTAATCGCGAAGGATGTTTGTTTCCTCATTGTTCCTGGGGATAGCCAGCGTCCCCCCCTTGGCTATGCAGTCCTCATTGGCCTCGTGGAAGTGCTTGGTGCCTTCTGACATGAGGTAGCACTTCTTGTGGGCCTTGGTCCCACGAAGGCACACTGTGAACAGACAGGGGTTTGCACGGTCAGTACCAGTCTGAGCCTCAGCTTTCAGTAATGGTTCTCCATACAATAATTTTCCAAAAGTGCCTCGGAACCTGACCAGACAAATCCTTCAGCTAGTGAAAGGCTTTTGACTCCACAGAGTGGGCCTGAAATTTGGAGTAAGGTCAGGCTTATCTGCTGGTGCTCCAGTTCATGCAGGACACTTTGTGCAGCCAGCACATCAGCGTGCCTTTGGGAACAGACTGCTGAAATATAACCCAGGCTTGTTCTCAGACCCCTTTTACCAAATAGGGCTGCTTTCACATGTTTTCTACCTCATTTCAGCAGTCCTGAAACTGATGGAATGGATGAGGCTTGTTTTGTTGCCAGACAAGTTGGTTATTGGGAAATCTGTATTTGGCTTTATAGTGGAGACAGATCTAAATGTCTTCTAATATTGGTGATATTTAAGTAAAGTAAATTTTCTCATCTTTTCTAAGCTCAGTTTCCAGCAAGCAAAGGCAGGACAGAAATGTGCTGTATAAAATGTTTCCTGCTCACCAGGAAAATATTGATTTGAAATTTGTGATACAAATCTCTGAGTGATTACTAAAAGTGTAGTTCTACCTGTAGAAGATTGCATATTCACCTCCCTTGGAATTTATTTATTTTCTTCCCAGCAAAGTCTCCCCCTTCAAATTCTAAATCCAAATGCAGTAAAGTTACTTAAATCTATAAATGGATTAAAAAAGTGCGCACTTATTACTGAGCTTACAGAACAATCTAGACCCAATCTTCTAAGATTTGAATTTATAAATCTGTTTGCTTTTGCATCTGCTGGGGAAGTCTTGATGTGAAGTCAGAATGGACCAGAGGGTTAATCTGGCAGCTGCTCTGTCACTGGAGTTGCCTTGCAGAGCTGCTGCTGGGGTTGTTCCAGCCCGAGGTCTGTGGGGACAGGAACACAGGAGGGAATCCTTAAACTTTGCCTCCCTGCTCTCCTAATGCAGATTTGTGAAAAACTGATTCTCCCAAGAAAAATAATGATGGCAAGGTGAACCCTCCTTGGTGGAGTGTTTCTTCTGAGCTGAGAAAGGTACCAAAGGCCCAGAATAGACTCTTGTAACAATTAGTTTTAGAATCCTGCATGTTATTACTTGCAGATTATTTCATTTATTGTTTAAGATCATCTTGTACTTATGTGCATCTTCTGTCCTGATGTTTTCTATAATCTGTTTTTAATTCTTGTCATCTCTTCTTGTAAAAAAATAATTATGTCTCTGATCAGTAGGATATGGAAGTCACTTTGGACCATATCCTATGTCTCAAGTTTTTAGTATTTCCAGTTGTAGTATTCATTGCATTTTTTAGCTGCATTTTCAGAGTCATAACTTTCTATTAGGGTTTAACCTTCAAATTTTAACCCTTCCAATGGCCTAAGTAATGAACCTATTTATTAAATGTGGAACTCTTTAACAAATTTATATTTATGGGAAAGATCAGAGAGACTTCAGCAATGATAAGAGCTGGATGTCTTTATGGAGGGACTATGTGCTGCAAAATGGTGTGTGGCATTATTTCACATTTCACTCTGTGTAGAAAGGAGGCCCAGAAAGTTCAAGCAAAAGAAGAAATCAGATTTTTATGTTGTGTCTTGGAAATGCTCATAAGCTAAAAATGGAGCTCCCTTTTTCAGTTGTTACAAGGACATTTACAAAGACAGTCAGAGCTAGGGGGGTGATAGGTGTCTTTTTGCCAGATTTGGATTCCAGTTGCACAGTGTGGGTTATAAATTTAGAATAAAGCTCAAAATAAGTTTTGAGGAGAGAAAGTCTCCCAGTTCTGGTTTTATTTCTAAGCCACTGCATGCTTCCTCTGAAGCTCCTTCTGGAAGCAACACAAGAATTACTTTTAAACAAGAGTTACTTGTCTAGAACAGGCTCCCTCTTTTAAGAAATTTCTAAAGCCTTCTTATAAGACATTTGAAATAAAAATATTTTGTAAAGCCCCAAAAGCTCTATGTAACCCAAGACATAAAACTGAACAACCCAGATATTACCATCCCTAAGGAAAATACATTCTGTTTCATGAGAATGATGTAATTTCCTCTGTAATGTCCTCTTGAACATGTTTAAATGCCAGGTTTTGTGTCAACAGCTGTGAAAAAGCACAACTGTCTAGTAGGTACATGTGTATTTACCCTTCTTATTTTGTTTGGAAATTTCCATCTGGTTATTTAAATACTTAAAGGACTCTGCACGTTGGTCCTGAATATTTCTGAATTCACAGTGGATATAACTTTTGAAGTTTTATGGCAACATTCACATTTGAATATATGTTCATATCAAAGCTGGGCACTTAACTCACTGACCACCTGAACTCTCAGACCCAGGAACCCTCACCGTGCTGCCTTTGGTGACACAATATTCAGAGCTTGAAGTTGTGCATAGCAAAGACAAAAGTACTTCTTGCTCTCAGTGAAGAATCACCACTCATTCCCTGATTTTACTTGAATGCTTCCTTCAACACTTGTCTGGTAAAGCTATGGCACACCATGGTTTTATGGAGCTGCACTCCTCAGTCATAAAATCCCCTGAAAGAGAGGGGTGGGAGTGAAGAAGAGAGGCAGTGAGAACTTTTGGAAGCCACTGACCAGCATGAGCTGCTTTACCTGACTGAAGTGCTTGTATTTCCTTCAGAGCATTTACTTCTCGCCACAATTTGTCAATCTGGGTCTTCAGGTCATCTTTTTCTTACACAAAAAGAATATATAGAAGTTAACAAATATGCACACATTAAAAAAATTTAAAATAACATGTTAAAAGCTGTTTCAAAATATCAAATATCATGCTGATATTGTTGCATTGTTGAAATGTTTTTGATTATTTTTAAAGATTTGTCCTTAATGAAAATATTCCTCTAGGATTTCTATTAAAAACATGAGGAACCCACCTTTACCTTTCCTTCTCCTCTTTTATAATGGATGTTGCCTTAAAAACTGTTTGAAAATCATTGTTGCAGCTAATTATTATTTAGTGAGCTGGTATGTAATTTACAGAAAATGCCCCTTTTTCTTTTGAAACTGTATACTCTGATATATGGACATGACATACAAAAAATAGCAGGACACAAGTTGTGTTTCTTCAAAGCAATGTTATTTCTGTGAGCATGAAAGTTTCACACAACTCTTGTTTTAGCACAGGGAGGAACAACAAATAAAGCCCAACCTGACAATCTGAATGTTGCAGATGTGCTTGCTGAGCTGCAATCTCTACTTCCCAGGATTAGCCTTCCTCTGTCCCTCAGTACAGAGGGGGCCTGGGCACTTGAGTCACACAAAGTCACTCTGAATCAGCATTTTGTAGCGCTTAAAAAAGCACCAAGAATATGATGGCACAAGAAAAGAAGCTAATTTGCCCATAACTCCATTTTCATGTCCTCTTTTCCTTTTTTTTTAATCATAATATCTTTCAGGGCTCCTTGCT
This sequence comes from Geospiza fortis, assembly GCF_000277835.1. Classification (NCBI taxonomy): domain Eukaryota; kingdom Metazoa; phylum Chordata; class Aves; order Passeriformes; family Thraupidae; genus Geospiza; species Geospiza fortis. The sequence goes on along the minus strand of NW_005054408.1, from coordinate 81,412 downwards.
TCCCCAAGGCAGAATTATCTGTTCTCCAATCAGTGCTACCCTGTGCTAGCATAAAAAATGTATAAGCAGGCTGTCCTTAGGGCACCTAAGCTTAAAACCCTAGAGATCCCAAAGGAGAAGGAAGTTCTACAACTGTGTGGCTCCAGAGTAGCTCAATCTTCTTGTACAATAGCTTTATCAAAGACACAATTTTTTTTAATTAAATAGGAGTTCAAATACTTGCCATCAGTGAGCCTCCATCATATCTGCTTTTATTAGAAATACACCTTTAAATTAAATACACAGGCATTTCTAAACAACATTCTGTGGGTTTTTATTTACTCTTAAATTTGCTGTGGGGACTGATGCTTTATCTTCTGCTTATTCATTGATGTTGACCTGCTAATTAGTTTGCCTTGCCATTTCACAGTGCTTTTCATACAAGTGGAGTAATATTCCACAGAGAGTAGGCAGACATTCTGTTAAAATTAGGAAATGGTGCAAAAATCTGAACAATAATCCTTGGAGCCTGAATACTTCTGCTTGTTTCCCCCATATACACGAATTTCCATTTTTGTGATCTTAATCAATACAGCTACTACATAACTAGGAATGATCAGCCAGAGTCCTCTCTCACCTGTACCTGTGAGTTCTAAATAACGTTGACAGAGGCGAACAGCCAGAACAGAGCAATTTATTTGCAGCTGTTATACAGCTCTATTTTCATAATTCATTCTGGCACCTTATTTGTGGCTTTGCTAGCTCACATAAAAATATTTAAAAGACAGATATGATATAGACTCAAGTGTCCTTTATAAATAAACATTTGTGCAATGTTAATTTCTGGTTCATGCAGTGCTGTTTAAAGTACACAGTAAATTTGCATAGTCTATAAGGTTTTATCCCTCCTCCCAGTTCAGACCCAGTACCTTTCACTCTACGTTTGCTGTGCTTCCTGGCTTTGAATTTGGAAGCCTGGCTGATGGTCTGGTCCAGCAGTAGTAAGCTTATGAGCAGAAAAATCATAAGTCCAGTTTGTGCCATGTCTCTTTGAAAGACCCTAGGAAGGAGCTTGAGGAGATTCCCTTTAGCAGCTCTGAGAGAGGCCACCCAGAGCCATCTCAGCAGGGACTGCCTGAGCTCAGCTTTATAGGGTGTGCTGGCAGCCTGGGCTGCACTCCGTGCTTAGAGAATGTGTTTGATGCTTGAGCTGGCTGTAGCACAAGACACCCCCTTGTTTCCATTCTGTTTCCATTCTGAGCTCAGCTGTCCCAGCCCTGAACACTGCCCTGATTGCCTCACCGTGAGCTTAACACTGGAGCCAGAGCTGGGGAGGAGCAGACGGTGCCTGGGCTCTGCCAGCCTCCAGGAGGGGCAGCCAGAGGATTCCCACAAGTGCCAGGGGCCGGCCCAGCACGGCTCTGCCCCAGCCTGGTTAAGTCCGGACATGGCCACCGCCTTCCAGTGAAGCACAGCCAGGATGCTGCTCCCTCAGTAAATGCAAGCACTGCAACTACAGACCCACACTGAGGATAGATACATTAAAATCACATTATGTGGGCAGTGCACGTATTGGTTTATGAAGAGTTAATAAATGCCTGATAGGTATGACTGCATGTCTGGTGAAAACAGCAATCAGCAGGGTTTAGTAAGGGGAACAAAAAGTAGCAGCGCTCTCCCAAAGGTTCCCAAGTTCTGATTGTAGAGTCAGAGGAAAGCACAAGGTGCTTCTTGAAGCAGCACAGTGTCTCCCTGGAATCTGGAAAATTCTCTGAATTTGAATCTCTTTCATTTGCCCTTGGGCTCTGTGGGGGCTCTATGGGGCTACCTTTAATTGGGATTACTATATGAAGTAGAACCTCTCCCTGATTTTGGTGAACAAATGAAACTGTCACAAAAATATTCCCATCCATCCCACTTTCTCTTTTTTCCTTTTCTTTTTCCCCCATTAAAAGAGGGTTTTTTTAAAATGTGGGCACCAGAGTCATTGCTGGGTGCTGACTGGTGCAGTTCATGTTCTTCAGAGCTGTTCTTCCTGACATCCCTTTGCCATCTCTCTCTGCCTTGATTACATTCTGCTCAAATTGCTGACCTTTTTTTTTAATCAGGACTGTAAAATCAAGGGATTTACTACTTTATTTTCAAAAAGCTGGGATTTAGGAACATGCTGGTGTACTGCATGAATACTTGTTGGCTTTTTCCAACCCACACTAAGGCATTTCATACTTTCAGTGCGAACCGCACCTGCCCTGTCTGTCCTGGACACCTTTAAACAACTCCCTGTATTCTCATAGTCAGCAATTAGCAAACATCTCTTACCCATTAGCTAAGAAAATTTCCATAAATGCATCCTGATATGATCAAACTTAGTTCCAGTGGAGTGCAGTGGTCCTGCTCC
>NW_005054408.1:18947-79017 GCF_000277835.1 Geospiza fortis | reverse complement strand
AGCATTGCTCAGCCCTCAGAGCTGTTTTGGAGCACAGCACATCAGAGATGGCTGTTGTGGGTCCCACCCATCCAGAACTGCCCAAAACATCTCACACAGCCACAAATTTCAGTCCACGGTAAATGTGGAAAGGGCTGGCATTCCATCTAGCACCCCAGAACTGAAATGTGAGCTGGCAGAGAGGAAAATCAGGAGCTTTGCAAGGGTGTAGTTCAAGATTTAATCTGTCCTTTAGAACAAGCCCTAAGTTCAGGCTTGATCCATACTTTATCCCAATGGTATTGGGGCATCAATATAAGTTAATTAAGGGCAGATGGCTGAATCAATAACTGCCTCCAGTTAGTTTTTCACTTGGTGCCTTCTCAGATCTTGTGGAATTGCACATGCTGATCCTAAACCACTGCAGCTTTCAACCTGACACATTAAACTGTGCTAATTTCAGGTTGCCTGATAAGGGAGCTGCAAACCCCTGGAGCTGTTTCTTGTGCAGTTTTACTGTCCCCAGGCTTTGGGAGGGGCTGGAGCAGTAGCTGGGTCAAGAGGCCTTTAGTGTGTGTGCTCAAGGTCTCAGTACCAGAATGGATTTGTTCCTGCCCCAAGGAACCTGAGCTTGCTAACACAGGCTCCTTTTCTTCCTGTGAAACGGGGCTGACAGAGAAAGATCTGTACTCTGCTGGGGCAGCACACAAGTCACTGAAAACAGAGGGATAAAGAAAACATGGATTTGGTATTCTGACAGTTCTTGGCCAAGAGCCTGGGTGAAAAACTGCTTTTTGGAGTACACCATGTAATGTCCTTGCAAGAACAGAGTTGAAATTCTGTTTTGAAAGCCTAATCCCCCATATTCAGTATTTTCTCTGAGATTTTTCCAGTCTGCAAGTAGCTCAGCTGGATTTCACTCCCAAAAAGTGAATCACAAAGCTGCCCTTGCAGCTGCTGGGATAGAGCACAAGGATATAGGGGCTAGGATTCCTCTGGAGGACCCAAGAAGAGTTTCCACATTTATGACTAACCTGTAGCAACTGGAGAAGCAGGTTTAACTTCCTGGGTATAGTATGTGAGCAGGAGAGCCACATAACAGCCAAAATAAGTTGCTGAGAAGATGTAACCTCGCAGGGCTACTGTGAGGAAGCAGGAAATGGAGCCACCCAGGAGTGACACACTCCCTGCAGTGAGGACCTGGGCTGTGTATGGGCTTGAAATCAGCATTTTAATGTCATTTAGAAGTCGAATTTTTCTTTTACTGGCACTGTTACAGTAATACAATGTAGCCCAGGGAGCGAACACAATTATACACTGATAGAAGTAATTTTTCCTGAAATAAATGATTCTGCTTTCCTTATCAGAATATACTATATAAACATAAATATTCTCATTGCTTTAGAGCTGCATCCAGACTAGGATGGGATTGTGGGTTTTTTTATTTACACCACTACAGTAGAACTTGTGCATGCAGACAGAATTGTGGTTTCTCTTGAAGTGCTTACGAGGCCCTCTGGAAGTGCCCTGTCTGATAAGAAATATCTTGCAAAAGCCAGAGTTGCTGTGCTGCAGTGGCACTGGGGTTTTGGCTCCCAACTCGACACCTCATTCCATTTGCTTTCAGACAACCAGACCATTCAGAGCATAAACATCCTTTGGTAAAAGGCTTTTTTCAGTTTCTCCACAGAGACTCTTCAAGGTAAAACTCTGTTTCCTTCAGAGACAGTTCTACCTTTATATGTTCCTCTAAACTGGCTCAGGAAAAGCCTTCATACAGCTGTTTTTTCCTCTCCATTCTCAGCCACCCCTGGGTTTATGGAAAGAACATGCAATGGGGCACAGAGTATGAGAAGCCATTGTGAGATGAGGACTGGATGCTGAGCTCCTGAAATAGGTCTGGCTGCAGATGTACAACAGCATTTGTAAAAAATAGCTTTAAAAGAGATTTAGTGCTGCAGTCTGTTGGGAAGTGAACTGCTCACACATTGCCAGTAGATTGTCTGTGTTTTACTGAGACCTACAGTCCCCTTGTGCTCCAGAGCTAGCTGTGCTGTGGGATGTTTCACCAAATGGGAAATGGATGGGCTCTATCTGCTCCTGGAATCAGAGCAAACTGTTCTTCTTGCACCATTTCAGTTCTAGAAAATTCAGCTCAGCTTTAGGAAAATGAAGCCATTTATTTGGTGAGTAGGTGAGTAATTATTTTCCCCTTCTACTGAGAGTATAAAGAGAAAATTAAAACATCAGAGCTGTTGCCAGACTGAGGAATTGCAAGTGAGGCACTCTGAAGAGCCAGGATGATCAATAAAAGTAGATAACAGAAGGTTAGTAAAAGGTTTAACACAAAGGTTAGTAAAAGGCTTATCACCTCCAATACATCAGGTTTTATGACTGTCTTGGGTAAATGGGACCCACTACTTGATTTTTATTTTTTTTTCAATTTAAGGTAGTAAATTTTGCAAACTCTCCTAATCAAGGATTATGTAGTGCTTGGAAAATTACTGTATGCTTGGTTTCTTTGGCCTTGAAAAGTCTTGCAAAGCCTTTCTTAAGGATTTGATCTCAGTTCTAAGAGGCATGAGGCAGGATCATGGCTGACATCCCAACACCAGAGTTATTTTGGAGAAATTTGTACAAACAAACTGTGTTTAGAGAAGTGAAGGGCTAGCCTTATGGTATGTGAGGTTTTTTGAAACCTGTTAAAGATATTTTGGGGTTTTACCATTGATTCGAGTTTTTTTCTGTCAGGCTAATTTGGTGTTTTGAAAGGAAATTTGCTGGGCACAAGTGATCTGCTCTGTCTAACAGAATTAAAGGTGGTTCCAGGTTTATTGCAGGACCAGACTGCCCACCAGTGACCTGCACTGAGTGTCACTGAGTTCTGAAATGAGGACAGTCATGTCTTCTTTAGATATGGGATTCTGCTCTCCCAAGCACATGCCTCACCTTGGCACTGTGGACTGTTCCTGACTGATCAATAAATCTTCTTCTCAATGTGGTATTTGAGCTGTTACTGCCTACAGGTCCAGTGCTTTTCAGTTCCCATGCTGTAAATACAAGTTAAAAAAAAATTGAGATATAATAGTGTATGTGAACTGAAAAGATGAATCAGGGAAGTATTTTGAGCTTCTGGAATAAATGCTTTTTTGTATCTCTTATTTTGGGGTCTTTGTCACAAAGCATCTCACAGCTGGTCTCAGCAAGCAGAGAGGAGGGGAAATGGTTTGCAAAATGCAGCAGAAAGGCTTGTCTTACATCTACCACACATATTTAAGACAAATAGCATCATCTTGTCTATGTGACCAAATCATCTCACCTGTATTCCTGTCCTTCTCTTGCAATGGCATTGGATGTGTATTTACAGCAGAGAAAACACAGCTGGTCCAGGCCAGAGAGATCAGAATGCAGAAGAGATTCACCAAACATACACAAAGGAGGGAAAAGGCACTGAGCTCTTCTTCAGGTTTTCTGTCCAATGCACTCTGCACTGGCACAGGTCCTTTCTCATGGTGTTCAGGTACTTCAAAGGAATGACAGAGTTGACAAATCTTTTTTCCTTCAGGCCTTTAGCTGCAAAGACAAGAAAGTGCACAGTGTTTTTCTGCCTGTCATTGCCTGTTTTTTTAGTCAGGAAGGACCCCAAAGAAATAGGTGCTTATTTAGAGATAAATGTTTTGCTGGATATGTGAAATGTGCACAGAGAGCAAACCACAATCCCTCTCAAAAAAGGGACCTTTTACAGATCAGCTGATTCTGGCATCTCTAAAGATAAGGGAGTCTAGGAGAAAATTTAAATCAGTTTCTTTGCAGTCCAGGTGCAAATAGAAGAGTTGAATGGTGTCTTTTAAAATGCTACTCCTGTGGACTTGGCAAAGTTTCCATGCTGGAAATTCCTGGCAGCAACTCAGCTCTTTTAGCCCTCAGGATATGTGAGAATGTATCTCTTTCTCTTTTGTAAACACAAATTACCTGTTGTGCTATTTTTTCTCCTGTAATGTGTGCTGCCTTTTTACCTTCCTGGAAATGACCTGAAGACATCCTGGGCATTTAATTTCTCCCTTTAAATGTTTTGGCTTTGATCATCATAGCTGCCCTAATATGAGGTTTTCCAGCCTCACATGAACATGATCTCAGCAGGTTCTGCTCATCCTTATGTGTGCCAGACAAACTGATTTGGACAAAGCCGTGGTTTGAGCCCTGTGAAACTCTCCAGACAGCCTGAGCTGCACATCCACAGGCTCTCAGCAGGTTTGCAGCAGTGCAGCTCTGCCTGCCAGGAGGCTGGGCACAAGAGGGATTATATTTTGGGGTGTGTAGATGGTTGTTGGATTTTTCTCATCAGGATGGAAATTCAGACTTGTCAGGAGTGTGATCATGTCTGCCTTTGGTGGCTGCACTTCACCAAGGACTTGGAGGTTCTGCTCAAGGGCTGAGGTTTTCTGCCTTGCCAAACCAAAGCTTGAGTCACAGGATCTGCAAGCAGCTGACCCTGCTTCACTGTGTTTCAGCAGCAGCACTGTCCCCATGCACAGGCATAATCAGCTCCTGTGCCAGGCCCCAGGCTTGGAAAGCTTGGGATGTAGCCCAAATAAACCACCATTCTGTAAAATGGAAACATTTACAGAATGTAAATGGTCACAAAATGCATGACTGCTCATGGGGTCTCTCACTTTTATCAGTTCTGCTCCATTTGCATCTTGCAGTTCATTGTCGAATTCCAGATTTAGCCCATGCAGTCCCATCCTTCTTGTTTTTCTCTCTTCAGCCCACGTTGTTTGTGCTCTTGGGCCTGAAATTTGGATCATTTGTCCTTGGTCCCCAGCTAGAGAAGGAATTGTTCTGTCTCCCTACTCTGTGCAGACAGCTCACCATCCCCTAATATGAAATTCAAAAGTACACACTAAAGCAGCACAGAATCTGAAAAATGTAAAATCTAAAACCTGAGGCATCACTTTCAAGAGGACCTGGAGTCACAACAGGATTTGTATGAAATTGGTTTGGAATCAAGATTTGTATGTAAAGATGGAAAGAGATTTGTGTGCTGTTCTGTATTCAGCTACAAACAACTTACAGCTGTTTAAAGCTGGAAACAAGTTACATCCGTTTAAAGCTGGAAACAAGTTACATCCATTTAAAGCTGGACCCCAGTGCCAGCACATGATGCTACTTATTGTCCATGTATGTCTGTGGCACAACTCACACATCAGGGATGAAGGCAATTCAGAGACTGCATTCAGACTTGCAGGTTTTAGAAACTGAAATGTTGTTCCTCAGTGGCAACAAGAACAGCAGGAACGAACATGCTATTTATTAAAATATGTTCAAATAATACTTTCAAATGGAAAATATTGTAGCATTTGCTGAACAATTTAGGCACTGTGTAAATGTAAACTTCTCAGAAATGTTCCTTATTCATTTTGTCATGCACATTCTTACTGCAGTTTATTCCCATTTCCAGCAGATGTCTTCAGTGCCCTAGGAATGATCAGGACAGCTCTGATTTTATATTGCTTATCCAACAAGCTAGAAGAGAAAAGAGCAGCCTCTCCTCTACCTGTTTAATGCTCAGGGTAGATCCCCTTTGCTGTACAGCCTCATCCTGTGTTACCCAGTAAAGCATCAGGCTCAGGCTGATTTTACATTTTCTAGGTACTTCTACTCTTGGAAGATCAGCTGCAGACACCCATCAGGTCAATCATGTCTGTACAGCTGGGGTTTCAATGCTGTAGAAATGTACTGAGGAGCTGGGGATAGTTTGTCCTGCTTTTGTCAATAGTGCTTTATATAACAATACCATAGGCTCTGCATGGAATAAATATAACATGTAACAAAGTGACAAGTTACATCCCCAGCTGGTCCATCCCAGAGCACAAACCCACAGCTGAAGTCCTCTGACAGCAAGGATTTTACATTTCAGATCATTTACTTGCACCAGTGGCTCAAAACCCCCCAGTATAAACCAATACTGCATCCTCAAGAAAGATAATTGGGTTCAGCAATGTGTATTTTAACATGGAGAGCCGAGCAAGGATTTAAAAAAGAATCCTGTGGGGTTTTCCTCCCACCAAATAAGCTACAGCAGGGACATAAATATTACTTGCTGAATTTTAAATGCTGTAGCTATGAGGGGATTCATTTAGAGGATTAATCAGCTTGATGCTGTCCCTATCAAAGCCAGGGGCATGAGACCTGTGAGATTCCAGCTTGAGCTGAGCTTGCCATCCTAATGAAAATAAGGAAGGAAGCTTGCAACAATTACCCTTTTATTTTCCTGTTTTGCTGGTTGATTAGTGAACAGAACGCTGTAATGACTTTATCCACAGCTGACATGTTGAACAAAACACAGATCTAAGATCTCACATGAACCATATTATGTATGCTCTAAGCAGTTAAACCACAACCTCAGGGAATGTGCTGGAGGAAATGCAGTATTGAAATTGGGACATTTGGTGTGTGGCAAGAGCAAGTGTGGTGCAGGACAGCCAGTGGCACCCAGCAGGTTTGGGTGAGGGCTTCCACATCAATCATTCAAGTGAGACCTTAAAGACAATCCCCTCTGTAAATCTGCTGCCCTGTGCCTGTGCTGAGCCTGGCACTGCCCTCTCCAGTGCCCCCCTGCACAAACACACCCTGCTCTGTGGGTTCAGCATCCCTTGGCAGTCAGACTTCAGGATGTTTTGCAGCCCTCTCGCAATACCATTTCCCAGCTGATCCTCAGATGGAGCAAACTCAGCTCTACTCACCAGGGAGGATCAGCCAGAGGGGCTGGAGCTGCAGCCTCCTCTGAATCCAGGCACTTGCTGGGTTTGGGGGTCACCCTTTCCCTGGGATGCCCTCACCACAGGCATCCTGATGATCATGGAGAGAATGATCCAGAAACTGGCAGAAAATTCTTTTAATGGCCACATTCAGTGCTTTGAGTTATCTGATGGGAAAGCAAGGAAAATTTAGATTATTGTCTCTCAAACCTCTATATTTTTATGGAGCTTTCCTGGCTGGGCCCTAGCAGAGGGCATTCAGAACATGATTCTGTGCACCTCCACTGCTTTGGAGCAGGTATGACTTGAGACACAGCTGTGAGCCATGCAGGCAAAGCTTCCAGCACAGCTGCTGTTAATGAGGGTTCCTTTGGTAAATGGAGAATAAAATGCCAAAGAACCATAAGTCCTTAAACCAAATGGCAGTATTATGGCATTGGACAAATAATTTCATTTTTCCTTTCTACAGCAGAAATGGTTCAGAAACTCAAAGGGATGTTTTTGTACAAGCAAAGAGATACATGGTGAGTTGCAGGAGACTTCATTTTTTTGGTTTTTTTTACAGTGGGAAAATATTTCTAATATGAAATGCAGACACTAGAAGGAAAAAAAACAGCATCTGAGAAACAGAAAAATAATCTGCCAAATCAAACTGACTTAGAAAAGCACTTCACTTATCATCATCATCTCTCTTCTGCATTAGCAACAAAAGAAATGTTTTCTCCTAGAAGCCTCTGGAAAACATCACTGATCTAACAGGCTCCAGGCCACAGAATGCCTGTCACAACAGAAGACACAGCAGTCACGGCTCAGCAAACCTGGCACACCAGCCTTTACAAATGTTTGGTTATTAGCTTATCACCTGACCAGCCAAGGAGAGAAATCCTTACCACAGATAATGCATCTCTGCCATCTCACTGTGCTCTTCCAGGCCAGGAAGATGCTGCATCATGTCCTGCTGCATGACACAGTGAGCTCCAGCTCTCATGGAAACACATTTCCACAGATTCCCAGCAGACAGGCACAACAGGGTTGGTACTGCAGCTTCTCAGGGAGATGATGTTTGGCAGAGCTGGCAGAGCATGGCACATCTCCAGCTCTGGCAGAGGCACAGCAGAGGTGCTTCCAGCAGGGAGCTGGAGGCTGATGGAGCAGGACTGGCAGAGAACCTGGGCTGGGCAGGAGGGGCACATTGCAGAGCTGTGGGCATGGGAGGCCCAGGTGCTTCACCCCTGTGGTTCTAAGAGCAAACCTGCCCCACGGAAATGCTCAACTTCTCCTCCCCAACCCCTCAGCACTCACAGTAAACCAGGTTTTCCTTTAGAACTTTTCCCACTTCCTTTGGGCTAATTTAACATCTCAGCCTGGTCACTGTGCAAGGAAAAAAACTCTTGCAGACAGATCAAAGCCCTCTTAATCTCTGAAGGAAAAGAAGAAAGTCCCCATCCCTGCAGCCCTCCCTCAGTCACAGACCCCATCCCCTTTTCAGTATCTGGGAGCTGCTGGTCCTAAACTAACAAGTGCCAATGGCATCTCTTAATTGAACCCATTTAATCCCTGAGTGCCCAGTTGGAATGGTGGTATCTGTATCAAGCATTAATCATCATGAGGCTTCAGAAGCTGAAAGAATCTTCCTTTGATTTTTTATATTGTGTTTCATTTGAGACAGTTTTAAAGCTTTTCCCAGCTGTGCAGGCTGTTCCTTCCTAAATGAAAGCTGATCTTACATGATGGCAGGTGTAGGAGTTTTTAAGAGACAGGACAATCACCATGAGGGCTGTTAATGCTTGTTCCTTTCCTATTTTCCCTCATCCTGCCCAAAATGCCTGCAGTTCCCATAAGTAAGAAGAAAGGTTTCCCTATGAGAAGGGTTAATCCATGTGTGTTAAGTTCACCTGGAGTTTCTGTATCACTTTCTGTGGGGCATGGAAGCGGATGCGACCCATATCCTTGAGAAGGTAAAAAAAAAAATTTCCTGAAGTGCAACCAGAGAGCAACCATGATGGCTGAGTGTTGCAGGGACTGTGCAGCTCCTTCAGAGAAAGGCTGGGACCCCCTCCAAGCACACACATGAATCAACAGAAAACATGCTTCATATCCTCCTCCCTTGTTACTCTTGGGCAGAGCACACAATTCATTTTCCCCCACGTTCATCCTCTCACTCCTCCTCACCTGCACTGTTCCCCAGTGCCTTGCAGCTCCTGCAGAGTGCTGGTGGGAGCTGGCAGAGCCATGCCAGGCAAACACAGGAGCAGAGCTTGGGCAGGGCCAGCTGGGCACCATCAGCCAGCCCTGAGCAGATGCAGCAGTGCTTGTGTTCGTGCTCTGAGCTGCTCCCTCGCAGGAGAACACTGGCATGTTTGCCTGGCTGCCACGAGTTACCTGGGAGAAAGGTGCTTTGCTCCACACAGCAGCCAGAGTGTGTGCTCTGTTCTGGCTCTTTCTGCAGTGGAACAAAGCACTGACTCACAGCGAGGGACCCCAGTGCTGCCAGGGGACAAACCCCTGCACAGTTCTCCCGAAGCTGGGGGCTGTGCTGGCAATCATGAGAGAATCTGTCCTGACAAACCCAATCAGGAGGAGCACTGAGCTCCCAGAAAATGAGAGGGGAAGCACCAAATGGAGGGTGAGGTGTATTTATCCATTCATGCAGATGCTGCACAAAGGCAACCTGCCACATCCTGCTCTGTGATAGAGTATGTGACAGGGCACTGCAGATGGCCCAGAGGGAAAGGTAGCAAAGGCAGAGCTTTGGTGGTAATCACAGAGAATTTGCAAAAGGCTATGGCTGTTTGCTTTCAGCCTCATCCTGACCCCATGATTATGGATGCACTGATCATTACTGGCTTATTAAAGCTTAAAAACAGAGGGCAGAATTTTACTCTTCACACTCAGCACTGCTCCTATGAGCTTTGAGATTATAGAGCAGATTTGGTAACTACTGAAGTGAGATCTTCCAGGGACATCACAGGCTTTGGAATGTGACCTGCATGACTAAAATGAACCAAAGCCAACACTCCCTCTTTGTTTAGATATTAAACTGAAGTTCATTCACTTCTTTGCCTTGTGTAGGGAGACCTTTAAAGCCACGTACTCCAGTGCAGGCTGGAGATGACTGTAGGGCTTGGTAACCATCACCAGTTCTTCCAAAGGCACGGAGCCCTGGGTTGAAACCAAGGCCCAGGAGAGTGGGATTCAAAACTCAGTCATGTCCTCCTGCTTTCTATAAGCTCATCTGCTGATGATGGCTTTTGGATTCTTTTTTAAGATTATTCCATTAGGGAGTTCTAATTTCTGAAAGGAGCTATCTCTCTGAGGGTAACTTTTGTGGCAGTCTGAGTCCTAGTTTCTCCTTATATCAAAATACACTTCCCTAAACACTTAGTAAAAGGTGTCCATATAATGTTTTGAATTTCTTAGACTGTGACATTCCATATTTTAGATCTACATTGTTAATGGTCTGTAAAGCAGCACACAGCAGTTTTAATAACCTCGATTTACTCTGTAATAGTCAAAATAAATTATTTGTATATCCTACAGTGATCAAAATGGAAAATAAGACCCCCTCATATTTTCCTCTTAAGCAGTTCCAAGTCAGTTCCCTAAAGTGACAATAATACTGGAATAAAACATAGAGACCAAGGATAATGCTATGCTCAACATTTTATTTATATTTTTGTGTAAACATAATTTGCTTTGTAGGCACAATATAACAAAAGCTCTAAAGCAACAAATACAATTAAACAGTGTTTCAGTTCACTTCAATCAGGCTTAAGTTAAAGAAGCTTTCACAGTTCCTTTAAGGCAAATTGAGAAATAATTTGTTTCACTTGAAGAAACTATCCAATTGTCTCAGAGTTGTTTAAACAACACTGTCAGTAGTAATCACAACCCTTCATTTCTGCTACAGTAAGACTTGGTCAGTGACAAGCCTTGGCTTCACCAGTTTGACCAGCACAGCCTCCACCCCTGCCAGTGTGACACTACTGCTTGTGGTCTCCTGAAAGGTACTTAGGGCTTGTGGGCCAAATTCTGCTAGCACACACCCTGCTTCCAGAATGGATGCCTGTAAAACTTCCATTAATATCAGCAGCAACCTCCCTCAAAGCTCTGTTGATACCAGTAAAGCCCAGAGCAGAGTTTAGCTTGCTGATGGTCACACTCAGCTGCGTTGCACTCAGGTACTTCCAGCAGCATTCCTTTGTACTCACTGCAATTACCTGATATTCTGCTGACCAGAAAATGGCCCTAAAATTGGTATGAATTAGCATGAAGAGTATTTTTTTGCCTTGCTAACAAAACCAGAAAGAACTAGCCAAAAATTATGTGATTGTTGTCCCTGTGGTGTCTGTGGCCATGACCAAGATCACCCATATTTGTCTTGCAGGGTAATTTAGAAGCAGAGCCCACCAGACTGTGGTTTAGAACAGAAGAATGGGTTTGCTATTCTGCTTGCCCTACTAATTTAAGGCCTTGAGAATGCCACTTACTGCCAGCTCGAAGGTCACCAGCAATATTGCTCACTTTGGCATCAAATCAAAATTCCTAGTTATGTTAAGGTCTGTTGCAGGACAACATCATTACACTAGCTGCAAAACAAAATTGGGCATGTTTCCTACTGCTGTCAGCTGATGAGTCATGAAAACCTAATGGCCCTTCTTAAAAGTCCAACTGGCAAGCCCAATAAATGGAAAACTCTCGCTGAATACGTATTTTCTTCTGTGGATAAAGTCCCTATTTGGGCCCAAAATGGCACTGGAAGTATAGGAAAGTCCAGCGTGAAAATAAACTCAACTATAATGAAGTGAAGAGAAAAATGAAGTTCTGGTTGGATCAATAGTTCAACAGCTTTTTGGCATTTTCCCCCACAGTTATTTCTTGCTATTATTTTTGAATTTGTTTGACCCAAGGGGAACTCCTTCAGAATGAACCATCTGCACAATTATCTGACAGCGACTTCATGAGCACAGTGTAAAGAGATGGACATTAATACTCAGGCAGCAAAACCAAACAAACAGAAAAAACCTAACGAGAATCTTCTAAAACCACACATAAAAGTCATCCAGACCCAGAAGTCCTCTCACACAGAAAACCATGAGAAGCCCCCACCTTTCATTTTTCTGTATTAATTTTTAACTTCTATCATAACATGCTACTTGTAGATTTGGGCTAACAGTTAATCATGTCTGGGTAAATATCTTCTTTTGAAAAGATAAATATTAATTTGAAGCTGTAGGCATTATGCAAGGTCTCTGCCAGTCCTTCAGCATTTCTACTGTACGTGATCACAGTAAATTTAAAAGAACTGTTTTAACAAGACAGTTGAGGACCTGAGTAGCTGCTGTTTGGATAGGGGAAGGATGTGGAAAAAAATATTTACTTTTTTAATGTTTAGATATAGTTTCCACTAGTGGGAGGTAGATAAGACTAGCTGGTCTTTGAATACTTGATCTTGTAAATAATTATAAATGTAACTGTACATAAGGAGCAAAGCTTTCGATAGAACAATTCACCTAGATAGAAGTTATCCCTGTACATGATTTGTGGTGGGATTAAGGCCTAAACCTCATTTTTTACAGGGTTAACTTCTGCAGGAGTTCAGCTCCAGCCTGACAGCTGACTACACATTAGCAATTTCAGAGCAATAAACTCCATCAACAAATTTCTTTCCACATCCTGATAAGTGATCCTTACCAATGCAATTTAAAAATGAAATTTAAAATTGGTTTGAATTTGACATATGAGTCAATATGTCCTTACCAGAAGATGTTGATCAAAGCCTCTCAATTAATGATTTCTTGTGCAATTTCAGATTCCATGATTCTAGATGAGGTACTTTTGAAAATGAAGATAGGATTGCTTGTGAAAAGGTGAAGTATGACTGAGGAAAATAAAAAGTAATATTTGTTGCAACTTTTATTTGTGGTTCATTAAAGGAAAACTATTTTAACACTGAAAATCCAGAAACGGAAAATTATCCCTCCAGTTACTAGAATCTTTCAGACAGCAAGTAGGGATTTTTTTTTTTTTACTGTTTCCAACTTGCAAAAAAAAGCCCAAACCTCCCAAATAACTTTATGCAAGATGTTGAAATTTGCATGAGAATGATGCCCATCTAAAATTACACAGTAAGTTAATAAGGCTTTCAAACAAGAACAGAAAAATCCATGGGACTCCTACAGGGAAACTGGGCATTACACAGAAACGTGGTAATACTGCACTGGATGAGAATGGCACTTGAGTTCAAAACAACAATGATCAACAGCTCATAGCTCAGCTGACTGCAAACAAATACAACACACACTGTACTACAGCATTTGTTCACTGATGCACAGAAGAGATTTCCCAGTCTTGTTCCCTTCTCCTCTCGGCTCCTGCTGCCTGCCCAGCTCTGGCTGCTACTGGATGAAGGGCATGCGCTCCTTGTTCTCGTTGTCGCCCTCGTGGTCCTCCTCCTCCTCGCCAGCCTCGCTTGTCTCCGTGCTGTCGTTGGCCATCTGCACCATGAAACATCAAGGACATCACAGCACCTTCCTCACCCCTTGGTTCCTCCTCATTTCAGTTGGATTCACTGCATAAAGCGACTTTGGAAACTCAAGGAGACAGGGCTGCCACAGGAGAATGAACGTTCTGTCTGTGCCCAGCCCCTGCTGGCTCTGCACCACTTCCAGCCAAACCTGCAAGCTGCTCCCCCACAGCTCACAGCTCTATTTCCTAACAGAAGGCTGTCTGGAGGACAGCAGCACACGAGGACTCTGCTCTGTGAACTTGTAGTAAACTGATAGTAAGAGTCTTGGATAGGAAACACAGCTGGGTAGGAAATTTACGGAATGTGGCACCTCTGGGTTACAACTCCTGCACCTGCTCTAATGGATGGCCCCATCTGAGGCACAGCGTAAAATCTCAGGGGGCAATTTCCTTTCTTTTATATGTTAAAAACCCAATGAAACTTTACAGATATAGATGCTGGCAGGATACACCCACGACAGAATGCAGATCCCAGATCATACAGGAGTGGGAAGAAACTGCATTTTCATATTTTACTGAAGATGCCTGCACAGGCAGTAGGCAATTGCAGAAATCTGTAGCTCAGAGCAGCATTTAAAGAGTACACAGTGTTTTTTTCACTTGGAAATATTTATTACAAGCTGTGTAAAGGTGCAGAACCCTCCAGCATTTCACCCTGTCGGTGTGACAGGTCTGTGGAGGCACAGGAGCCTGGTTCACTGGATGGGGTAGTGTTTAACAGCACACATTGGTGTGACTGGATTCTCTTATACACCCATGTTACCTCTCTTAGGACACAAGAAGATTCTTGTATTAGCTTATAACTACTTCAAAACCAAATAAGCAAGGGACCCATTTACTTTTTAAAGAGAAATGCAATGATGTTCCTTCCCTGATTGATTATTAGCCTCTGGTGGAAATAAAAATCTCAAACACAGCCTGATTTTAATGCAGAAAAACCATTGCTCTGAAGTTACCCATGTTTTTGAGTTAACACCCTTTGATGAAAGTGCATTGTTCCACATGTGAGGTCCTCAAAGCCTTCCTTTTCCTTGCAGAGTGTTTGTATGAGATTGGGGTCAGTTTTAGAGCGAGTAAGAGCTTAACTCTAGGTCTAGGTTATTTTCTTTTCTATTGAAACAAGAGGTTTCTCAGATCTGAAAGCAAACTTCACACATCAGTATTGATTTCAAGTCAGGTTTGCATTTCTTTCTTTACTGCTCTTTCCTACACCAGCCGTGAATGCTCAGGAGAGCCTGGCTTTCATTTACCACTGCTCTCTGAAAGGTTTCTGGACCATCCTAAGTGCTCCAAATCTAGTGGACCAGGGCTCCATCACTACTATCTTCCTTCAGGATATTTCTGGACATATTTACGTGTTATACTTCATATATTACATAAACCAGTAAACTAAATTCCTACCAAAAGTATACTCTAATTTTACTGTGGGCATCAGAAAGCACTTTTATGTTTGCCCACTGCAGCAATATTGACTGAGTTTTTTCCTGTTCAATCCACCTATTGATACAGGAATTTTTTAGTTGGAGAAGTGTCTGTTTGTTTTCCTCACAAGGGCAGAAAGAGATGTCGCACTTTTACCCCAATCCAACACTTGCTGGCACATTTTTGGAGAAGTAGAGTGATTCAGTAGAGAGAAGTAACTGCTGGCACTACAGCAAGTACATTTCACTTGGGTTAAATACAGAATTTATGGTTACTGGTGCCATTTGGGTGCTACAGATTTAGAAGAAATCAGTGTCAAAAAAACATTACATGGGACATGTGTCCAGAAGTCACTGCCAGGCTGTACCATGCCTGGCTGTACATCATGTCTGTGCTTTGCACTCACCAGGGGAGTGGGTGCTTTCTCCACATCCAGAATGAGTTTTCCTATATTTCCTCGGTCATGGATTCTCTGCATGGCCTCCTTCACCTGAAAGAAAGATCACTATTGATAACTTTCAGTCACACCCTGGGAGAACCCTGAGTCCCTCCCTTCCAAAACCTGTGAAACATTTAGGGCGTGCTCTGTGCAAGGTCACTCAAAG
The DNA here is from genome assembly GCF_000277835.1 of Geospiza fortis. Classification (NCBI taxonomy): domain Eukaryota; kingdom Metazoa; phylum Chordata; class Aves; order Passeriformes; family Thraupidae; genus Geospiza; species Geospiza fortis. The sequence continues at coordinate 63,722 of NW_005054408.1, read as the reverse complement.
AGCTGCTTGAGACAAGACCAAGAGTTAAACATTTTTTAGTGAATTTGTAAGGCCTGGCTTTTGCATTGTGTTTGCCAAAATGGGATGTGAGTCCTGAGGACAGTCCCTGAATAGCAAAACACATTCCTAAGGTAAATGCAGAACCAAAGTGATTGATAGCTGAGGTGCAGGGAGAAACAGGCTCAGGGAGGTAATTCTAAAGGGTTGTTCATTGCATTCCATCTTTGCAGAATATTTATCAAGACATCCTACTTTCACTGAAAGTATGAAACATTTTTCTAATTGACCTATGATGTTTTTCAACTTCTTATGGGTTACCACAGAAGAAATGCCATGCCCAGGCTATGGCTGGGATTAATGCAATACTGTGGGTCTTGCTGCCTAGGCAAACATTTATTTCCTTTTTTTTTTTTGTCACTTTTTTTCCTTATTTTTTAAATAAAACTGTTAAATACCTGGTGTCCTACCGTATCACCAAACCCATCTGTTTAACAGCTGACTGCAATTAGTGCATGTGAGAAAGGCACAAGAACCTCTTCTTACAAGTGCACTGGAGAGAAGCTTGTTTTGATGCATGAACTTTCCCAACTCAGGAGAGCTCATTGTTGATAAATTGAATTTGTGTGTGAGTGTGTTGCACTGAATGTTTCATGTGCAGCACACAGACCACTGTTGAGGCACAGGGTGCCCAGAGCAGCTGTGGCTGCCCCTGCATCCCTGGCAGTGCCCAAGGCCAGGCTAGATGGGGCTTGGAGCAGCCTGGGACAGTGGAAGGTGTCCCTGCCATGGCAGGGAGTTGGAATGAGATGAGCTTTAAGGTCTCTTCCAATCTGTGGTTCTATAAATCACTCAAAATTGGAAGATGTCAAGAATTTCCTCACTTTCACCATGGGAAACTTCAGGAACTGAAAATGTGCCCATAAAGGCTGTCCCATATCCTCATCATTCTGCTCTTTGCCAGCATAACAGGGTCAGTTGAGACAAAAATGAGTTTTTTGTTAATAGGATTTAGCACCTGTGACATAGTTCTATTGAATATTTTAAGAATAATGGCATTTATGTTTGAAAGAAAATGCTGAGCTGGGACCTGATGGGTCCCACAGTATATTTAAAATCCTGAACTGGGGTCCAGGCCCCCAGAATATTCCCTGAATGTTTAATACAGAAGGAGGTATGTGATTTTTAAAGATTATGCAGCATTCAACTTCCAATTAAATTGAATGGATGCTGGGCACAGCACAAAATGTCTTTCCCATCTGTCAGCCTTACTTGGGAAGCTGACTGCAGTGAACTCAGAATTACTCCTTGAATTTTAGAGGTGTTCCCTCAATTATTAAATACCAGACTTAAGCAAAATTCTATTAGAACAAAAGAAAAATTGCATTGCAAAAGCAATGGCTTTCTAATTTAGGGCATTATTGTAAATTCACCTCAGAAAACACAATCTTATGAATCCAACTGAATAGCAGGCTGACCTCAAGGGTAGTCCACAAAATCACAATACCTTTTATGAAGCTACCTTAGAGCATAAACAACATTCAACTATCCTGTCAGACTAGCTGTGCACTGTGGATAATATTCCTTTATCCAGACATGATGCTGGAGAAGCAGCAGCTGTATAATTTTTATGTCTGTTATTACCCAAATCAAGCTTTTAGGAGCTTACAGCACAGAATAAAGAACAGAATTGGAGAAATCAGCAAACACACTTGCCTGTCCACTGAAATTTATAACCAGAACATCATGTGGAAAGCAGGGCATGCAACATTTATTTTAATTTGTACCACATCGTATTTAGCAAGGCAAATTTGAGAAAATGTGCTTTCCCTGCTTTTTTCACAATATCAAATTTAAGCCCCTGGAGAAAGGTTCAGGAGTTGTTTCCAAGACACTTGTAAGTCACTTGCAAATGCAAACAGCAGGCAGAGGCAGAGGGAACAATAAAACTTGTAACAATAATAGTGGCTATGGAATCCAGATGGAGATATTAAAATATATAAAAACATTGAGAAGAATTTGAAAAGCTGATACAACATCTGTGCCTTTTAGTATTATTTGCAACTTACCTGCCCAGGCAGTCCAACTCTGTCCTAGTGCAATGCCATTCAGCACACGATGTCTGAGCTAAGAGACCATGAGCTATTTCAGAAATGAGTAATTTTGTGTTTATGGCTGCTAACAGTCCACTTGTTCAACCAAGACTGCAACTACTTGTTTCCCAAGGTGCCTATTAAAGCCATTCCCTCTTCTCCTATAGGGGACAGAGAGGATTAAAAGCCTTCTTTGCTGTGCAAGTATGGTTAAGTTGTTCTGCACAGACTATAGGGAAACTTTTAGGTTTTTTTCTGTGCCTTTCACAGAGGGAGGAGCTTCTGTGAGTTTGTTCCCCAGTGTTTGCATATTCCTAATGAAGACAGTGCATCCCTCTGTACTTGGTTAAAACCAAATCCAGGCTTGATTGGTTGTACAGGGAGGCATGTAGAAATTCTGGAATTTTCTGGAGGTTCCCTGAAGTGTTTGATGTTTGATTCAAAATAAACATCCCTTCCAGCACAAAGAATCACAAGGGCTTCCCTCTTCTTACAGCATTCTGTAAGAAGAATCCCTAAATCTCTTTTCACCAATCATTCCACATTGGTTGCTATATTGTTTGCATTTGTCAGCTCAAAGCCAAGTAAATGGATTTTACTTTTGTTTATGTGGATGAGTTAATTGAAATTATTCTTGTGCAGTATCATCCTCAGAGGACTCTTGGATTGGAAACAGTGCAAAGAGTTGTTTACTGCTATGAACAGTTTCCACTGGAATAAAGGACACAACTCCATTGTCCTGTGCTTGCTTTCAGGATGGCTCAGCCCTGAGAGGGTCTGTGTCTGACCTAGTGCCAAAATACAGAATTTAGCCTTGAGAGCCCCCAGACTGACACAATTTCTATCAAAGCTCTGCAATGGAACCAGAACTATTGCACATTAGTGGACCACTGGTTCTGGCAATGATACACTGAATTGATATATATATTGATATATCTCTCAAGAAAACCCATATTTCAATTTCTCTTCAGTTAATGATTTGCAAAGTTTTTATTTCATTGAAAGCAAAAGGGAATCCTCTACACTAACAGTCATAAACTATCTCCCACTACTGAACACAGCACCCGTGAATGCCCTGGGAGCATGGCATGATTTTATTGCAGTTATTCTGTCTTTAGTGAGCTGACAGCAATTTTCCTTCTAAGTAAAATACAAGCTTGCATAGAAAAAAGAGAATAATAATTATGTCAGTTTCTTCCTTCTACATAGTAAAGTACTAATAATAGCAGATAGTGAAGCACTACTACAGCAAGTAAGAAACCAGCTTTCAGGAATCACAATATACCCACAAATGACTTAGAGAAGTTTAATGAAGTATCTGTCAGTGTTCCTGACTAATTTGCAATACATTTCACTTTGAGAAATATAGGTTACAAAAGCTCCAAATTAAGCATGTTATTACCTGTAACCACTCTGACCACACAAGAAGGATTTTCCTATTGAAATTAAAAATAGCAGGCACTACACGATTTTTACTCAAACAGTACCTGCAATGCTAAAACAGTGAAAACTAAGGTGTATTCCAAACAGAACAACTAATATAACATGCTGGCATTGTATTTGCATATTTGCAGCCAGCTTCTGATTACTCTGCTTTTCCACAGCTTTTGATGTTAGCGTGTAAAACCAGTCCACTTAAAATCAACTAAAAGACTCCATTTTCCCTGAAATACATATTGTACATCTGCCTTAATTCTCCTTTTTTCCCTATGTTCTCCTTGGATTTTTCTTGTTTGTTTTTAGTTTTCCTTGGTGGAATCAGTAACTGGGACAGATTTCTTGTCTGCCTTTTCATCTTAAGTCTTTCATTTCAGGTCTCCACCTCTGCTGTCCTGGTTCCTTTTCCTTTCGAAAGTTCCTGAATAGAGACACTTTCCTGGGTGCAAGTCTGATCCTCTATAAATAATACATGCCTGAAACAAACAATTATGCTCCAACTTTGTATTGCTATAGTCAGGCCCCCATTTACTTGCCAATTTTACTACCAAACTAATTTGTTGTCTGCTTGCATTCAAAACCAAGAGCCAACAGTAATCTCTACTGACGTATCCATAAATTCTTGCTGACATTCAGTTGGCTCTGGAACTTCATTTTGCTGTTAGAACATAGCAAGAGCAGTCTACTGCTTTATAAATGCAGGGAAATTTAAGTGGAAAATGTATTACTAATTATCTGCTGCACCATTTCTCAGTGTGAAAGAGAAATGCAGCCTACCTAAGAAATGGATGCTATTTTCAAGCCTTCGGATGTTATTTTAAACATAACGATCCATTTCTGCATTTGGCTCCTACAAGGAACCAGTCTCAGGAGTAAAATAAAAGAGACTGGGAAGCTGGATCATGAAGCCACTCTCTCTGCCAGCATAACACACTGGGGGCTCCAGGCCCACATCAGTAATGTGGAGTTTAGGAGGGAGAAACAATGAAGGCAACATGCCATGGAAAAGCTTCCTGGTGGAAATGTCACAACACAATGTTTTCATCATCCTACATGAAGCTGTTTAGCTCAGTAATGCGATTAATTTTATTGATTTTTTTTTTTTAGTGAAGTTCTACATTTACTTCAGAAAAAAAAAGCCCTTGAAAGACACTGGTGCAGGAGAAGAGTGGATTTTCTTTAGCTGCATGAGGTTGGATGCAGTCTGTTGCACAAACTCCCATCTACAGATTACAGTTCCATTTTTGCAGACAACTTCTTTACCCCCTCACTGTCAGCTAAGGTAGGTTTATTGGCAGAGGGCTTTGCCCTTTCTTTTCTTGAGGCTCTCTAATGACAGTATTATTCCCTGAGGTATTTGAAAGGATTTCTACTCACAGTAAAGGAATCCTTCACTCCCCTTTTGATAAATCAGGCCATGGTATGAAAGGCTAAAGAATCTTATGCTAAGATTACAAATTTAATCCACATCAGGAGTGATATTAATTCAATTATCTCAGTGTAATCTGTAAAACTCCCCAGTCATTCCAACACTGTATCATCACGAGCTGTCAAAAAGGTTATCAGCGCCCAAAGGAAACATCCCTCAGTACCAGATGGGCACAGTGAAGCAGAGCATCAGTTCAGGTTATGATCTACAATTGCAATTTTCCCTCTCATTAGTTCCACACCTTTAGGTTGAAGATTACTGTTTATTTTTATACATCATCTCAAAGAATCACCTTTCATCCTCTGCTTACACACTGAAAATGTTCAAGCCTTCCAGCATGTCATGACTGTTCCCCTGTCGCCATGAAATAATCCCCTCATAAATTTCAGCTGCGCTGCACACATCAGCCTAAAGCCCTACTTTTCCAGCTACACCCCCCCTCTTTAATCCTTCCACTGATTCTTCAGACCAAAAGCAAAAACAAAAGGAGCAACATTTACTCCCTGCATCTGGCCACCAACCCAAGTCCCTTCTGCTCACACCCCCTCCTATGAACACTTCTGCCCAGTATTATTTTTAAACATCCAGTTTTTGGTGGGTTTTTTTTCACATAAAAGAGTGTCCAACACAGACATCCCCAAAGCTGGTGCTCCAGGGATTCTTTACAGCAGTTCCCCAATGCCAATGTCACTGTGTGCCCCAAACCCAGTGACACTGTTCTCCTGCTGGCTCACCCATTCAATCCTGGCTCTTGGGCAGTTTCTGAAGCTGGGACTGTGTCTCCTTGAGGGGTGGGTGTATGCCATGTCTACAGAACCCCCACCTGCTCCTGCTGCAGCCTGCTCATCACAGCTGCAGCACCCAGAAATAGCAACAGCACCTTCTGACCTGCTGTCGTCATCCAGCCCATTCATAATTAAGTAAAAGAGGTGGAACAAAGCATTTCACCTCAGCAAAATGACTTTATCTTCAGGCTGGCTGACTTCTGTTCTCCAGAGAATATGGGGAGGAAGGAGGGAGCACCCTTTAGCCTGCTTAACCATCAGAAACAGAACCATATCTCTTATTACAAGGTTTGTGTGGTCTTTGGTTTGGTATTGTGCAAAACAGATCCAAAATCCACTTCACAGTCCCATTGTGAGGTTCATTAGAGGTCAGAATGGAAAGCACTGCATGACAACTAGTTTTGGAGGAGAATTTTGAATATCCTGTACATACAGACAGATTTCAGCCCCTGCTCTGCTGGTGTAATTTCCCTGACATCACTTGGTTGCACATGAGTGAGGGAGAGCAGGTACTGGGAGGAGAAAAAAGGAATACCTGGAGTGTTCCATAGCCTTCAATCACTCAAACAAATGTTCTGTAAATGAATATTATCATTCAAGCATGGCTTTTACAGAGATCAGCACTCTCTGACCACTCCTCCCAATCTGAGCATGAATTTTCCATCAGGAGAACTCAGTGTTTGCCTTAGGACAGCCCAGAGAGCTCCCTCCTATTACCCCTGTCCAGGTCCTCTCTGTGCAGCTAGAACACAAATGAAGAGTTTAGGTGGTGTTTGAGTGCAGGCTCTGTCCGCCAGGGCAGAGCTGTCTGCACGAGCACTGCTCACCAACAATTAATTCCTCTCTGAGACGCCTGCAACTGCATCATGCCTGCAAAATCACATGGACAGGTCTCCATGGTGACAGTGCCATGAGCTGTGCAAACATCAGCTGGCTAGACAAGGTTACTTTGGCAACCCAAGTGTCACAGGTAATGATCCAAATCTCCTTCACATTTATGAAAAAATAAGCTGAATTAAAACCATGCCCATTTTTCATTCCAGGGCTGACTCTGTTCTGTTGCTGCTCGTAACTGGCACTATTGCAATGAGCCCAGAGCTACCTCCATTACAATTACAAACAATAATATCAAGAATAATTATTTAAGCGTTATTTCTAGACAGTAATGAAGAAAAAAAGATGCATACTGCAGTTGATTCTAGCTGAGATCCCACATAAGCCAAGCTTTAATACTATAGGTTTCATTAGTGCTATAGAGCAAAATAATTTTTATCAGGCTCACTGCTGTGTTCTATTACAAAGCTCTGCTCTCTTTAATATGGATTGTGAGCTGCATTCTAATTGCAGATGCACTTCTCAGACCGGGAGAAGAGTTTTCTTTCATGTTTTTGGAATATATGGCTTTTAAAACTAACACTGCAGTGGCTGTAAAGAAAAACTACATCATCTGACTTCTGGATTTTGTCTGTCTGATCTGTGGAAGGGAAGAGACTGGAGGAACCAAGGGCAGCAGCTCCTGAACCTGCTGGCAGCTCTGAGGGAACCTGTGGTGTTCCACTCCCTGCAGACCCTGCCAGGCTGTCAGGGCAGGGGAAGCACTGAGCAGAGGGAAATGTCCCTTTGCAGCCACCCAGCCCTGCTGGAGCGCCTTGGGCTCAGTGAGGGGACAGCCATGGTGTGTGATTAGTGCCATACAACACCACAGCTCCCTGGGCAGCCAGGACACACACGTGGCCAGCAGTCACTGGCTCCTCTGCTCACAACTCCCTTCTCCTCCCAAAAGAGGCATCTGTCAAAATTTAGTCCTGTTGTTTTCTCCTTGATAATCTTGAAATCTCTCTCTCATGTTTATACTGTATGATGTTGTGGGGTAAAATTTCAGTGGGAAATATGCTGTTTTTTTCAAAGCCTTTTTGTTTTTATTTTTTTTAAGTGAGTTTCAAGTGAGGAAGCAATACTTCCCTTTCTCAGGCTGTCTTCTGTACAAGCTTTTGTAAAAAAACAGTTTTCCTGTGTGATTAGTGACAGTTATCCTACCAGACACAGTTATTTGGACAAAGCCATCCTTTGCTGTGAGGGATTATTTCCCTTGAGAGCAATGGAATAACCTGTATTCAGCACAGCACACTTCCCTGGGAATGATCTGCATTCGTGATAGGAATATTTCCCTTGACTGTGTAGCAGAATAGCCAGCAGAAAAGTGCTTCTAGTGTTAAATTGCCTTATCTGCCGTGACAAAATCCTTCAATTACCTGTTTGTGTGGGAGCTGGGTACATGGGAGGCTGGCAAACCCACATCCGCAGCCAGCCTGGATTCTCCTGTTTCACCTACTCCATTAATTCTGAAGAGACCTCCCAGACTCTGCTGTCCTGGAGGCTGAGGGTATGCAGCAGCTTGCATGGCAGATGGAAAAGCAGCATAATATTTACAGGATTTTGAATAGGCTCTATTCCTGCCTGTGGTGAATGCAGCCAGCTCTTAAGATGCAGGAATTGAGCACTGAGCATATGTAAGAAGACACATCAAAACTCAGGGTATGTGGGGCCCAATTTTCATAAACGCCTACATGGGCATGGAGAAAACACGGATACAATCAAAATGCAAAAATTCAGTATCACTAGCAATGATTTTGAGCTGATTAGAGTGTTTTTCCTACAGGAAAAACTTGGACCATGAAGTCTGTTTCCATGTCATGTCACATCATGTAGTGTCCTGTCCTGCTCAAAGCCGTCTGAAAGCAGAAATTATTTTATCCAACACCTCTGCTCATGCCCTGTCACACTGAACTTTTGCACCAAAGGTTTTGCCTGCACACGTGCAAACAGAAAATACTTTCTGTATCCCTTTCATCCCTCCAGTGCTGTTTGCAGCTGCAAACAGCAGCAATGGCCTCTGTTCCCTTCTGCTGCCTGTCAGTGAGGAGACACCTTTTCTCTGGAGTACCTTTTAGCCTCTCTGTATGTTGCCATGGCAGCAAGACTAAAACCAGACCCAAGATGAGAAAAATGTCAAAGGAATAAAAACTGATGCTACAGGCAAACTGAGAGTCCTCCCTTGGCTGCTGAAGGTACCTATTAAGTGATACATCTTCTGGATACATCACAGCTGCAGAGCTGTGCTGTTTGCACTCCTTCCTTATTCCTGCAAGCTCCTGCTGACGTCAATGAGTATTTGTTTTGTCTCAGTAAAATTCAAAGAAAAAGAGATTTAAAGCCTTGTAATTACAGAATAACTGAGCCAAATCTCGCCAGCCTTTACTTACAGAGTCAACAGGGATAAAGCAGAAAAAAGAGGCAGAATCAACAACAAATTAAATATTTAGAAGTACTAAAGAGCGGTGCCTAGATTATCAGTTTGGTGGGAGCTTTTCTCCATGATAAAAGAGGAGAAGAGCCTGAAATTTGATCCATCAACACAGGGAATTCCAGCAGGTTAGGACAGCTCAGGGGCATTCAGCACTGATCGCTGAAAACAAACTTTTATTTGCAGCAAAGTGCTATAGAATTTCTGTGGGACTGTGCATTATCCCAGAAACTGCATGGAGCCAGAATGGACACTCAATTTGATTTACACTGGCACATCTTTCCTCAGCAACACTTATTATTAAGATAAGCTTGAAGAAAGTAATATTTTTCCTGCATTACTACAGAAAATGATACCTTATTCCTTTCAGAGTCAAAAATTGTTTCTGTGGGGTAGAAATTTGGTGATGAAATCCCTGGAACACATTTGAGCTTGAGAGAAGAGACATCCTGTGGATCAGGATGCAGCTTTAGGGTCCTCCACAGGTATTTCTTTTAGAGCAGCAACAAAGCCAGAATCCCTACTCTATTCCTGTGAGCCACTGGCTCCCCAGGACTGGCTGAACCTTTGGAAGTGATGGTAGAAATTACAAAAGCATGGTCCCAATGCTAGGAAAATGGTTTTGAGCACATCAAAGCCACAAGCAGAGGAGCTCAGAACTGGTCGCCTGCACGGTACCTTTCTGGCATTAATGCATCTTGTAGTGAATTGCAGCCAGGTGTGCACACAGGGATGCCCCAGACACCCTGAGCCTTGGGGAATTCAGAGATGCTGGTCTGCAGCAGCAGCTCTTATGGTGGGGAAGATTCCTTTAGCTGCAGATGAACTTTGGCAGCCACAGGGAAAAGAGACCCTCTGTACTCTGTCAGGGTGCAGCAGTGTGCTGCCTAAATTGGATTAATACATGATGCTCAGGTTGCTGTATTCCTGTACTCCATCACAATCTGCTATAACAAATTACGGCAGGAAAGAAACTTTATTAAATTCATCACTATGCAGTTAAAAAAAACCAAAAAACATCTTATGCTGTTATTGACTATCAAACTCCATGCCATCAGTTTTTAAACTCTTCTCTCAGCAATGTTGCCCTGTGATCTCCTCAAAAATCATCTGGAGAAAAACTGCACCAACCCACAAGATGATCTTATTTGCTCTCTTGCCCTCATCTCCAGTAGTTATGAGTGTCATTAAACTCTCCTGCTCCTCCTCCACCCCCAGACCATGCAGACCTGATCCTAAGCCCTCTGCTTTTTGTGGAGCTGTATTGCTTTTGAATGACAATGCCTGGGCTGTGGAAGGGCAGTGCTGCTGCTGTCCCCTGCAGAGCCTTGCAGCAGCAATCCTGCCTGGATCTCTCCCTGTGGGAATCCAGCAGAGCCCTCTCCACACAAGGGAAGGATGCTCCAGCCCTTCTGGAGCTGCACAGGAGAATTCCTGTGTGCCAGCAGGGGTCAGGGGCCCTTCCCACCTGAACCCCTGTGCTCAGGCTATTACAACTTCCAGTACTGGGGTCAAATAATGTAAGGGGATGCCACAGAACTCAGAGTGCCTCTTCCATGTGCTGCTCCTTTTATTGTCTCTCTCAAACCAGCAGTCCTTGTCCTCTCAGACAGTGGTGTGGATGAAACCCTGAGGTTCTGAGCTCCTTGTGATGCAGATCTACACATGCCCTTTGGGCTTGTGTCTGTAAGCATAAGATAATTTGTACTATCCATTCCTTGCTACTATGGTGTTAAAAAGGTATTTCTTTTTAGTTTTATGTTTGGACCAAAAGCCCTTCCAAGCCCCTTCTGGATACAACAAAACCAAAACTCCACAGGTAATTACTTTCTTGCTGCTTTCCAAGCTTTCATCAGCATCTGTTTGCTCAAATTTCTGCCTATTCACAACAAATGAGTTTATTTTATATAGAGAAGGTATTTCATTGTGTGTAGTTCACTAGAGAGGATTTGCTTTCTTTCAGGAACGTGCAAAACTACAGAAAACTTTCCACAAGCAATGTCTTTTTATATCTCATATTACCAGCACTCCATGCTGATGGTTTGTACTAGTTCCACCTGATTTGTGCCACACTTCAAGCACCACAACCTGCATGAGAGTAGTTTCCCTTTTTTCTCCCTTTAACTTCCCTGACTTTCCTTACTTTCTAATACATGACCTATGAAAACATGTCCTTGTCCTGCACCTTTCCCAAATGGCAGGTGAATATTTTGAAAATCTGGCACAAAACCTGTGGCCAGCATGGCTTCAGCCTCTGTAACCTTGCATCTTACTTTCTAAATGATTCAAATGAGTCAAGTATTTTTCACCCAAAGACCTTCTACTACATATTCCTCAGACTCGTCCTTAAGCTCTCTTTTGAGCTACTTATTTCACAATATGGGATATTAAAATAATTAATTTAAAAAATGACAAAATCCTATATGATTTATCTACATATTCCAAAAAACTCTAAGTCTTCCTTTATTACTACTAAGGAGCAGAAATTGTGCTTTATTCCAGAATCACTATTCCAAAACCACAGGAACTAAACTTAGTGATTACAAAATACAGTATACATTCAGTCTTCCAGATGGTAATCAGTAAAAAGTCTTGACACTCTAATTTCTGAAGTCTGAGAAGCTTAATGTAAAAATCCACCTACTGGGATCAGATTATCAGAACACATTAATGTTGTGACTTTGAAACCTATCTCCATGTTATTTTGTAACAATGAATTATCTTCAGTAAAATCCAGCCCCAATCAGTAAACTAATTATGTAAATCCTTGAAACTCATCAAGGTAAATACCAAAGGTCCCTAATGATACAAATAAGAAAATGCTTCTCTTTTGATTTCCTTGTGTAATTTTTTTTTGTTCCAGAAAGTAGTGCCATGAGGATTGCAAAGCTAATTTTTTGTAACTTAGCACAGTATTTTTCAATCATTCAAAAAGCTTGCCAAGTCAGACCTTACCATTGGGTGCCACTCTGTAACTTCATTAAACTAAACAAAAACAAAACCCTCTGTTGTATTAAACTGTAATACAGTTGTTATGATAGAGTGATTCATGCTTATCCTCAGTTTGAGCTACATCACTTTACAGCAAGATTGAAATAATTCATCCAGCCAAGATGAAAGGTATTTGAATTTATCTTGTTTGCTGGTTGACAGTTTTACAATATATATTGCAGTTCTATTTGCTTTATTACTTAATATTTCTCCTGGCACTGTTAAAAAAAATGTCTCATTCTAAGGCTGTATTAAAGACCTTAACTCCCCGTTAGCATTGTACCAGTGTGACTGCAATAAAATTGATTTAGTTTACAGCAAGTGTGATGCTGGTGTGTGAGCACTGATTCAGCTCAGCACTCCCCTGACCCAGCTCAGAGTGCAGGAATGGGCAGCACAGAGCTGAGCACGAGTGAGTTTTAGTGAGTCTATATGACAGAACATCCCTGCTGCAGCTTCTCCTCTAATTCTGTGCAATTTCCACGAGTGGATGTAGCCTGACCCCCAAAGGTTTGTGCATGGGCCCCAGCAATGCAGGGAATAGGCAGAACCTCAGTAACACACACTGTGCTTAACTGCAAACAGGTTTAACTGCAGGAACTCTGAGAATTATGCTGGGTGTTTCCTTCAGATGGAAGGGAAAGATACAGGATTGTGTTACAGCTGCTGAAGAACTCAAAGGTTATGCCCCCCCCCCCTTGCTCAGGAAAGTTTAGGATCTTTCAGATACTTTAGGCAGGACGTAATCACAGCAATAATAGAAAAAGCCCTCAGGTTCTTCTCAAGGTTGTGGATATTTGGAAGTGGTCAGGAATTCACTTTTACACAGTCTCTATTCTACTCAACTTATTTAAACAAAGATTTGGAGTTGCCTGTGATGTGTGAAGCCTCATTTCTTACAGGTATGGCCCAACATTTTCAGATGTGTGCACTGTAACACCACCTTCAAAGCCTGAGCTTTGATACTCAAACTATCATTTTCTGTACAGTCAAAATTCTGGAAACAATGAAAATTCTCAAAAGCCAGTGCTCCTTTGAAACTCTAAAACTGCATTGCTTCCTCTCAGTATTGTTTTCTCAAAGTCAGTGCTCATAACACAGAGTTTTTCCCAACAAAATACCTTTGAGTTCAGTCATTCCCAACTGGTTAATGTATATTTAGGAGTCTTAGTATTGACAATGTATCTGCTTCACTGCCTTGGTGTAAATTTAAATCATTACCTGTAATCAGCAATAATATTATAACTAAGCTCCAATACCACATAGAACTCTCAATTATCATATTAAATTTAGATTATATTATGCTAAGAGATATCTTTATGCCCAAGAGTAATTCTGCTTTTAAAATTCATCTGTGTTTAAAATGACTGAAAAGAATATATGAGCCATTATCATTAGGTGAGAACAATTATCTTGATTAACAATTGTTATGCACTAAAATGAAGTGTTATTTTGATAGTTTTGATTTTTGATGCCTTTTTTTGGATCTTAGCAGGGTTGTGTGAAACAGAACACAAAACCTATGTTTTCTTTGCAATAAAGGCAATTTAGTAACCTAATCAGACCACTAATACCAAAGAAAAAATAAATTAAAATAACCCTGGAGAGTAATTTTTCTACTGCTCTAGAGATTTCCAAAATTTCTACCAGTCTGCCAAAACTGGTCACCAACATGATCAGTTGCTGAGAGACAGAATTGGCCTTGCTGCTGGAACTAGTAATTTACTTTTTCTTTGGCCACTGTTACACAGATACACCCATAAGCTGATCCCAGGAAATGAGCTAGAATGCTCACCTCAGAATGGCATTTCTAAAACCAAAAAGGCCCATTTAATTTAATTTACTGTACCAGAGTTCAGTATCTATTAACATCCAAACATCCTTCTACTGCAGTTAAAAGCTGATGTCAGTGTTCTCTCTTTATAGGCCAAGCACCCAAAATTCCTCAAAGCTGAAAGACGTGAGCTGGAATGTACAGCAGAAATGCTCAAGGCACAGCCTCTGCTGCTGTTTCTCACCACAGTAATGCAGCAGGTTCTGAAAGCTGCCCTTTTCCTTCTGCTCTGTTAACCTTTCTGCTCCATGTCATTCAACAGAAATGGCCTCAGAGATGATGCTGCCAGTGCAGAGCCATTTAGACAAAATGGACCCATCAGATTTAAATATATATAGAGATATTTTCATTATTCTTATCTCCCACTTCCCTTTTGACTCGTTTCAGTGACTTCTTAAGTGGATTTCTGCACATTCATTGATCAATGAAGTAAGAGACTCATAGATTACAGCCAGAAAAACAAACAAAAAATTATTCTCATTTTCTTTTTTTTTCTAATCAAGAGGCCAAAACCTCACCCAAAAGCATTAGTCTGAAAATGGAAATATTTCAAAGGCAGGAGGAATCCAAATTATTTGTATTCTCTGTTGTGCCAGACATACAGATGACACTCTCAACTCTCTCAACATCACCAAGCAGACTTCATTATTTCTATCTCTCTTTTTTTTTAAATCCTTAGCATCTGTGAAAATAGGTCTTTCTTTAATTTGAATGCAGACTAAAAGGAGTTTCTCAGAGAATGTAAACAATCAGGAGGAATTGCTAACACAAACCTCAGATTTCTGGTTCATGCTATCCCTAGAGAAAAGCTGAATTTCTCACATTAGCACTCCCTGCCAGCCTAACTTCAGTGACCAAGAGCTTTCCTCCCAAATACCCAACTAATTAACAAAGAAGCCTGAGTGGAATTTTTTGACAGAGGGAAATCCAAGGTTCTGTTCACAGGCTCTGTGGCTGAAACTACACACACTAGCAGAGCCCAGCACCAGAGTGAAAGAGCATCTAAATGTGGCTTTGAAAACTTTGTTTCTAATATTTCCCCTCTATTGCCTGTTTTTTTTTTTTTTAGTGAGTCTCACTCACAGCATCCAGCAATTATTTCTGAGTGACAGCAAACACTCATTGTTCCAACCCTGCAGAATTCCTTGCCAATTAGTGCTACTACCAGCCCTGTGGAGCAGGAGACACAGTAAACTTTCTCTTAGAATCCATTTAAGACTATTTCTGCTGGTGGATGCAGTAATGTATTGGCATATATTTCATCCACATGCAAGACTGGAAGAAGAGAGGCAAATATTTCCTTGCATTATCAGGTAGAAATAAAAAGGAATGGATAGAACACTTGGATCAGGGGTATAAAAGCAAGTAGCTTTTGTTCTCTGATACTTCAGGGAGAGTGTGGAAATTGCTTTTGAATAGGGAAATGAGCCCATGACACCCTTGAGAAGTGCTTACATTTCATGACACAGACAGCAAAAATGAAGTGTAAAACAACTGTGTTAGAGCCAAATATACAAAATAAAGACAGAAGAAATAAACTCTATCTTCTGGGGCTAGGCACAAATGTTGGTGTCACTGATGTCCACAGTAAAGCTTTCCCTAACCAGGTCTCTGTTTCTTTCCTTGCAGGGGAGCAGCATCATCAGATCAGCTCCATACATAAGGAACGTGTGCCAATTTATTACTTAGAAGCCAGCTAATATATTTCAGAAGGCAGACTACTCCTGTAAAATACTGCTTCTTCACAGTAATTAATCAGCAGCTTGCTCAATATAACAGCTTTGTCCTTATTTTTCTAATAAATGGCAAAGCAGCTCTCCCCATATAGCCTCCTGTTGCTAATTTAATTAACTGGAAGCATGTGACTAGTTTATCTTTAATAGTGCACACTTTTTCTTCAGAGGAATCCATCAATGCTTCCTATATTATTTTCCTGCCTATTTCCCCATGCCCTTGCACTATCCATCAGGAACCAAACCTACTTTTTATTCCTCTTCCCCTGCAGCTCCAGGAGCTGTTGAGGCTCACAAGGGCAAGCAGCAGTGACAGCCTGGCCTGCCCCAGAAACACAACCATGACTCACCACTGCACTTCTGCACGTCCAACCCCCAGTGTCTCCTGCCTTCCACCAAGTGTTTTCTGCCTCTGTGCCTCCAGAACTAATTAATTCTTAGCAGAGTGTTAACTAAGTAGATCAGGAAAGAGCTGTGGCTGCAGGCTGTATTTATGTAAATGGAGAGGTTCAGTCTCAGGCTGGTCAGCTTCTAACCTGTGCAACAGCAAATCTGAGCACAGGATCAATGCTCATCAGAAACACTGCCAAAGCACATTTCCTTGTTTGCCACTTCATTCCAGTGCCAGGAAACGCCATTCCCCGGGAAGGAAGGAGCTCACTGACCTTTGGTAGAGCTCACACCTCTGTCCATCAGAGCCCCCATTAAGGCACTCAGTCACAGAAAGCTCCTGGAGATGCTGAGACACAGCCCAGGGCTATGGCTGCGAGAGGCCAGAACTGGCAATTAAGAGATTTTCAGGCTGATCCATGATCTTCCCACTAGTGTGCTGCATGGCACCAGGCAGGTAATGACATCCACCATCTCTCTGGTTATTTATCTACTAAATGCTACAGCACAGATATACCCACTATGCACAAAGGAACATTCTGAAGACTCTAGGTTGTTCTTTAAATACAGGTATTTAACTGGCAGGCTAGAGAAAACAAGCTAAATTTCAGAGGCTGTAAAAAATGCTAGAAAGCATAGAGCAGAAATAAATTACTTGTCTAATTAAATTCCTTTCACGTAGCTTGAATTGCATACAGTGTTTATGAATAATATATAGCAATTGAAAAGAATTGACTTCTGCTTACATAGTTAACAAGTCTGAGTTTCCTAAAACAGCTCATTTACCCAATCAGATTTGGTGGTAATCACAGTTAATGTCATGTATCTGAGGCCTTATTACAGAGCCACCATGCCTGTTTCAAAGTCTTGTCTTGTTTCTATCCCAGGCTTTTAATGAAATCATAACCATTGCCATCAACAGTGTGTGAATCTAAAAAGACTGCTGGGTTATGCTATTGCTTCCTGATAGTGGTAGGAAGGGTAGAATGAATTATGAAGTAACATGAAGTCCTGTTAAACAGAATTAAATGCACAAGAAATTTTATAGGCACTTTGTAGGAACTTAATAATTCACCCAAGAGCAGCAAAGTTCCCATAGTCAGGTATAGAAAATGTTTTAGAGGGAAAAAAATGGCAATAAATAATTAATCTCCAGTACTTCCAAGATATGTTTCATTCATCTAAGCATACAGCAACAAAATAATATTGAATTTTAATTAATATTTATTTCAGAGAAACATCTTGGGAAAAAAATATTTGCCAAGCCTAAATTAAGGATCACCTTACTCATGGCCCAGTTTTCATTCCTTTAGAATTTGTGTTCATTATATTTAATGTTAGCAAGGTAAAATTCAGGTGGAATAGCTTTCCCCTTAGCCTGGAGAAGAGGAGGTTCCAGGGAGAGCTCAGAGCCTCTTCCAGTGCCTAAAGGGGCTCCAAGAGAGATGGAAAGGGTCTTGGGAGAAGGGCTGGAGGGACAGGAGCCAGGGAATGGCTGCCAGTGCCAGAGGGCAGGGCTGGGTGGGATCTTGGCAATGAGGAATTGTTCCCTGGCAGGGTGGGCAGGCCCTGGCACAGGGTGCCCAGAGCAGCTGGGGCTGCCCCTGGATCCCTGGCAGTGCCCAAGGCCAGGCTGGACACTGGGGCTGGAGCAGCCTGGGACAGTGGGAGGTGTCCCTGCCATGGCAGGGGGTGAAGTGAGATGAGCTTTAAAGTCTTATATCAACCCAAACCTTTCCACGAGTCTGAGATTCCCCACCTTTGAAAGATATGGTCTTTCTTTCAAATAGATTTGAAAGAGATTTGGCCTCTGTGTATAATTTGTTTGTGAGCACAGAATCAAGCTGCCCTGAATGATTCAAGTTTCGTTCCTCACTCTGCTTTCCCCACATCTCCATTTGCAAACCTGTTACATCAGTAAGACACAGCTGCATGCATTTTTGTGTGCTTTGATATCTTGTATTAAGCTTGTGTTAGACCTGTGCGGGTACAAGGAAACAACGGTGATGAACAGATAAGGCATTTAAATTTACTTTGAACTGCAAGAATTTATTTCATCCAGTCAGATGAAGAATAAAGAGAGTTCCAAGGCAGTATCAGAAGACAGGATATCTGCAGAGTTTACACCTGTCCATCAGGAAAGCTGCTCATGAACAACTGCAAAGAAATTGTTCTGTCAAAGAAACACTCAAAACAAGCAGAGTCTGCTCTGTGGTGCTGGAGGAGCAAGCACAGCACAGACACTGCCAAGCTCATGGGAGGTTTCACAGAATGAGCTGCACTTCCCTCCTTCAACACCATAGGACTGCAAAGTAAATTGTTTTATGCTTATGAAAAAATTAATCTTTTCTGTATTTCAGAGTGGGTTATTACTTTGGTTATAAATTTACTTCCACTTTTATTCTGGTACTCTGTTGTTTTGTATACCCTGAAGAATAAACACTGCAGAAGTCCTTGACTTCAAAGAAGGCATAATTTGTTCTGCTGGAGAATGTTTTCATCAAGCAGGAAAGACAAAAAAACCTGCACACATTATTATGACATTGTAACTATTAGAAAAAAAAATAGACCTGGGATGGTATTTAGTATTCCTAACAAGATACCAGCCCAATCTGGTATTATTAGATTGCCCTCTTTCTACATTAAAAGTAACTAATGGGTCAATTTTCTCTAGGTCTCACTCCAGTGATACATGGCAGGCTTTTTGCCCTGAAGCCAAGATCACAGAAATGCATAAATAGCTTTTGATGAAATTAAAAGTCTCTCCTTTAGGGGGTTCACTGTTATTATTCTGCTGTCATGGGTTTGAGATTTCCCATCCCCCTGCCTCTCAAATAATGATATTGCTGATATTTAACAGCCTGCACTGAGGTGGTAATTTATAGGAGAGGATGAGTTCAGTGGAAAAACACAGGTTTACAGTACCTGAACCCTTTGAAGCCAGTGAGCAGTGCCAAAACCAGACATATTGTGGTTGCTTTGCCCTCCCCAAAACGTGCCATAAATTCTGTATGGAAAATGTTCCTTCATCCAGGTCTGTCACTGGATTGGAACTCAATAAAGCTGTAACCCTAAAGTAGGGCTCCTACTCTTTTCCTTTGCCTGCTAACAACACTGATAGCTAATGCAGGGAACAAAGAATGTGAGAACAGCAACCTATGATGAAATGTGCCTTTTACAGGAAATTTTTGCATCAGCAGGTACTCTATAATGTCACTGGAATGTGATCAGTTGCACTGCATTCCTTTTTAGCTTCAGGTTCTTAAACACAGCTTGGGTTTCCTTAGCAAACCACCAGAGAAAAGCTCTGGCTTCAAGAGCAGGAAATCTCACTTAGATAATCACTGTATTTACAGCTAGACTACTGATACAGTAATTCCTTTAAAAGGCACATTTTCTCATATGTGGCTGTTCTCACATGTATCTGTTCTCTGCATTATCTGTTAGTGTTATTTGCACACAAAGAAAAACAATACAAACCTTACAGGGAGATCTCTCATAATTATTCAGCCAAAAAGAACCCCAGTGACTCAGTGTAGTGTTCATTCCAAACGAAATTAAGGTGCAGGGCTCTTTCCAGTTAAAAATATTCTATGTACTGACCACAAGGCACAGTCACTAGAGCTCTCTGACAGTCATATCATGATCTGTAATATTTAGTGCCTCAATTCCACTGCTTTTGATCACAGCTGAGTGCCATGGTGTACTCCTGGGTCTGGGCCATGGTTTTGGCATGACTGTTCACTTAAGTGAGGTGCTGCTAAAGGCATTATTAAAGGCATTATTGCATTACCACTACAAACCAGTGACACCTGGTGAATGCATACTCTGTACCAGGACATGATCACACCACCCTCTTACTTTTTAAGAGTAAGTTACAGCTCTATTGCACAGGTTTCAGTGTCTCATCACTCTTGCTGACCCTAAGGCAGCAGGAGCCTTTGGTGCCATCACTGCTCCATATCAGGGCACTGCTTCAAACCCTCTGAGATTGAGGAATGCAGTGAATCCTTTGGGACATGGCACAGACCTGCAGGCAGGATGTTTTTCCATAACCTCACTCCTTACCCACATGGATCAAAATGCCCAAGTCTGAAACTTCTGGCTGCAGAGAGTCCCTTTTGAAACAAGCAGCTTCAGGTAAAGGGAAAGGTGCCCCAGATATTTTGATGACTTTGACCATGACTGGCAGTTCCTGTGCAAGAATTTGTGGGGTTTGTTTTACACATGCTCAGTGCTAACTTTGACTGCTGTAAATCACCAAAGAAGGCACATATAACCTCTGTGTCAATCTACCTTGAACATAAATTTTCTTTTGCAACTCTAAAGAGATGAAATCCACAGAATTTTAATAGAAAAGGGCAATGTGCATGTTTTTATTCAACACACTCGATTCTTTTGAGAACTGTCAGTTTTCATCCTGCTTACTAATTGACTACTGTGTAAAGCCAAATACTCACAGACCCTCAGGAGAATGCTAATGCATAAATGCACAGTACAAATTAATCAGAATGAAGACGAGTGGTAAATAGGCACTAACCAAGAAACAACTAAAAAGATCAAAAAATATTTGCTGAATACAAATTCTGTTTTAAACTCTATTGGTAATGAAATGCAATCCTACCAGACAATCAGCTTTTCACTACAGAGCAGCATTTTAAGCATGTGCCACTACAAATCATCTCATCTTTTAAACACTTGAATGCATAAACAAATAGTTGCAAAGCAGCAAGATATCTCACCAGCAGCTAATTTATTGTATGACTTCATTCATCTCATGATGAGCAATTCCCAAGTTGTATTTCCATTTTAAAGTATCTGTGGATTTTGTTACTGTCACTTTTAGTTAAATCCTTCTGACTTTTCCACAATAAAGTGGTTCTAATTGCCTACTTGAGACAAGACTTGGCTTTACTGGGATTTATGGATGTAAGTTTGAGATTAAAATTACCCTTCCCAAACAAACAGCAGCAGCTAACACAGCAATACAAATAGTTTTTCTCCACAGCAGCAGTCAAGAGTCTGGATCCAGAGCTCCCTTGTGTCAGCAGTAATCTGATGCACTGAGGAGAACTGAGTCACTTCCAAGTTCCTCTTCTCAGTCAGTTGGCAAATTTGTTTAAGCAGCCTGCCCTGCAGAGGCAGGGCAATGCTTATCCTAAAGCAAAGGCCACTGCAACCAGGAATCCTTCCCCAGACTTTGTGGCCTTTGGATGCAGCCCTAAAGCACAGAAAGGAGGACACTTGGAGGGTTTATATCCTAATGAGAATGATCTCATGGACACTGAGGCAAACCTTCATGGTTCAACAGGAACAGCATCAAATTAAGTCCATCTAATAATTTCTGAGCAGTTCCAGCTATAAAATAATTTGACAATCAACTGGACATCATTAACACAGACTGCATAATAGGCAAATGGGAATCTAATAACTTTCTCTAAGTTCTATATTATTGCCACTTGAAATTCCCATTACAATATTCTCTCATCAGTATATTCTTTAAAATTCAAACTGTGTGCTCCTGCAGAAATTACTAAGAAATAAGTGCTGTTCAAGGAACCATACCAGGCTTTTAGAAGAATGAAGTATTTTTTGTTACACTCCATGAAGACCCATGTAACCTGACACAAAGCCTGTCTCTGGCTGTTCTCACATGCACTGGAACATAAAGCCCTCAGTTTTGGGGTCATCATGCAAGGAAACCAGCCTTGAGCAGCAAAGGGGAACACCCTGTGCACATAACTCATTGTCCTCTGCTCTGACACATGGATGGAAACTGATACAGGACTGAAAAGAGCAGCGTTTGTACTGTGACACAGCTTTGAAACAAAACCAGGTGTCTTCCATGATGGCTTTAGACAGTCTGCATTAATTGTGAATTGATATTTTCACAAAGGAATACATGAAAACAAATGCAAATGCAGGGATTGTGCTGGGGGTATGCCTTTCATACAGAGATCAAACCTATTATGCATGTGATGGTACATTCAGGTATTTAAAATAAAACATTTGGAAAGGTGTCCCATGGTGAAGGCTCCTTTGAGAATTTTCCTTACAATATTTTCATTTTGAATGTCTCTGGATTCAAGATAACCTCTAAGGTAGAATTGCTAGACAGGGGACACATGAATTTCCCCACAAGGCTCTGGAAAAGGCAATATTCCTCCACAGAAAACTAATCAGCCACTCATTTTGAAATGCCATGTAGGGAGTCCCCCTTTCTGCCACTCTCTAGTTAATGCACATTCTCAGTGCTCTTATGGGTCAGGAAGTTTCCTTAGGAAACCTGGGAAAAGCTGGTCATGTGTTGGTTTAGTCTCTAATAAAGCCTACTGGGAGAAGCAAATAAAGTGGACATTTGGAGCTCATCAAACTTACCCAACTGGAAGGGAAAAACAATCAAATGTCCACCTCTGAAAGGAGATGTTCAAGCTCTGGAATTAAAAATGAAAACCTACCAAAACAGAACAGAAATGCACCAACCTTTCTTCAGTCTGGTTCCATTTAGTCCTCAGCTATGACACATTCTCTGTGTATCATATTAATTTGAGAGTCAGCTCTATGTTGTTTTTATGCCCACAAAAATATACCTCAAAAATGATAATGCCCTGGATGAGTAATATTTCAGTAATACTTTGCAATCAAATGAACAACTCTTGCACTACCATATCCCTTAAGGTAGAGCCAGGCAGTTCCTCTGCCAATTCCAGACAGCTCATGGAAAGCCAGCAGGTGTGACAAATGAGCTGGAGTTGTCTAGACTGTGCTTTACAACAGATGTATTTACACATATCACAATCTACTGGTGGGGATGGTGCATGCTACTGCCAAATGTTAGATGAAATGTTATCAAACAGAAGTCTCCCAACAAATTCCCATCATGCTGACTATTGAGATCAGCCTGCCATGTGTAATTTTTCATGTTATGGCATGTCCTCAATCAAGTATTGCTTAAGCTATTGTTAAGCTGTTTTAATTATCCTTCTCTTACTCACCAGTACATGAAAAGTATGTATTTTACATGAACAAAGAAATTGCAGAATGCCTGTCTAGAGACCTGTGCCACTTACATTTTTAAGCTCCTTCATAAGCTTACTTAAAAATTAAATTCAAAAAGACACATCAAAACCATAAATCTGATCCCACTTCTGGTTCATACTGCTCTGCAAAGGGCTCTCCCTTTCAGGCAGCAGCAGAGGACTTGGCCTTGCCTGAGCAGCTGCTCTTTATCACAACGTCTGACATTCCTGGAGCAGGTGGATGCCAAGGAGAGCCCCTCAGTGTCCCCAGCTGCCAGCCCCAGGCGTCCCTGGGTGCTCTTGGTGACACTGTGGCCTCAGGCAGACCTTCCAGAGGAAAAGAAGGGGGTCCTGGGGAAGCTGTCACCAGGGAGGAGCTCACAGGGGCTGGACCCTTTGCACCTCTGCCACCTGCAGTGTCACCTTGGGATGCACTGGGGCACTTGCAGGGACAGTACAGGGCTCAGAAAACAGCTCACAATCCTGGTAAAACACAGCCAGCCACAGTCTTAGTAAAACACAGCACTGCTCATGGACTGAGCCTGGTGGTGGTTACAACTCCCTCATGGTAACACCACCTACTGTGTTCCACCACAGACAGGATTTTGTTGCAGCACCCTCTGAACAGTGAAATACAACACTACAGACACAACCCCACTCAGCAGAGCTATCACAGACACATCCTAAGTAATGTGTCAGGCTCAGTGCACTTCACAGACACAGAAACCATGAGTATTAATCTGCTGGTGCTCTATAATTGTGTTGTTTCTTCATATGGTAATGTCTGTTCACACCTCCAAAAATACTTCTCTTCCTTCACCAGCATAACTATAAATGTCTCAAACAGCACTTTGAACAAGGGGTTTGTAACTGCCCAGGCAGGCAGCAGGTTGGTTTCTTGGCATGGCTTTAAGGAGAGCTGAGCAATTAGAGGAATTTAAAAAAGAACCATAAGAAATCCACAGTCCACAATTGCAACTTACATTTAAAGGGAGTTCTGATTTCTTTGTCTTTGACACGTTTTCAACAACTGCCAGAAAACTTGCAAACTTCCAAGGTTTGCTAGCACAACTGTGGCACTGAAACTAAAGCTTCTGTATTAAAATGCATTCTGAGGGAAAAGAATCTAACTTGTTTTCAATTCCATTGTTTGCATTTCACTCTGCATTTGTTAGTCACGTGCTTCATGCACTTAGGAAAAAGAAAGTTTTCTAAGATTGAAAAAACACATTCATTATTTGCATTTTCAATCAATATATACTTAGTAGAGAAATATGTGGATAACTCTGGATCTTGGATCTTACAAATAGCAGGGGCTCTAGAGGCAACTTAGGCACAAACTAAAAAGCAGAAGACATTAATAACTAGAAAACATGTTTAAATATGATTTTACCTCTAAAAGTGATTATTTTTCAGAAATTTCAAAATGAGGACTCCTACCTCTTCCAAAGCCCATAATGAATCAACCACAGGCTTGATCTTCTTACTGTTATATAGATTTAGGAGTTTGTCCATCACACCCTTGATCAGGCCACCTCGATTCTGTTTGAACAGTAGATTCAACAGGGAAAACCCAGCAATGACTTTGTTCTCCTCATACAGCTTGATAGGATTTACTTTCTCAACCTGCCACCACTGGAAACCAATAAACAACAGCATGGTTAGAAAAACATTTTTCAAGACTTGTACAGGGAGGTTCACAAGCAAGCTGCCCGTGCAGATGTGACAAATGCCTCATCTGCCAGGTCTGAAGCAGCAGCCAGGAGGAGCACAAGGATTTGATTCAAGGAGGAGGAAAGGAAGGGTGCAGCTGACTGACAAACAGGAATAAAACACAAACTCGTGTTGGAGAAGGTCAGGGTGTGAGAGGGATGGGGAACACATCTGGGTTTGTAAGAGGGTCTGGCAGCAAAGAGTCTGGATTTCCTTCCCCTTTCTGCTCTCCTGCTATCCCCAGACAGCCCCTGGAGTGCCCAGATGTTCACTGGCAACTCCTGGCCATGACTCTGCTCAGAACCAAGGGAACCAGGCACTGCCTACCAGCTGCCAGTTACTTTACACCCATTATTATGTTTATGACACTTGAGCATGCCTCACAGTGTCTGATGAAAGGATTTTATTTCGTTTAGCCCAAGAGCATCATCGAGAGTGAGAGATGCCACTTCCCTGCAAATTTCATTTGAATGGGTAAATTTTTAATTAGAATTTTCATACAATTTTTATGAGTTAATTTTGTAGCATAATTACATAAAGAAACTAGCTATAACTAGTAGCTAATTTTGTATGACATCCAAAATTAGTATAACTAATTTTGTATAACATACAAAATTTGTATGCTTTTTTATTCCTTCAATTTATTCATATTTATTCTGTCAATAAATACCAATACTATCTGAAAAAGGCTTCAGTTGAAATTTATCTCATTGGGCCAACCTACCCTACACATTATATGCAACTGGATATTCTTACATTACCAGTAAAAAGGCTGCATAGCAATGATTATCTTGTTTTTGGTCACAAGTGTGTGGCAATGACAGGGATCTTCCCACTACAACCATTAAGACAATGTAGGAGGCACAGAACAGCTCCTTCCTCTGACTCCTCTTGTTTTCAGCTACACAGACACTTTTGAAGCCAATTCCTCCTGGGAAGAGAGTGTTGCTGGAAGCACTAAATGAGATTTTGGCAAATAGATCATAGGACAGATGTTCAGAAAAGACTTTTCCCTATGTTTTTCCTGGATGAAGGAATTGCTTTCACTCCTGGTTAACTTATTTCTTGCTGGCAGTTTATATGATTTATTTGTCCTGCTTTTGATCTCTAGGATTTCTGCAAAGATTTCTGTTGTTGTAGTAAGCTGAAGAAAAAGAAAATTGAACTTTGAATTTGTTGACATCATCAATTAAGAAACAAATGCCACATCATCATCTCTTTGATGTCACTTGAACATGGAGAACTGAAAAATGCTTTTCTGTATGAAACAAACTTCTGAAAAGCTGGAAATGAGTGGACACAGGCCCATTTAAGAGGTACATCTCCTTCAATTCACTGCATGGTCCTGACAGTGTTTTCAGATACAAGAAACCTTCAGGGTACAGTTAATCATACCCATGGATGTGATATTTTGCCACAAGTAAATAAATAAATGCAGTCTAAACTTAGCTGTGTAAGAGATCTATGTGTCACAGACAATTTCAATGGCAATGTGAAATGCACACAGATCCAGTTCTGGTCCAGCTGTGCTGCCAGGAGGAAACATGGCACAAAGCCACAACACCAGAAGTAACAACTCAGTAGAGATAAATGAAAATGATGAAGATGAAAATGCCACAGAAAAGACCAAAGTTAGAGGAAAGAGCATCACCACAGAGACACTTACTGATTTTGCAAAACTGAAGAAGCTTTTTGTCTCCCCAGTAACCATGTTAGATGAACCTGTAAAAGATGAGCACATTCACAAACAAGTTATTATCACAAGCTACAGCAGACCATTTAGTACATGTAAAATCATCTCTATGATTCATATTTAAGAAAAAAACATGCCCAGGTGTAAAAGAGATTAGTAGAAATACTTTGAGAATAAAAAATAACAAAGAGGCCAAGGCAACTAAGCCCTCCAGGCTTACAGGAATTCTCCTGTAGTACCCAATGATGTTTAACCATCTGTACTGTAGGTTCACTTTCAATTTTGGATTTACTTTTCTAAATACTATTTAAAAATCTTTTTTTTTTGTATTACCATTTATTTATCAATAATTTAGTCCATGGTCAGCTTCACTGAAACTCTTGATTGGAAATGATCAAACTGAGCAAGCTCAGCGTGTCAATCACTAGTTCTGGAAGAAGGGGCAAGGATGCTTTTAAGTTCTGCAAAACTTTAGTTTTGAAATGTGTACCTGCTTTTTCCCACTCACCATATAAAATGTAAGTCCCAAGAGGTTTGAGAAGACTGAGGCCTTTCCCAGTATTTTCTCCACAAAGACAGTCCAAAACAATATCTACTCCATCTGCTGAGATTCTAAAACAAGGAAAAAGCTCTTACTTTGCAGTAAGATACGCAGGGCTGGTTGTTAACAAAATGCTAACATTTTCCAGGTACTTTAGAAAGGACTCTAAGGCTGAGGCTTTGCTGTGAAAACTTTACCCTCATCAAAATACATTTCAGACTCATTCAGTGGCACAGTGCAAGTTTTTCAAGCTAGCCAACCCATGCCTCTTAGGCATTGAAGAGGGGGAAACCATCTTGTTCCCCCTTTTTCAGGGCTTTCAGTAAAATTATATTATCAAAAGACAGGCAACAGATACAAAGTTCTTTTTTGACTGAATGAAATAACAGAGAATGCTTTTCTGTGAATAGAGAAAAAGGATATTTTTCTTATTCACATCTAATAATATTTTTCTGAATTGGTAAGGAAACAGATCTTATCCTAATTTCTTTTCAGACAAAATTACTTGTAAAGTTATTTGCAGAATCTTCTTCTTCAGATATTTTATCAACTAGATATCAGCTAAGACTTAAATCAAGCATAAAGAGAAGTCACCAAGATCTAGAAATCCAGCCCAAGTGCTACAATCAGGCCATTCTGTACTGTTTCAATAAACAGTTTGCATACTTATAACTTTCCAACAGCTCTGTCAATGCAATGTCAGTATAATGCTGAAGAAGAAGAAAAATACACTGAATATCCCGATTCAGGCTTGTAATGCATCTTTCAGCTTCCTCACAAAACAAAGGTGAGACCCAGACATCCATTGGTTCCAAACAGCAGCAAAACCAGGCAGCTTCACTCCCTGGTACTGCTGCCACATTTGAGACAATAAATTGCTTTTATTGTCTCAAATTTTGCCATCCAGTGGCTATTCAGGCCACTGGATGAGCCTCCTCTATAAAGGAATAAAAATTTTACAATGAAACAGCTTTTGGTGGTTTCCCTGGTGGAACTGATTCCTCATCCCCTATGAACATTTCCACATCTATAACATCTCTTAAGGATTTTTTGTTTTTTGTTTTTTTTTTTTTTCATTTGCTTGGAGTCATGGTGGTTGCTTTGGTTTTGTTCTGTTTTTTGTTTTCTCCCTGCTGAATGCCCTGCAATAAAGCAGGTTCCTACCACTGTCCTTTCTCCATCACAGCTCCATCCTCTTCTGCTCACAGCTAATATCCATCAAACCAAACAACTACACCACTCCCCTGGCTGCTGCTGCCAAGAGACAATCTGTCAAAGCAGCATTCTCAGAATTACCTGCTGTAGGTTTATTAAAGGTCTTTTCAATGCAAAGGGAAAATGGAAGGATCTGAGTAACAAATCAGGGTACTGGCACATTCTACAGGGTGCCACTTCTGCCTTGCAATCAGGACTTCTCACTGAGCTGATATTAAACACCTCTGTGCCAGGAAAGAAGCACTAACTAATATCACCTTGTTTAATCTAACCTTGTTACACCCATGTTTTTTTATCTCTTGTACCCAGCCTGATTCCTCCTGCAATACCAGCCTGCACTGCTAACAGCCCAGAGAGAAGTTCTGCCACCTCCACCAACACCAGTATCAACAGTTAGACAAACTGAAAAAAACAAAGTGTTTGAAAGCACATAAACAGAAACACACACACGATGACTTCAAAAGGCAACAGGATGATTTTAATCTGAATGCAAACAAACAAAATCTAAGGATCTGAAATTAAAGCAGACATCATGTGCTCTGATATCAATCCCTGGCAGAGGATAAAAACCCAGGCAGATAAAAGCACACCAGAGAACTCCAAAACCTGGATACCTTACAAATTCACTGAAAATATCTTATTTGGTGCATTGCAGTGAGCAAGTACATATGCAAATGAAGGCAAAGGACATCCTTCTGTTAAGACCTTTAAGTTTCTTTCAATTAATTTCCTTTGCTCACAACAGATATCCAAATAGGGACAGGGATTGAAAAATTTCATGTTGCTTCTCAAGACATAGGGAAATGCTTGCTATCCTGTCCCTAGTGGACAGATGGAATAACTGGAATAAACTGCAGCTCCCAAAGTCACAAATGTGGTATCTTCCCATAAATACAATCAGCCTGGTGCCTTTCATAGTATTTTGCCAGATACCATACAGACCTGACTCAGGAAAACACAGGATTACCTTTTTACTTCTTGAACATAGTCTGCGTTCCTGTCAAACAGGTGAGTTACCGAGCTTTTGATTGCTTCATGTTTGAAAGATGAAGCTGTTCCAAAGACAGTAACATTGGGAATGGTTGAACAGAGCTGAGCAACAGCTTGACCCTGCAAACACATTATTATGTTAGTTCACTGGCACGGAAATTGGTTGACAGAGTTTGCAGCTGCCCACTCACTCCTGACACAGCAAAACCCGAGACCAAGCATGTGCAAGCACTTCCCCAGCTAGTTTATTTCCACTGAAATGCAGTTCAGCCACAGGAAAGAAGACACCTAAATCACAAGGATATTCTGAAGACAAAGCAGTCCTAATACAGTAGGATCACATCTCCTTATGGTCTCAGTGGGAGACAGCAGGTT
This sequence comes from Geospiza fortis, assembly GCF_000277835.1. Lineage (NCBI taxonomy): Eukaryota > Metazoa > Chordata > Aves > Passeriformes > Thraupidae > Geospiza > Geospiza fortis. The sequence continues at coordinate 34,183 of NW_005054408.1, read as the reverse complement.
GCTGTTACAAGTGCTGCATAATAAAGAAAATCTGCTTTAGTTCTTATTGATAACAACAGCTAATACTGGTTATTCAAAATGCAGGAATAGCCCCCAGTCACACTAAGAGAGGTCTGCTTAGGCAGGGCCCCAAGCTCAAAACTGATCAACAGCAAAAGGGGTAAACAGCCTAGAGCATGTCCAGGAAAATCATTCTTCCTCCTGGTCTGGGCAGGAGCCCAGTGGGGTCCATCAGATGCTATGCCAGCCTTTAGGTAGCACTTGGGGCATTGAAGAATTTGTGCAATCAGATGTCTGTACTTTGAGTTTCCAGTTTTGGGCCCCCGAAGGCCTTTATTGAATTTTGACCTCTAATTTCACGAGGCTGAAAGAAGGGAAGCTTAACAGCTGAGCCATCTAGATTTCAAAAATCATCCTAAAATGTCATCTTACTATGACCCTAGGTTTTTTTTTTACTCTTAAATCACCAACAAAAGGAAACCAGATGTTTGGTAGCCACACCCTACCTCTTCTTGCAACCACATTATTCCACTGGAGCCAGCACAGTCACATGGATACATCCAGAAGTTTAAAAAAAGGCAGTGCCATTCTAAAAAACTGTGAGATGGCATTCAGCAGACTCATACTTACATCTACAGCCTAAAGATTGTCATTTGTAAACTGTATGCATGACTAGTAAAACCACCCAGGGACAAACACATTCCTGTTCCCTCCAACCAGAAACTCTGATTATTAGTTGTACATCCCAGTAATTAGCACTTGGGTTTTATTTAGAGCAGGATAATTAGCTAACCCTGCATACCCTGGAGGTCTTGGCATCCTCATGCATTCTGCTGAATGCAACTCCAAGCTGAGCATCACCAGAGAGGGCAAGGTTAATATTTATATATGGGGGCACCCAGGAATTTCAGAGTGGTTTCCTGCTGGGTTACTCAGTAAATGCCTGCTCAGCAAGGCACAGCTTAGGGGATCCTTTAGACAGGCAAACAGACACAGAAGAGAGAGCAAGAGAAGGGATCATTCTCATTCCTACTTTGCACATGAGGGGTGGAACACCACAGCAGATTGAACAGCTTGTCCAGCAGCTCAGAGAGGCTCACAGGTAATGATGCTTACTCCTGGCATGGTAAACCCTACCCCAAATCAAAAATGACCTCTTCTGTTTAAAATTATCCATCATTTTCCTGGGTTGGAATCCCTAATCTCTCAAAAATCATAGGAAAATCCAATCCTGAGGGACCTCATCTTGAAAGATGTAATGTTTTCAGGGAGAAGAAAATGTTTCACTATTTTCATGTTTCATTTCTCTATTACTTACCATCTCATTCTAAACCATTCCCAGATTTTAGCCTCCACAAATAATGAAATATAAAATTAAAAGAAAAAAAGGGATTTTGTAGCTGTTCTTTTCTTAGTAATTTTCATAAGCAATCCTCTTTTCTCACTTTCTGTGTCTCGCAGAAACCCAACACCCACAGCGATTTAGATAAATCAGTTATTTACAATGCATGGTAGTTGAATGAAATTCTGACATTATTGATCTATTCTCTAATTAGTTTTCTGCATTTTCAATCAAACTTGGGCAGAGAAGGGCTAATGAATATATCCTGAATCAAAACCACTGAATGTTTAAAAGGTCAAATATTCAAGAAGAAAGCATGTTGATTTTTATCCTGTAGAAGACGATTAACATTTAACAAACTGACAGTCAGATGAATAGGAGAAATGCACAAAAACACTGGGATGTGAATAACCCATTTTCCTCCTGACTCAAACTCCATAGTACACCTCTTCCTCCCCACAGAGATAAGCTTATCTAAAATCCCAGATCAGCTGGGAATACCTCCCAGCTTTCTGTAGATATCTGAAGCCTACAACTGACTCATATGACCAGTTCTTTTATAATTGGATGAAGTGTTTTGAAGCAATTCCACAAGACACTCTTCTGCAGTTTTCTGAAATCTTAATTTGAAGTTGACTCTTATTTATTTCTGTGCAAAGTATTTTTAGCCTCTCTATCAGGAAAAAAGGCTGAAATTGGACTGTTCACACTTTCCCCATCAAAACAGGAGAACTGAACTCAACCTATGAACTCAAGCATTTCCCTAAGTTCTGTGGAATTCAGCTAAGCTCCAAAACAGCACTGTGGCTATGCAAGTCACTCTTAAGTCTCCTTTCTAATCCCTCAAATCATGCAGCTGCCTCTGGATTAATCACCACTGTTCAGCAGATTACACATTTTAATTGCAAATACTGAGACCAGTGCTCAGAATACCCATGATTTACAAATGAAGCACCCACAAAGGGTTTTGCTGCTGAAGCCCTGTCCTGTCACTTGGATCCTGACAACTGCCCTGTGGCAAACAGGGACACGAGGCTTTTCTGTCTCCTCCCTGCCCAGGCAAAACCACATCAACTCTGCTACCAGCCTCTCTGGCTTTGGGAGCAAGAACCACGTGAGCAGAAATAGTGCATGAACTCCAAAACCTTCCAAGAGGGAGCTAAATTACACAAGCATGGGTTGAAAAATATTCTTCACATATCGAATTTTTTCAAATACAATACTAATTTCTACACAGAAGTACTGACCAGATTATTGCTTTCTGAACCTAGGAAAACTAGTAAGTTTTAATGGCAAGAAATAATTATCAGCTGGACAATTAATGTTACCTTTAATGGAATTTAGCAGTCTTTGAGAACAGAAAATAAATCAGGTGATTCACTGAAGGGATAGACATGGTTACACAATATTCCCTTAAAGTGGAATTAATTGCCTTCAATATACTCATATATTTTATATTCTACTTATCAGAATTACAGAGTCATTCTGGATGGAAAAGACCTCTAAGACCATCAAGTCCAGCCACCAGCTCAGCACCATCACCATGTTTTATCACTAAGCCATCCTGAAGTGCCACATCCACACATTTTTTGAACACTTCCAGTGAGGCAGAACATCATGTGGTGAAACCTTAGAGAAATAAATGGCTTGGATTGAATAGCTTAGATTAAAGAAATTAATAGCTTGTGGAATGAAGGATGTCTGCTAATGCTGGATGTGTCTCCCCAGCCTCACAGTCTGCTTGATGGATTCCATTTCAAGGTATCCTGTGAATCCATAAAACCAGTATGTTGAACCTAATCTACACATATGATTATTAGAGAAATTAATATAAATTTATAGTCTTACAGTAGTTTTAGATCCAGGAAAAAAAAATTCTTCACATTCCATTGCTTTAAAACCCAAGTCTAAGCCTGCAGGATTGGAAACTTCTCCTACCAAGATAATCACCTAAAAGAATGGAAAAGCAGTGTTCTAGGCAGTAACAATGAAATAGACTGTTTAGTGCATTTCAACAACTTCAAAGAAAAAAGTCATCGATATTTAAAAGTCAATATAGAAAGCATGAATAGAATGAAACTTACTAATCTAATTACCTTGTTAACACAAACTTAATGCTGGATGAAATATAAATAAGGTGTGCAAGTGAGTGGCTTTCCAAAAGGGTCTGATGTCATGCCACCAGCCTGACTTGCCAGCTGCACACTGAATTACAGCAGGGATGGGGAAGAATCCTTGCAAGAAAGCATCTTTTTGCTACTGTGAAAACTGAGGGCAGCCTGGAAGCAGGAGAGAATAAACCATGTAAAAGATACCACCCTGCAAAACTGCATCAGTAAAGAATTACATTTCTATGATATATTTCTGCAGCCTAAAGGTGCTACAGCATTTTTAAAAAGATCATTCAGACTTAATCTTGCACAAGAGACTTGTCTGGAGCCAGATGGGAGAAGAATCCAAGTTCCAAAATGCTTTCATTCCACCTGAGCATAGCTGAAGGTGCTGTGAAGTACTCAAACCAGTAAGAGAACTGCAAGGGGAATCATCTACTGATCTTGTGGCATCAGGAAAACTCTTCTCTGGTGTCTGGTGAAGTCTGATACACAACATTTCATCTCCTGAAGGTGTCACTTCCCAATTACAGCAGGGGAAATTGGAAACCAAACACTGGGTGAACATTGCAGAGTGGACAAACTAAAATGTGATTATTGGACAAGCAAAAGGCAGCATCTGCTACACTCAGCACAGCACAGATGAGTTTTGGAGTGGAGGCAGGGGGAGAGTGACCCTGAGATAATGATCTCTCTCACCCTCAAAACATTTTCTGCAACAGTTAGCAGGGTGTGTTTTTCTTATCCCTTTGCAAAAATTGTGCAAAAACTCAGGGCTGAATCTCCATCTGGCACAAATCCCCTGCAGCTCAGGGGAGCCACCCGAGCAAAACTCTGCCAGGGGAAACAAACTCCACCTGCCCAGGCAGAACAGCCAGGGGAGAGCTGAGCACTGCCTGTGACCTGGGACAGGACATGTCCTCTGGAGTGCAGGGCTGGGAGAGGCAAAAAGAAAGGCCCTTCAAAGGCTGCAGCTTGCTCTGCTTGGGGAAATTGCTTTGTGTGCATGGCTGGCTGGGCTTTTGTGTTTGATGAGCAGATTGTGCTCTGAGGCAGTGTCTGGAAATGGGCTGGGCTGTGGCACCAGCACTCTCTGGTGCTGCTAAGGGAGCACATTCTTGGCTTCAGAAGCCTTTACCAGCAGCTCAGCCTCCAGGGCCCTGCCTGGCTCCAACAGCTGGGCACTTGGAGCGGCCCAGACCTGGTGACACAGCGTGTGAGCTGATTTATCCCTTCCTTGGCTGCTGGAGATGAAACAAGAGGAAAGCTCTTCATCAAGTGCAGAGCAGCTCTGAACTGCTAATGTGAAAGCAGCAAGTGCAGCCCTGGTAGCAGGTGAAGGTGTCAGCAAAGTGGGCTGGACTGATGCCCGGGCACAGTGGGCTGGCCAGGACCAGCACAGGAGAAGAGTCAATTCTAATTCCTCACATTCAGGGAGTTCTGACTCAAACACAGGAGTGCTGTTTAATGTGCTCCTCCCTGCTAAGTGCAGACAGAGCAGCCTACCCATGCAATATTTAAAAGGATCAGGAATGCTGTGAGATTTGTTTTAACAGGATCTGGCTCTCCTACCATCTTGCTGCTGCTCAGAGCCCAGGAAACACATCCACATCTGCCTGGAGCAGGACCTGCCTGCAGGATGACCGAGGAAACAGACATCTAACCTTACAAAAACAGGGTATGAGCAAACAAACCTGCCTTCAGCCTGAAAAATACAGGCCAAGGAGAGACTTCATGCTGAGCTTGTTGTAGCTGTAAACATATGTATCCTACCAAAAAGATCTAAAAGAAGCGCCCCAAGAAGAAAGAGGAACTAATTTTAATTGATGGATAACATCATTAAATAAAAGATACATTAACTCTAAAATAACAAAGATGCATTTGCTGGCCATGAATAAAGTCTGGAAAGTTTTCTCACTGGCTAAGACAGAGTGGAGAGAATCTGAAGAGATAAACACTTGGGTGTTTTTTTCAGGAAGAAATTAGATCATTCTCTTCAAGAGTTCCTATATGCTGTGATAGCAGGTGACTAGATTCACTAAGAAATGCCAGCTCTTTGTCAGATAAAATATCACCACTTCAGTGACTCAGCTGGGAACACATCCTCAAATATTTGCAATTTATGCAGGGGAGACACAATAAAAAAGAGGGCTCCTGCCAAGCAGAAACAAATCCTGCCAGGATGGCCTAAATCTGTTGCCAAGTCAGATTTACCCTTCAAATTCAAACATGAGAACTGCATCTGTAACTTACTCTGCTTGCACTTCCTTTGCTGCTGAGCCTGAAAGGGAAGGTCAGACATCAGCTTCAGGAGAAGCAGTCAATGCTCCTGCATGGAACGTGGCTTATTTTTAGCATCTGCAAGATCCAACTGCAAAAGAATTGGCTAATAATTCTGCCTTGAGTCTGAGGAGTTAAGTGATGAGACTGGTGTTTAAAAAATCTTGGTAAATAACCAAAGCTTTGTGCTCTAAATGTTCAGAATAGGAAGTACATGAAGAACAAACAAACAAGCAAATGGACATAATGGCTCTCACAAATATAAAGCCCTGGAGGAATTAATTTTCCAGGTAGATGTCACAGAAATAGGGACTGGATTTATTGAAGCTCGAGGAGAAAAAGCATAATGCTTTTTTTCAATTTTTTTTTTTTTACTACAGCAGCCCTGTATTTATCCTAATTCAACAGTTTACATAAATAATTGTGAGCAAAACTTTATAATCTCATACAAGCCTGTGCTGTGACTTGCACTGAATGCACTGACTTAGAGTCTTTATTTTAAAGAACTAATTGCCTCTTGGGCAGACCAGTCCAGCAGGGTGCACACTGCTGCTCAGGTTTTTTGGGGTATTTTCTTCAGTTGTCATTTTGCTTCACTTCAAAGAGATGTGGGAGTGTATTTGTGAAGCGAGCTGCTCTTCCATTGTCTTACAGTCGTTTCAAACATTAACTGCAGTGTTATACAGTTAAGACAGAACAATAGATGTCCTACAGTAAGTCATATGTTCTTGCAAAGTCATTTTTTTGAGCATTAATGTCTATTTATGATGTTCAGTGTTAGCTGGCTTTCTCCCTGATTTAGCAATCAGTTCAGAAGGGCACTTGAACATTTCTGTAGCTTAAAGCATTTAAACTATTTGTATGAGACAATTCTATTTTTTGTTAATTACTGAACTGCCCTGCTACTCAATTTAACAGTTTAATCAGAAGTTCTAAGCATTCTGCCAAGCAGAGGCCCGAAAGGGGAGCAAATGGCAACTTTGTTAGATCTGAGTCAGCAGCAGGAACTTGAAAAGTGTTCATCTCTGGTCAGAGCCCGAGGGAATCATGGAATGCCACTGTGAGCCTGCTCTGTGCTCTCTGAGGAGGCTCCTGAAACATCCTCAGCCTCCTTCCCTGCCCAGGGTGGGAGCTGAGAGTCACCCTCTCCTCACATATCATATCATATCATATCATATCATATCAATCATATCATATCATATCATATCATATCATATCATATCATATCATATCATATCATATCATAATCATAATAAATCAGCCTTCTGAGAACATAGAGTCAAATTCTCATCTCTCATCCCATCCTGGGGACCTCACAACACCACATGAGACCTTTTTAAAGACAGGTTATCTTGGTATGTTTCCTTTTTCTCTCCCTAATCTTCTGACGTCCCCTGGAACTTCTGGAATAAATAAACTGACTTATCTAAAGCATCCTGGCAGACATTAAACCCACTAATCACACTCCAGGCAGAGATGAGAAGACAATTGCTATAGTTACCTCACTACCAGAAGTATCTATCAACAAAAGAAGGCCACATAAATAAACTGAGATAATACACAAGAGTAAAGGTCCTAGAGAATTTTCCCTGTCTCCACTTATTGAAAAAGCTGCAGGATCCTCCTAAAGAGGACTGAGTGGCCAGAACAAAGAACCTCACAAACATTTTCGAAGCAACAAGTTCTTTTTCATAAACCGCCTGAAGCAGCTAAAATAATGATCTTGCATAATGAGAAATGCACAATTAGAAACTTCTAGTCCCACAGGGAGCCTATTGTCTCATTAAAGTGTTCTGGAATTTCTCTGACATTTAGAAACCAACTGGACAGATTTGCTGGAAGTGGGGAAGGGCATTCTATCTATTAAAGCAACAGCACAAAAATAACTCTTTTATAGCAGCTTCAGTGCCAGTTTTCTGTTCATTAACAAAGACCTTTGTGAGAATGATGTGCTCGATCTGAAGCTGTCAGATTTTTCAAAGGATTAACAGACAGATTATTAGAGTAACACAGACCCCTCTGAAATATTTATGTCTGCTTAGCAGGAAGAAAAAAAATCCACACATCTTCAGAGTGATATTTTACCTGGAAAACCTATCAAGCAATGGGAAAATTTCCAATTCTTGCTCTCCATATTCTTCCCTCACCAGAAACAAGGGGCTGATCACCCCTGGGACAGTGATCAGCATCCTGGCTTGCAGGCTGGCCAGCCCTGCCTCCCTCTTCCTTCCAGTCCCCCTGGATCCTGCACAGCTCCCCATCCCTCACTGCCAGCCTGGCTGCTCTTCCTGCGCGTCTGGCCTTTCCCTTGGAAACTCTGCTTTATTTAACTGCTTAGCAAGTGATTTCTCCTTGTTCTCCTGGCAGCCAAGCAGGACCCATCCTTCCTTTAGCTTCTCCCAGAGAAGGTTTGGAGCAGCCACAGCAGAGGACCAGCCAAAAGCTGCCCGTGGAAGAGCTGGGATGAGAGAGGAAGCCAGCAGCTCCTTCCAGGAACAGCCCAGCACAGAGTCTGGATACCAGGGCAGAAGGGATGTGAGAACTGACATTAACAGAGCATCACCAGCCCTTCAGGAAAAGGAGGAGGAAATAACAGAGGCAAGTGAGATCAGAAAGAGAAAGAAACATAGGAATCTGAAAAAGGAGAAGGGGTCCTACTTCTCTAGATACACAGGTACGTGCAGGGATTGCTTTGGGGCTAATTCTGTATGCTCAGCCCACACAGGGTCTGTACAGTGCCAGGTGGGCAAATGGCCTTAGAGCTACAGCTGAGACTTTGATTGCTGTAGAATATTCCCCTGAATGTGTGGCCTCATGTTGCTTTAGCAGCCTTGAATTCCACATGAGGGGATTGAACCCTACAGAACAATAGCCAGCCCCAGCCTCTGTGCCGGGCTGTGCTTTGTAATACGATTATAAATTCCATTCATTTACACCAGTATTCCAACAGGACAGACCCTTCACTGCCACTGGGATTATGGCTGGCTAAAAATACCTTGTACAGGGAACTCATGAATTTATTCCTTTGATTACAGCCTTCATTTATATGAGAACCTGAAAGAAGGGCTAAGGGCACAGAATTAAGGCTGGCGTGTTTGGGGCTGCCCAGCAGACCTCAGTAGAAAACAGAACATTATTTTAGCATAAATAAGGCATAACAAGAACACAGAACAGGTACTCCAGTTTCAAAGGCTGCTATCTGCTAATGGTCTCAGCTCATAAAATCTGTCTTATGAAAAAGGACTGCATAATTTCAAATGTAAACAAACTCCCCAGTCAATATCACAATGTTTTGCACAAAACTTTAATACCTTCAAAAGAAAGAGGTTTTTCCTATACTTCAAGGAACTGAGGGAACAAAATGCTGACTCTTTATTTCACTGTGTGGCCTGGTATTCCCACAAATTCATCCTTTGCCCGTGCCACACAATACCTCCTCAGGAATGATCCAAACTACAACACGCAGCAGCCACCACTGGCTACAATTTCAAATTTGTACCTTTTCCTCATGGCTCACATGAGAACTTTTCACTGCTTTCAATCCCTCTACAAGAAGGGGAAAAGAAAATCTTCCACAATGAAAGCACCACACACACTCACACATTGTATGTGCAGGAGTGTTCTGAGAGGGACATTTACTATAAAGAGGATTATGGTTACATACAAATACCTTTTGCAGGGAGCTTATTCTTTTCACTACACCCTTCTTTAACATAGAAGTACAACATGTGTCATTTCAGGAATGCAATATTTGAGACAATGCTTGATCCTTGATCTGCTGACAACCAATTAGGGGTTTTTCCATGAGATTTTTTTTCATCTGGTCTAGAGCCATAGCATTTTTATTTCACCAAAAGCTCCTGCCAACCATTCACATCAGCATTTTGATGGGAAAAAAGATGCAGTTCCTGCCAGTGCAATCCCTCACACACAGGAACATCACATCTAACTGCAGGTTCTGGCTCATTTCAGGAATGAAGATGCATCAGACTTTCAGTTACTCAGGGACAGGAAAGGAAGAGAAGTTCCAACTTACCACCCCTCCTCCTGCTGAGTGAACCAGCACAGACATTCCTTCTCTCAGGTTAGCAACCTCAAAGAGCATCATGTAGGCAGTTACAAAGTTCATGGGAAATGCAGCAGCCTCAGAAAAAGTCATGTCCTCTGGGATCTTGTAGACAAATTCTACTGGGGTACACACGACTTCAGCCCAGGCATTGTAGTTCACAAAAGCCATGACTCTGTCTCCAATCTACAAGGAAGAAAACAACGTTGAGGATCTCACTGCAACTGAGACTGTAGAGAGCAACCTGTGAGAGCTGCAAATCCCCTGTTCAAGGTGTGGGACACTGCCTGACTGTGAGGAAAATGGTGCTACACATCTTTGGAAAAATCGCAATTAAACTGTTCAGCTTTGGGCTTTTACTGTTTTTAATGTCAACAAAAATAACCAAAAGAAGTTAAAGCCACCTTTTCTTTTTTTTTTTTTGCTCCACTCTTCTCTGTTAGAGCAGTCTTCTGTCATCACTAATGAGATCATTGTTTGCTAGCAGAGCTCCCAAATAACAAATGTAAAGAATGAAAACAGCATTCTTAGCAATAACCAGGAATTTTGCTAAAGAGAAAGAGATGAGGGGGAAAGGTTATAATTAATTGATGAGAAGCATGGAATAAAGAAAATTATACCTAGGATAATTTTCACTTTCTTTTCTCAGTCCTCACACTAATTTAGAGCTACTTTTCCTCTCTGTGGATTGAGAAGGGAAGGCCTTGTGCTCTGGTAGATGGAGCACATGAAAGGGTGGCAAAATCTCTCATTCAGAAGATAACACCATCTGTACCCACTCTCTATTTTTATCATCTTATTAACTGATTCCACCAAGATATATCCATGATTGTGATCTCCACAGCCACGTGTCAGAGCAGAATTTAGTTCTACAACTTCAAATAAGCCACCTTAAACATCAAAAAATATACCTTTGGATTTTAAGGCCCTGTTAAATCTACAAAGCGAATTTGACAAGATTTAAAGGAGCGATGAAATATTATCTTTCAATGCAACATTTCTCTGCTCAGTTTCTTCTGAAAATATATGGTAGTGAAAGCACAATTCACTATGGAGAAAAAATGGCTTCCTGTAAATATTAGATACAGTTGGCTGCTCCTAGGAACCCTTCAGAGGTCCAGGCACATCAAGCTCAAGTGTTTGTATATGGCCTTCATTGCAGCTTCATGTTTGTAAAGCAGACACTGACTCTTCTCAGGTGGACAAGAGTAATAACAAGGCACAACAGACTTGGACAGCAACACTCATCTAAAGCAGAAACTGGGCTGCTGGGTCTACAAGGGACAGCCCCACTGAGCAAATGTGTGGCCAGTGTGTATTAAAATCTTCACAGGCACAACTCTTACAAACTCTCAATAATTCATCGCCACCAGCAATCCCATGGCATCTTTTACCTTGCCTTAGACCCTCTGCCTTTCTAGAATACACCAACCAAAACAACATCCTTAACATGAAAGGAGCTCTGCAATGGAGCCACAGGATAAGACAGGAATAGCATCAAACTCCAGGCCTTTGTGTTTTAACCAAAACTAAAGCAGCTGTCCCTCTAAAATAACTTTGCTTATCTGCCTGATACTCTCTCTCATTCTACCAATGCTCTCTAATGCCTCAGGAACTACAGGTATGGAGTAAAGCACACCACTCTTGCCTTCAGGCAAGCGTTTACAGCACAAGCACATTTTGGTCTCCTGAGTCATTTTGGGATATTGCAGGTTTGCTCCAAGCTGCAGGGCTGCCGACAGTTCTGAAGGGTTGTCTCTTTTAGAGTGAGAATGCTGAAACAGAGCTGTCATTCCAATTTCACTGAAATGCCTCCTCCTTTTCAAAAACATTCAAATTAACAATGCCTCACTGGTAATCACTCTGTGGTTCCCTTTTGCTCTTAGAGAAGCATCTAAAATAGAAAGTCTGCTAGGATTGATTAGTGCAGATGTTAATATGCCCTATATCCTTGCCATAAATCACAAATGATTACCAACAAGAATGCAGAGAAGTCCCTCTTGGTGATTCCCAAGGCACTTCTTGGTAACATTAAATACCACATTTTACCACAGACACTATTCAGAGCCTAGTCAGATTAGACCTCATTTCTTGAGAATCATCCCCAAAACTGGAGAGAGACCAAGCCTGATACAGCTGTTATCATCAGAAAGCAGCTTTTTCTTTGAGTGGAGAAGGAATAGGCATTGCACCTATTTTAGGAGGGCTTGAACTGGGAAGAGATCTACCCAGGGAAAGGAGGTCAGAATATATAGGGTGCAGAAGATAGAGGGTGCAGCCTTTGCCATTGCTGCGGACAGAGGGAACAGCCTATGTCGAGGAGACACCAAGCATCTGGTGAGCCCCTGCTCTGTGCAAGAACTCCATAAAGAAACCAAGAGAAGGCTCTTCCCTCATCCTCACGGCATGTTCTCCTGCTGATGGACTCATACCCATGCACAGCAGTCACTCTGAGTGTGGGCCCCTTTCTAGAGCACCCAAACACAACCATGTCTATGAAGGCTGAGTGTAAAAAATGAAACCCTTGGGCTGGTTTCAGTGACAGGAGTACCCCAGTGCACGAGGGTGCTCCACAGCCAGAACAAAGGTGTCACCTTAAAAAGAGACACAGTATATTCACTCAGGTGCAGTGTTATTCAAACAAGCACCATATGCTGTAACCTTATGATGCCCTTTAAAAATAGCAAGAATTTTAAAAATGAGAGTGTTGATCTGGAGCAGAGGCTTTCTAGAGAACATTCTCCTTTCAGAAGATATTCTCCAATATGGAGCACAGCTATGTAACAAAATACGTGGAAAGATTGCAACTTGTCTCAAGGCAGAGATGGGGCAGGAAGGGAACTGAGACAAATCTCCTAAGAAGATTTCACCACTGAACCCATAGTTGAAACTAAACTTGCCATTATCTTCATCCAACTGACAAATTTTAGCTGTTTGAGAAAAATTTTGTCTTTAGATAAAAATATTTATATCTTCTTAAGATCCAGATATAATAAGAATTTAGAAAACTTAATTACCTTTTGACATGACTGATTCTGCAAATAGCTAAGATAGGATTGACATGTATTAACTCAGGATTTATTTCCAAAATTTTCAACCTCCTTAGGCAATAAAATGCAAGTTTGCAGTGAATATAGATGTTTAGTATCAATAACAGAATAGGAGGCAGGACAAAATTCTGCTTATATGCCATAAGAGATACCAGAGTCCATAACCACTTATGACAACTTTACTATATACATCAAATATCTGCCATTTATCACAACCTGTCAGGTTTTTCCTGAGCAATCAACTAAGTCCTGTATCCAGAATCAGAATCCTAATTTAATCTGCACCTCCTTAATGCACACAGTTGTAAGAAGCAATGCTTACTGTAAACAGGGCTCTGTTAACTTGAGATCAAAAGCTGGAACCAGAATCAGCAGCACCTGGGCTTTGAGTAGAAGAGCAGTGATGACAGGAAACATGGCCAAGAAAGGAAACTTAACAAGTTAACTTAATTTCTTTCATTTTATTAAGGGACATCAGCCATGCTTTCCAGTTCCTATTTAGCCATCAGGATGTGCACATGGCACAAGTGACTTTCAGGAAGGATTTGAAGGAGATGACAGTGGTGGATTCAGAAATTAATTCAAGAGGTCATTCTCACGCTTGGGAAGCAGCAAGGAAAAACTGACCTTTCAAATCTCAACAGGGTGGTGAAGGCTGCTGTCACTGGCAGAGCAGAAGGGATTAGAAACTGGTGATTATTTATATGAGACTTATAACTCTCACTTTGAAAATAAAAAAAAAAATTACCTCAAATCCTTTCACGCTGTCTCCAAGAGCTTCTACAATTCCAGAACATTCAAACCCAGGAACAAGCGGAGTCTTAGGAGGGTTGTCAATGTTCCCCTGTCGCACCATCAAATCAATAAAGTTCAAACCACTGTAAAACACAGGAAAAACTAAAATCAAGACTATTACCACAGATCAAAGTGGAGGAGGAAGCCTTGACCCGAGTGATGGCACAGCCAGCAAACTCCAGGGCAGCATTAAAAGCTGGGCTCTGCAGGGTCATTGGGAGCCAGCATACATTCCCACTCTTGGGACGCTGGCAGAGGGTGCACATGCCAGGACAGCTCAGCTGCCAGCAGCCTCAGACTGCTCAGCAGTCACCCAGGGCATGCCAGAATTCAATACAGTGAAACACTGATTGCTACCAATGCACTACGAGCTGGCAAGGAAAACCAGGTCAATTTAAGAAGAAAACCCCAAGCCTCACACATTACAGCTATTTTGGGCTAGGAGCTACATGATCTAACTGTCCTAACCTTTGATGTGATCCCAGGAATGCATCTTGTGTTTGTCTCAGGCAGGATTCCAAACCTGGGCATGAACTTACTAAGTACCAGATAGGCTTTTGTTTTAAAACTGTTCCTTCCTGGATCATGCTTGTACATTTTTTCAAAAGTTATAAAGGTCTTTGAAGTCCTCAGGTTTGATGCTCAGAAAAAAATACAGGTCTTTTCCTGCAGTCTCAACTTGGCAAAAATCCTAAAGCACTTTTGCATTGTCTTTTGTATGCAATTTTATTAAAGCAAATTTTGTGGTTTTCTGGGCAGCCACAGGAAAAAAAAAAGGCAAAAAGGTGCCATTTATCTACTATGTGCATATATTGATTACTGGCCTTAATGCCACAGTTAAAACTTTAAAACTCCTAACTAGCTGAAATACACTTCAGCATGAATCCATTGTTCCAAAACACAGCCCTGTTTTTGTGGTTAGCCAAGCACACAGCCAGTCCTACTCACACATGTGACACCAGCAACTACCTGGATACACCACATTACTGATTGGCACAAGGATTTATTAGATGCAGCCTGAGTCAGATACTAATCAAGACACAGACAGGCTGAACAGACCCAACAAATGAACAGACAGAGCAGACACCCAGCCCCAGCACAACAGCATGGATTCACGGGATGTAGGTCACTGGGGAGGGGGACGGAGATCACACCAAATGAAAGCATTCATAATTGTGGTGGAGGGTTTAGAGCAACCTGAACCCACAACTTTCACCATACTCATAAACAAAGCTTATAATATCAACCATATGGAGGGTTAAGAGGGGTTTTCACACAGTTAAGCTAGCAAATTTGAAATGATTTTGGAAAGATCTCTTCTTCTCCAGTGGGTAAGACCACCTCCTACATCGCCACTGTGGTGTTGATATGAAAAAGAAATTTCAAATAGCAAAATGCCTGCAAGGCAGCCATTGTTTGGAGAAGAGGAACAAACAAACAAACAGACAAAAGTTCCAAAACAAACCACAAACCCAGAAACCCCACAGCACTGATGGTGGCAACCACTGTTTGTGTACATTAATTTCAGCAATGGTCTTTCAAATGCATCTTTCCACACTGCAAGCCTTTTACAAAAAGTTAACTTTTCCCTA
>NW_005054408.1:14642-18931 GCF_000277835.1 Geospiza fortis | reverse complement strand
CCCTACATTCCTGCAAGAAAAAGCAGCTGGAGGCAGGACTGTGATGAGGGAACCTGGGCAGAGCACACCCCGTGGTGCCATAACGAGGAGGCAAGAAGGAGACAGGTGAATATGCAGAGGCCATTGCTCTCTGCTCATGACAATGATCACAAATAAGATTCCTTCTCATGAAGTAAATAGTCAGACAGTTTTTGAAAAGGCACATGTTCAGTTCTGCATCTAATGACGTAAAACTGGCAGTTCAGTTCTGTCCTAGCTCCATTTCTTTTTCATCTGTGTTTTCCCCAAAAGGGGACAAAGGGCAGCAAAATTATATTGGGAGTTCATCTGTATTACAATGAACTTACAAGACCTCACACAGAACTGGTGTGATAAGGGAAGAACATCACTACACAAGGTAAACAATAATCAAGTCATGTGTTCTTATTGTTTTAATTACTAGCTGAACCATGGAGTGTTGACCAGGTTTTCTAATAATTTCTAGTCACTTTATAGAGAGTTTCTTCTTCATTCACTTTCATCTCCTTTATTCTTACATATTGTGGCATCCCAGCTTCTCCCATACATGTCTTTATTCCTATTCTTCTCCATGTTGAAGGAAGGACAGGAGTTTTATTTTACCTGAGCAATTTGAAGATCAGTAGATCTGAAAGCATGATTATGGTGTATTGGTCAACTCAGCTTTTTTTAATTATTATTATTTTCTTTCCTTAGAATAACCAAGAGGGCCTAAAGATGGATGGTAAGTTTTGTAACTACACCCAACACACCCAGCTCTTTCATTTGGATTCAATCAATAGCACACTCAGGAAAAGTTTGACTGCACAGAACATCACAAAAAATATGTCTCATGAAGAGTGGTAGGTTTAGAGATTAAGCACAATTTATTTCTTGTACCACTGCAAACCAGGATAGCCTGCTCTGGTGTGCAGACAAAGTGACCCCTGAACTTTTAGTAAAGGCATATCCAGAGGGAGAAGTGTAAATGTAAAGCAATCCAGTGACAAACAGCACACAGCATGTTTTTAATCCTAAATCAAGAGCTGGATGCAAATGAAAATAGGGAAGGATATGAATGATCAAGATCAATACATTGCCATAGGGGTTCTGCAAGAACCATCCTGTGACAGAACAGAGATGTCTCTGTGACTTGCACAGACTGGATTACCTGTGCATTACTGGGGGCAGACTTTATCAAATATAGAATTATCCTTGAATCTGAATCTGACTTTCTCAGACTGCAATGCTCTACCTTAACACCGGGTCCTTTTGAGGACTTTGAATATTATTCTCTCTACTTGTGGTTTTCTGCATTTTTATTTCCCTTTTTGTAAGTGTGGAAAGCAACAGTCAATTTGTTTCTCCTTGTTCCATCCCACACACCCGAGGATGCCCAATACCTTCCATTTCAAAATCCCAAATCATGCAGAACACTCCATGACACGGTTTGGAGAGGTGCTGCTTTTGATCTGTCTTTCTTATTTCACTGTAAAAATCCACTAAAATTAATTGCTGAAATTAATGAAAAGCCACAGAGCAAACAAGAGGACCATCGAGTTTTGCATTCTTAAAATCCTTCCTCTTAACCACAGCCAAACCGCCTAATCTTAAAAATTAAAAAAAACCCAAACAACAAACCCAGCCATGTCTATACATAAAGGAAAGGTTTAAAATTATCAGGTCTCATGCTTTTTATGCAGAAACCAAGACTATATGAACAGACTGCCTTTAGGAGCAACACTGATTCTCTTCCACTACTCTGTTACACTTAGGATTTCTTTTATCTGCTCCAGTTTTTTTAAGGTGCCTTTATCTCACAGTCACGGAGTCAGAAGGTCACTTCTGCCTCATTCCTCATAGTGCACATGTACAGCAGTACAGGGAAGAGATAATTATAAGAGAAAAAAGAACAATAGAGGGAGGTAATCATAGGGCACCATTGCTTATTCACACAACCCATCTGAAATACGGCTTTCATTCACTCCAGCTACTTGTCTCATCTTTTCATCACTCTGTATCCCAACGATCTGCTGCCTGCAAATTACAATACAAACAAACACAGGAGTTTCAACTGCTTCATCATTATCAATCAGAAATGATTTCAGGAAATATGCAGAAGCTGTGACTCAGCTTGGACATCGATGGCTGTTCCATTTCTTAGTCACTGAATGAGCCTAACACATGACTCATCTCAGCTGACACATTTTCAATTGAATCACTGATATTCCAGACCTTCAAAAGAATTATTCATCTGGCTTAGTGCTAATAGCAGCACATCCTCCATCTCCTCCATTTCTAGTACCATACTACGAAGTGTACACATACAACTTAAGGCATCTAAACATGTGATTCAATCGGTTTTATCCACAGGGAATTCAGAGACCACACAGAACTTGTTCCTCTACTGGTGTATACTATTTATCAAGCATGTGCATATCCTTCTTAAAATAAAGCTTATTTTTGTCCATCAATTTGTTGAGTCAAAAAATAATAATAATCATCTCTAGTGGTGGTCAACTACAAAACTGATTCAACAGAACACGTGTTTTGTAAGAAGTATTGATGACTGGAAAAACCCATCTTGCGTGTGTTCAGCACTGCCCACATCGACCTGTGCACGCTGCCATGGGCAAAGCCAACCCCTTTCTCACTCTGTCTCCCAAGTCCATCATCATCCCAATCAATCCTCTGCATTTGCAGGCTTGGGTCAAGAGGATCAGCAAATTGATTTTGCCTTGCCTGGAAGCACACTTTGGTGACCTGGTCACATTTCAGCCCTGGGGCCATTTCCAGTCAGGAATGACAAGCAGATGCTCTCCAGCCTGCAGGCTCCTCCAGCACGAAGGGAAACTCCCAAAATACAGGGGGCACTGTGCAACCTGGCAGTTACCTGTGGAGCAGCTGAGCAGGTCTGCTGATGTCAAACAGCACGCTTGCAACTCACACAGCCCTGCAGACACTGCAGCCCTGGAGAGCAGCTGCATCTGTGGCTGCACAATTGTATTGTACAGCCAAGTGTTCTTGTGCAGGTAGCTTGCTATTTGTGACACATACACAGCTACTGGTTTTGTGAAAGTGGAATTCATACAGGTACTGGAAAATGCTGTAACCCCCTGACACATTTAGAGCAATATATCCATGTGCTAACAAAATGTTTAGTTTTGCATGTTAACTTTTGTTAACCTAATTGCTGGGAAAAAAACCCACGCAGGAAACAAGAACCATTAAATCTATTCACTTAGCACAGAATTTCTGGCATTTCCCATTGTGGCTAGTAGACAGAAAGAAAACCCCAATACCAAATGTGAATGCAAAAATACCCAGCCCATTATTTACTAGTACTCATGCAGATTAATGGATATCATCACTATTTTTCATAGGCAACACCTTGGTAGAGGGAATACTCACAATGGTCACAAACTTTATGAGCCCCATTAAGAACAGGATGGAAAGTGCAGCATCTGAACAGGTCAAGATTACTCAGCTACATTAACCTACCAGGATATGCCAAATCTGAAGCAGATCCACTGATACATGATTCAAAACAAGTTCACTCCCCCATACCAGAAACATTTTTAACACAAGTTCCTTCTAAACTAAACAACTTGGCCTTCACCTTGGAATTTATCTTCCAGAAGCACCATGTTTTCATACAGCAGAAAAGGACAACAGAAGATAAATCCTTGCCTAGGCAAAATTAATTCAGTCTTTGGTAAACATCAAGTTGTGTAGTAAGATCCTAATGTGGCTTCTGTCACTCAAAAAAATTAATCCTATTTTCATGAAGGAACATGTGCACTAAGATCCAGCAATCTAGGAAGAAGAGTCTGCTCTGCTTGTCTGTGAAAAAAAAATAAAAAAAAAAAAAAGAAAGGAAAAAAAGCGATCTAGGAAAGCTCGTTTCAGGATGCTGCCAGACCGTAGCCACTTGTCACCTGGACACAGGGACTAACATTGGGAAATTATCCCGAGCTCTGGCCACGCTGCCACAGCAGCTCCGATGAAAAAGGATGCTGACTTAAGTAAGTGATTCCCAGGAGAAAAACAACAGCCAGTGTGTCAGAAGGGAGAGAGACAGGTGCTGAGCAACACGCACAATCTGGCATCCACATTTCTCACAGAAACCCAAACCCCGAACGCACTTGGCCAGGCTTTCCCCCCCGCCTTCTCCTAGCTGGTGGCGTGAAATACCACTGACAATTTCCTTCCCTTCGCACCGCCGCCGAGCGCACACGAACCCCGCTGCCCGCCCTGCACCGGGAGCCCGGGGCTCGGCGCTGAGCCGGGGC
>NW_005054408.1:0-14053 GCF_000277835.1 Geospiza fortis | reverse complement strand
CACGGGCAGCGCCCGCAGCGGCCCCCGGCAGGAGCCACAGAACCAGGCCGGCTGAGAGGACCTCTGAGATCACACCGTCCACCCTCGTGACCCATCTCCACCTTGTCATCGTGGCGCTGAGAGCCACGTCCAGTCCTTAAACACCTCCAGGGATGGGGACTCCACTACCTCCCCGCTCAGTCCATTCCAATGTCTAATCATCTTTCTGTGAAGAAATTATTCCCGATGTCCAGCCTCAACTTCCCCTCGTGCAGCTTTAGGAAGTCCTGTCACTTGTTACCTAGGGGAAGAGCCCGATCCCCACCTGGCTCCACCCTCCTTCCAGGTACTTCAAGAGAGGGTAAGATCAGCCCTGACTGAGTCTCTTCTTCTCCAGGCTGAACAGCCCCCGCCACCTTAGGCCAGCGCAGAGCCTGAAGCCCACTGAGCTGAGTGTGAGGCCAGGCTGTCTGATTGGACCAGCCGCCCTCTGTGCCCCGGAGCTCATGGCATTGTGGATTAAATCTCCACTCGAGATGCCCAGGTCTTGATCCTCACTGGGAGGCCCAGTGTGCAGTCACACTTGTTCCTTGCCCTGAAGCTCTTCTCAGGCCCAGCTCAGTGAGCACTCTTGGTGTCAGAACAGCCATGCAGGAGAGCAGCTTTCTCACGACTGACACACACATTTGCAGCAAGAAACACAAGCTTGAGACTCTGCTGTAGAGCACTTTTAAGCCTTTATACAACAGATCTTTACCTGGTGATCAGTGTGGGTCTTTGCTGGCTCCTGTGGGAAGCTAAATCCTTTAATATGAGCACAGGGTGTCCTGCAAGGCACCCACCCACCAGAGCCCCCTGGGACTGTCCTGGTTTGAGTCCCTAAAGAGGCTCGGACATCAGCCACTTAGCTCTGAGTTAATGAGGGTCAGTGCCTGCAGCCTCCCCTGGGCCAGCTGAGTGTGGATTTTGGGGGTCACTAGTTGTGGTTCCATGGATGTTGATGGAGTGTCTGAGTGTTGAGTTCACTATTGGATCCCTGTATCAGTTTGTGGATGGCCCCACGGTTTGAGTAAATCAGCCTAAAATGATGCATGTGTTATGAAGTTCCAAAATTCATTGCAGCATACTGTGTGTATAGCAAGTGGTCCTGCAGACCTCCCTGTGGGTACAGTTCTTCCACCAAACCAACCCCACCTGCAGCAGCTGAGTCCTTGAGAAGCTTCAGGACCTCTCTGTCCTCTGTTGGGGATTATGACCACCCTCTCTTTAGGCTGTGGAGTTGTAGTGGTCTGAGTTAATCAATACTCCTTAATTTCACATTGTGCCTTTATTTCATCTTGGGTCATGTATTCAGCGCTCAAGTATTTGAAGGAAGCCAAAAATGTTGGAAATATCTTAGCTATAACATGTAATGTACTGTTAATCTTCATCAACAGTAAAGTGAGACAGTGGAGGAATGGAGAGAATTTTCACATTCCTTTGCAATTTGTTTTTTTTTCTCTGTAGTCTGCGAAAACTTTTAGATCACGTATTTTTAAAAGGCCATTTCTGAGAATTTGTCATCTAAGCCTGCCATATATGAAGCATAAATAAATACATGTTAGGAGCAAAGGAGATATAGTACTAGCCTCAGGGAAGCTTCACTAGGTCCATTACCTCAAGAAGTTCAAGCAGATTTTATCAAAAGTGAAGTCTGGTGCCTCAAACACCACTTAAGTTGTCCTTAAGATATTATTGTTTTGACAAAGACTCAGAACCAGCTCATTAACACCATCAAGAATTTTATGTGTGACATATTAAAGCAATGCCATTCACTTCCTTCTGAGTATCAGTATGTGGAGAGATCCAACTGTTTTAAAGATCAGGAACCTTTTTTTTCCCCCTTGCTCCCCTGATAATACCATGAATATCCCCTCCCTGCTCCCTGCACTTGGCTAATTCCGTGCTGTAAATGGGCAGTACAAGGTTCTGTCACTTTAGATCTGGCCATTTGAATGCATGACCAGGCGGGCAGCAGCTGAATAAAGAATAACATGCACTTGTCTCCAAATGATTCACTCTGCTGGCATCTTGCTACAGTTCTAACTCAAATGAATGGCGAAGCAGAGGGTGACTGGGGAAAGTAAAACAGATAACATATGGCAACTAAGTGACATGCAGAATGATGAAGAGACTAGGGGATAGCTCGCTCACATCACTCCAGCAGTCTGCAACAGCCAAGGAGGTGAATTTGGGCCTTCAGACTGCATTTGTTTTGCAGTGGTTTGTGAGTCTTCTGATTAAGTCTCCCCATATTGATGTAAAGCTATCTCTATTACCCCTTGGTCCTGAACCAAAAGTAATTGATCCTAAATACCTTAACTGGGTACTGCTTGCAAGTCAAAATGTTGAAGGATGGCCATTTTGTAGAAACATGATGTATGATAGGACCAGTCATTGCACAGGTCAGTTGTGGCAACCAAAGTAAGGTATAGCAGATATTTTTGCATAATCATGATTCCATTAGTTTGATTTAATTCTTGAGCACCTCTTTAAGAATATTTGATGATGCAGTACAGAAGCATACACTGATGTAAAAGCAGGATTTATTCTGACAGTTGACTGTAAATTTAACCCCCCTAGAAACAGTCTGCAGGATGGCCATTCATATCACTTAAGCCTTCAGTAAAAGCATTCCAATGGTGGCTTTCCACTGACTTCAGCAGCTTGTAGATTGGACCTGCAAAAGTGAAAACACAGAACTTGATTTGATGAATATAGACAATTCACATATTTTACTTTCAGAACATAAAGTTCCTTTGTTCAGCAAAGGAATCTATATATGACTACATCAGATTGGTTTGAGGGTTCAGGCCTGAATTTCATGGTGTGGAGCAGCCATTCAGGATAAATCTGACTGCAGTATTGCCATACTTCTGACAGAAGTCAGAGGAAGAATTTGAAGCTGCTACTGGAAACACAGACCCAGTGGAAGTTTGATCAAAAAACTAAAGCAGATTAGTTAAATGCAAGGTTTGATGCTGTGTGGAGAGGAAACAAAACCAAACCAAATTAAAGCAAACCAAACAATCCTTGGACCATTGTGCAAAAGAAATATTCCCCACTAGATATTCCTGACGTACTTGACACTACTTTCTTTGGGGAGAACAATGAGGTTTGTGTTCAAGAAGGACTTGATGTCTTTGTATCAGTTTCTATTCTTAACAGGAACAAGAAGACCTGAATAAGGGCTAATCACTTTGCTCAAAGGAAGTAACACATAAATGGCAAAAACAAATCCTCAGTTAGAATGCAATTTCTATTTCAGTAATTTTCTCTGGAGCATAAATCATGTTTTGTCATTAGAATAAAGTATTATAAACACTTTTGTTAGGCTGAATTATTTATTTTTGTAGTAGTTATAAATTAAATTAGAAAATCATAGTGATGTATGTTCTGGCTGCCTCAATGCATTATTAAGTCAGTTTTTAATACATTGAGCTCCAAAATACTGGTTTTTTTACAGTCTATTGTCACTGAATTCTGTCTAGTGCTGAAAAGAAATCTGAAAGAAATTATGTTTTGAAAACATGTGCAGAACACCTCTTTAAGCTGTTGTGATGCCCTATACTCCACAACATCTCTTATCAATAGGAGAATTGGTTTAGCATTTTTCCCACCTGTATCCCTGTGCAGAATGTATTAACAAAGATATTTCCAAAGGAATCTCCAAGAGTACAGGATGCTAGATTTATTTTTTGGGGCTTTTTAAAAATGAGAGATCTCCATTTCCTAAGGTTGATTTACATTAAGATAATGGTATTATTTTATTTTATTTTATTTTAGCCAGGGGCTTTCTCTTGCTGGTGAAGCTCTGTATGAATCATAGCAGCAATGAAGCAATTCTCTGATCATAGGCACTAAAAAGAACTTGTACAGTTCCCTTCAGCAGCTGCAATTTAGAGCTCCTTGGCATCATCAGAAGTAATGAAAATATGTTGCATTTTAAACCAAGGAGGAAAAGAAATGAAACCACTCACAGAGGATTTGGCAAAGCCAATATATGATTTATCCTGTTGGCTGCTCAGTTATTGCAGCCCTTTGCTACTTTACCATTTTTCTTCTTCAGAGATTGTGCTCAGATAATTCAGTGATGAGTACAACAGAAATTAAAGAAATCATAGCTGATCATGAAATAATACAACTTAGGAAAATTTAAATAGATTGCAAAGTATTTACATCATGGTGATGACAGTTATCACATAGAGACCAAAATAAGCCCTTTTACCAAAACTTCATTTATATCCTTGTTCCTCAAGCCCTACTATCCATTTTTTTGGCTGATGTAAGAAAATGTAAAAATACTGTTCAATATCTTGTACTGCTTATACATTCCAACACTTCTGTTGTGTTTTCTAAAAGCTCTGCATATTTTTTATTTTGAGAAACATATACACTATTTTGGTAGTAACATTGAAGTTCTGTGTTTTCTTTTGGTACTCAACTGAGGAAATGTAGTAAAAAGGTCAGAAAAATTTGCAGAGGTGGATAGTAGATCCCAAAGAGCAAAGTTACAGGAGATGAGTACATTACTACAGCCACTGCTTTAGAGCATCTCTCACAAAAAGCAGACTGGCTACACTGTCCCAGCTCCATCATTTCAACTCTCCGTGACTTGTTTCCTGCTTTGTAAAGCTGAGTTGAGCCATTTTTACCTAATATGAATAACATTGGTAAAACACACTTACAGTTCCCTTGTATTACTGCAACAGCACTAGGTACCCTTAGAATTTTTTAGGGTATTGCAATGCCATCCCTGAATTTAAACAGGTTCAAGATATTATTTGTAGCTTATTCTTTTAGGTAATTTGTACGAAAAGTAAAAAATGATCACACATGGTCAGTAACTGGACTGTTATGTGTATGGGATGCACACGATGGTTTAATTATTGCTTCATTCTGTGTGACTCCAGGCTTTGAGAAAGAGTAATCCCACTTGGCATTTGGACTCCATTTGGTCTCAGTAATTATGGATCCAGAGTAACTTGTTAGAACCTTGTGAAAAGAACAGCTCTGAAGTTTACAGCAGAGCTGAAGTGTACAGAAGGATGAGAATTCAATGAATAATTCAATGAATACTAAGAATAAGTTCTCCTACTGGCTATGTTCAGTTGTTATCCACTGTTTCAATACAGTGCACATGATTGCCAGGAACAATGTGAATGTCATCTTCAGACTATTAACACATTTTGTTTTTTATCAAAGTCACTTTCTACAAATTACCAAGCTGTTTTGCCTTTTTGAGGCTCCTGTTTCTTTCGTGTTAAGTATTTACATGTATAATACAGGTGGTTCCTGAATCTGCTCAAGGCACCCAAAATGAGCTTTTAGATTTTCTAAGCTGAGGTCTGTTTTGCCTGTTTCTGAAGCTGCAGTCCAAGAGCAGTGACTTAAAGGGTGCTGCTCTGGAAGCAGGGATGCTTCTAGCTTGAATTTAAACCTGAAGGCTTTGTACCAATTTAAAGCTCTTGCAAGAGCTCTGACACTGCACAGAATTTCCATGGGCATTACAACACAAAGAACTCTTTCCACCCACAAGCTCTTGATGCAGCTTTCTGTACCACCCTGGTTATGCCCTCTGTGGTGGGCCTTTTGCAGAAAGGAAAAGGATACTCTTTAGCATACCTGTGTCTTCTGTGGAGTGTTTTATCATGGTCTATTAATATTCTCTTTTCCTCAGTTCCATAGCTACTTACTGCTTTCCAACTCATTGATTTTAATAAACCAGCTGAGCATGCTGCTGTATTCTCTTCTACTCTCCCTGTATTTTTTCTACTCTCCCTATGGAGGAAAAAGAAATACCCATAAAACCAAACATAAACACCAGCTTATTAGGAGAATGGTTTCCTCTGAGCCCTCTTAAGATGCTAATGGAACTGTTCATTACATAGCTTCTAGGTTGCATCTCACTTGGGCTGGTAGAAACAGGGATTTTCACTGAATAAATGCATTTGAGTTTGCAGACAAGGTTCAGAACCTCTCTTCTGTTTTACTGCAACAGAATTATTTTTCTCCACAGTGGCTGGTGTGATGCCATGTTTTGGATTTACAATCTCAACGGTGCTGATAACATGCCAGTGTTTTTGTTATTGCTGAGCAGTGTTTACACAGTGTCAAGGCCTTTTCTGCTTCTCCCACCACCCCAGCAGCCAGGAGGTGCACAGGGAGCTGGGAGAGGACACAGCTGGGACACCCAGCAGATGGAAGGTGAATCCTCTTCCACATGGCATCTTGCTGAGCAAGCACTGCTTGGGGAAAGAAGGAGGAAAGGGGACATTTGCGGTTATGGCTGAGGCCCTGCTTTCCTGGAAATGGCCAAACATCTGCCTGCCTAGGAAGCAGAGAATAATTTCATTATTTTGCTTTGCTTGCACATAGAGCTTTGCCTCACTTACTAATCTGTCTCGCTCTGAACTCACAAGTTTTCTCAGTGTTGTCCTTCTGACTCACTGCCCTACCCCACTGCAGAGGAGAGGTGAGAGAAACTGTGTGGAGTTTATCTGCCTGTCAGAGTCAACCCACATCAAAACTAAAACTACATTTGTCTTCTTTTTTATACTGATTTTAATAAGTAAACTCATAAATTAGGAAATGGGCCTGAAAAATCTTAATGCCATATTCACCTAGAGAAGTAGTTCTTTATTTTATAGTTAAGCATACTAGTGAAGTTCTTTGGGTAAGCTTATACTATTGATAATGGCATGGTATGAAATATTTGTAATAACACTAGGATAAGTGTTGCAGTTTTACGACTTTGTGAAGGCTGAGAGAATTAGGATTATTCAGTCTGGAGAAGAGAAGCTTCAGGGCTACCCAAGTGGATCTTTCCAGTACCTGAAAGAGCTCCAACAAAGATGGAGAGAGACTCTTTGCAAGAGCCTGGAGTGACAAGGGGAAATGGCTTCAAACTGACAGTGTAGATTTTGAATTAATATTAGGAATGAACCCTTTACTGTGAGTGTGAGGCCCTGGCACAGGTTGCCCAGAGAAGCTGTAGCTGCCCCACCCTGGGAGTTTCCAAGGTCAGGTTGGACAGGGCTTGGAGCACTCTGGGATAGTGGAAGATGTCTCTGTCCATGGCAGGGGGTTGGAATGAGGTAACCTTCAAAGTCCCTTCCAACCCAAACCATTCTGTGATTCTGTGATTCTATATCCATCTGTAGCTGTAGTTCACTGTACTGGAAGATAATGGAAAAAAAGGCATTGTAGTCTGAAATTGGACCATTTGCTGACAGCAATGTAACTACACAAGAGGACTGACTGTGCCATTCTGTTTCTTCTCTCACCCCAGTGTGGGCTCGCTGCCCACTGCACGGTGCCAATTCACACACCAAGGCAAGGTATTTCTATTTTCTGCTCTAGTTTGTGCAAAGTAGGGGCTGGGGGGGGGTAAGCCACAAGAGGCTGGCTCTCTGACCATCAAAACTTCACACCATTTTAGTAAACAAAGGTATCAGCAGTCACTGGCTAAAAGCTACCTGGTTCTCTTATTAACTGATGTTCTGCCTTTGATTGGTTAAATGGTTCTTTGGCTTCCCATGCTAATTAGTCCCATGCTCAGTCTTTCTCTTTTCAGACACTGGGTTTCTTGGGTCAGTGGCTGTGAATTGGTGGTTGCAATATTCCCCTGGCTGAATTGCCTTCTACCCAGTTGGAGATGATTTTAGCATGGTTGCTGAGTTGACTTTGTTAGTTTCCTTCTTATCTTGGGAGTTCTGCAAAGTGTCCTTGTGGCCTGTAAATTCTGCATTCTCTGTGCCTGCTATCAGAATCACATCCTTCTTCCCAAGCTTTGCTAACCTCCCCCAGCTCTGAGCTCATTGAAGCCTGTCAAGCCCTAGACTTAATAAAGCAATTCTACCAAAAAGTAATTTATGTTTCTAACACCTGGACATAATTTAGGGACTTTGAAAAAGAATTAGAATAATTTCAGATGTGCTTTTCAACAATAATCAGCTAAATGTTAGATAAAGGTGATTTCTGGAGACAATGTAAAAGCTGCATAGCAAACCTTCCATGCTGCAACCAAGAAAAATGATTCTTCAGTGCTCCAATCTTTTGAGAAATCAGATCTAGTCCAATAAACTCCAGGATTTGTCAGTGTGTTTGGAAATTCTGAGGAGAAAAGGTCAGGAGGTGAGAGCCCGTAGAGCGTTCTCAGACTTCTTTCATTGTGGCAAACCCATCTTGTTGTATAGGGGCAGCATTCTTATTCTTCTCTCTCTAGAAATTGTGCAGATGGAGTAGAATATTGCTAAGTTGTGAATGATCATGAACAAGTGATCAGAGAAGGTATTTAAAGATGAATGGCAGAACTTGGCCACATAAGACTTTGAAGTCCAAGTTTTAAGGGGTGAAAATGAGGACTGCTTACTGCCACAATGTCCTGGCACTGCCTGATTGTGATCTCTGCATGTTTCAAGAGTTTCTGTCTTTTTGAGACATCAGTAGAGGGCTTTAAAGTCCTCATGAAATGATCTTCTGTGGGAGTTTAGATCACACCTGCTATGTCCCTGTATGACATAACACACTTGGGTAACCATGTAAACTATCATTTGCTTGATCTTTTTTATCCAGTGTAAGGAAACCTGCAAGAAAACTTGGGCACTTTGGATAAATCTTTTTTCTTTCAGAGTAAAATGGAAGGGCCACAACTACTTCCTGAGAATGCAGTTTGATTTCCCCTTACTTTCAGGTAATTATAAAGTCTAGCTATATGTAAAGTCTAGCTGGTCAATTTATCAGATGTTTTAAATTAAAAGTTAGAAACCATTTTAGGCAAGAGTTTGGAACTCAGAAGGAGTGTCTTTGTAAAATCACAGTTCAAGTGCTGGCATTTGCCTTAGTCTTTGAGGAAATAATTAAAAATGCAGTTTATATCTACAGCCAAAAATAAAAGTTAGGAAGAAGTAACATGGGATGTGAAGTAGGACAAAGGAAACAGAGGTTTCTAGGGGTATTGGTATTTTGCACTACAAAAAGAGATTTTTTTTTTTTCCCCACATAAGAAAAATGTATAGAAACCTTCTGGCTTCATATTTTAATCATGAGTTAAGCAATATCCTTTCATGGCAGGTAATGAGCCAGCACCTCTCTTTAAACACGGAGATGCTGACTAGTATCTGGAATCTCAGCTGAAGAAGGGGGATTATATTACTAAATCAGATCCAAATACCAACACTATCTTGGTTGAGCTGCAGCATCAGAATTATTTTTGCTGAATGTCACCCAAGTTTCCCCAGAAACCTTGAAATCAGTGGGATTGTCAAGCATGTGTAGTCCAAAAAGGAATTTCTGCACTAAGACGCTGGATCTCTAATCACCTTGAAGTCACTCCCATAGGAGGAAGATGGAAGAGGCTTATACTACTTTCAGATCTTTAATTCAAGCTTTTAATTTCTTCAGTTTAGAAAAGTTAAATTTACTGTTGGGTTAATCAAGTTAATATAGAAGCTTAATTATAAGCTAGAAAAAGCTGAACACTGCTCCAGAAAGTCAACATTGTGGGTTATTTCTTTTATTTTAACAAGGTGGTGGTGGCAGAGGTGTTGAACCTTCTCTATTTTGAGAGAGAAGCGTAGGTAGGAACATGAAGAAAGGAAGACAAAAGACAGTGCCCTACAAACACACCTAAGGAAAATAATCTGGTATCAGCTCATGGAAAGAAAGCACATCAAAAAGAAATTTATTTGAAGCTGTTCAAAGAGGTTTATGAGCTACTTTTGAAACTGTGTGCCCTATTCAAATAAAACATTCCTTTAGGACAGGAAAGAAATCTTTTAAGTGTTCAGTGGTCTGAGGAACTGCAGGTGAAAAGCATCAGGGACACAGAATACATGTCTTCCAGTCGTGCTCCAGCTTCAGGGCTATGGAGACTGAGGCCTACAGGAGACTTCAAAAGCTCTACAGAAACAACTGAACAGCACAACCATCAGACAGCTCCCTGGATGAGCAGGCAGACATGAACCAGGGCACCTCAGCCCTCCTCAGATAAATACAGAGCCAAGTCTTGGCGAGTTTTAGAGGGAGCTGCCAAGAATTCTATAAAAGATTCTCATAGACAGGTACAGTGATCACATCTCCTGCTGCTGGCAAGCAACATCAGAAAGGGAATAACTGAAGTTAAAAGGAAGGAGGTAACCTTAAATCATTAAAACAAGAGAAAATTGAGGACTTTAATTGGGAAACTGTGGCACAGACACATCAGTGTCAAAACCAGTGACAGCATATTACCCTGTCTGAGGAGCCAATTTACTTGTGACTTGTCTCAGCCCTGGTTGTGAGAGGCATATGGGGAATGGGTTATACATGTGCACTGTCCAGGAGGCACCAAGGAGAAGATGGAGGAAAGCCTTGTCTCTGGGGAGGCTTTGCCTGGCAGCCAGTTCATGTGTCACACGGGACAGGCTGTCAGCAGGGGAACCCCGAAGGCACTGTACCCCAGAGACACTCCGCAATCCATGGCAAAAGGTCTCTGCTGAGGGGCTGCACTGGGGCATTGGACTGGGCCAGTGGTCTCCTGTCAGCAGGCAGGCTTTGGGAGGAGGCAGGGGCATAAAAATAACTGAAACACAAGCCATGGGGTTTTTTCAAAACTTGCTTTTTGAGTGGGGGGACACTTTGGAAACTTGCTTTTTGAGTCTGGGGGCCTTTTATGTCTTGTTTCTGCTTTGACTCCAGCCTGCTGAGGCCCTTGGTGGATCTTGCTTGCCCTCACATCTGTCCCATCTCCCTGACTGATGCCCTGCCTGCTTCATCTCTGTGTCCCTGAGCCACCTGTGTCCCTGAGCCACCTGTGTCCAGCCCTCCCCACCCCCAAGATAGGCCTCTGTCTCTCTCTCCCACCAACTCCTTTCCCATTTTTCTTCCTCTTGCTCTCTTTTCTAGCCATCCTTCATAGAGTAACTCTTTACTTTTTTCGTTACCAATAAATGTTTGTCTCAGTTGACTTAATTTCATTCCTGACTGTCTAATTCCCGAAGAGCTGCTCGCAGTTTCCCTCAGTGTAAGGCAACACCCCCCTCATGCAATACTGCAGCGCAAGAGCAGGTCCCTGCCAGGCTCTGATTGTTCTGCTCAAACACCTCAGCCAGGAGCTGGGAACAGAGAGATTCCTCCAGGAAAAAGCCATTTTGAGAGGGTTAGTCCACTCTAGTGGCAGTGTACCCTCATCCTGAACACGAGTGCGAGGAGCTCACGCAGAGCTCTGCCCCCAGGGAAGGCTCCTGCGGGGTTTTCTGAGCTGGAAGAGCTTCTGCCTCTCTCTGCAGCAGACAATGCCATCGTGCGGCAGTTCCTGATTCCTCGGCT
Organism: Geospiza fortis; assembly: GCF_000277835.1. Classification (NCBI taxonomy): domain Eukaryota; kingdom Metazoa; phylum Chordata; class Aves; order Passeriformes; family Thraupidae; genus Geospiza; species Geospiza fortis. The sequence continues at coordinate 2,725 of NW_005054408.1, read as the reverse complement.
CACCCATCCAGGCTAAAAACTGCTGCTTCTATCCCGGAGTTTATAAGCAAACCCCTCTGTACTGCTGAAGTGTTTCCATATTATGAGGACACCCCTTAGCAGGATGCAGGCAGGCCCCCTACAGATCTTTCTCTGATTTCCAACTGCAGTATTTAAAGGAAAAGCCATTTCTGGAAAAGGGTTAAACCAAGCCCCTGGGAAGCTCATGACCGGTGGTCTCAGTCACCCTTTGGGACTCAGCAGGGGCTGAGGGGGTTCCAGTGGCAGCAGCCTGAGGTGGAATGTGTGACCAAGACTATGTGCCACAGTAGCAGATGTCCTGGCCCCTCCTCAATCCTGTAGCAGTTTTCAGTTCTCCAGAGTACCCATGACCACATCTCATGTAAAACTAAGATTAAATTCACTGCGGACAAGCAGCTGGAGCTGCCAAGGGGTGCAGAGAGGATTTGTCTTTTTCTGTAGAGAAACCCAAGTTCTGACTTCTCTGGCCCATGTAGTAAACGGTCATCTTCCCTCATTCCCTCAGAGGGATACCAATGGCTATTTCTTCTTAATATAATAAATAAGCACATGCACACAGGGAAGGTCATGGTATTCCAGCACCAACACTGAACCAATCAGAACAAATTCTAACAATCCAAACAACACCTTTCATTCCTTAACCTAACAACCTTTTGGCTCCAGCAAAATCTCACCTCATCTCTCACAATCCACCCTTTCCTTTTATTATCCTTTTATTGCTGAAGCCCTTGATTTAATTACCCTGTCTGGTCAGCACAAACTGGCTCCTTTTGTGAAGCAGTTATAAATAAGTTTAATCAGTCTTTTCTTAGGTCGGTGTTAAATTCAGTCAATTTAAAAGTTCCTGATTTGTCAGTTCTGGTTGCTGTCCATAGTTCTCCTCCAACTCAAGCAAAGTAGGATGTAGATACACTTGTGTGCAGTGCCTGCCATCAGCAGTTCCATCCGTGCTTGCTGGGATGATGCAAACCTCAGATGGTGACTGTAGCACCAAAGGTTACCTTCCTTGGTATCCATACCTGCTTCCTGAGTTCTGTGCACTAGGACAGCACACTGCAGGGATGTAGAGGTGAAGCATAGAAGCCATGACACTCCATCCAGCAATTTGCAGAGTCTTAGAACATCATTTCCTATTCCTCTTTTGTCAAGGTCTGGTTTGCCTTATATTCCCACTGCTCAACACCCGAGGGGTTGCAGCCCACAGGGGAGCCAAAGGCTCTCAGGTGGCAAACACAGAGGTCAGTCCAGTCTTGCCCTTGACTGTTCACTATTAAATCTTCTTTTGAAGATTAACTTTTAAGGGTCGCTTCCTTGTACCACTGTCCAAGTTTGGGGAGGAGCTTCCACTGGCCCTTTGACTTGAGAGGTGTGAGAGCTTTTCTGCAGTCCTGGTAACTGTTTCAGTTGTTAAAAGCACCTGAAAGGGACCTTCCTGTGCTGCTGTTAAGGTATCATCATTCCAAGTTTATTAGAACCCAATCTCCTGGTTTTACCTGGTGTATGTGAAAGTCTAGAGGTGATGTTTGGGGTAACAGCTCTTTTCTTCTAAGATCCATGAGAGAGAGTGCAATTGCCTGCAAATGATTTCTGAGATCTAAGTCATTAGTTTCAGCCATTGGCAACCCCTCCTCCCTTCCCAGATAAGGTAACTCAAGTAACATTTCATTGGGAGAAACTCCTATGTCCTTACTGGGAGCAGTTCTGATCCCTAATAATGCTAATCTGCTTTCAATCATTAATTTGGTAATATGGTTCTTAAGGATAGCATTCATTCTCTCCACACATCCAGAGCCTTGAGTGCGCCACGGGGTATGAAATCTCCAACTTATGTCTAATTCAACACATATAGAATGTAAAATTTCTGAAGTGTGTTCCCTTATCTGAGTCTATTCTTTCATTATCCCATATCTGGGAATGATTTGTTCTAATAGCATCTTAGCCACTTCGCAGGCAGTTGCAGTTGAGGTAGGAAAGGCTTCTTACCCCTGGGGGAGGGGTGGGTGAGGTGATCAACTATTACAAGAAGGTATTTCCATCTCTGTATTCTGGGGAACTCAGTGTAATTTATTTGCACATTTTGAAAGGGTCTAAGGCCTAGGGCTCTTCCCTCACTAGGGTGTTTTCTCATCACTTTCTTATTTACCTTTTAACAACTTGAGCGTTGTTCAGTCTCTGTTTGGCTCCTGTATAGACTCCCTCACAGCAATAAGTTCTTCTGAATTGATCACACAGTGCTTGAGCTCTCCAGTGTATTCCTTGGTGTAGCTTAATTAAAATTTCTCTAGTAATTGCTTTATTCATTATCTGCCTCCCTTCCCTGCCCAGCTGTGACCAGAACTACAGCAAAGGGGAAGTGCCTGCAGCTGAGGGAAGGCTGTGGTTGGGTATCTGGTTCTGTTTGTTGTTGCTGCCAGTGTTGTTTTTGTTTGCCTTACATGCTAGTAAAGAACTGCTACTCCTTTTCCCATATCTTTGCCTGAAAGCCCCTTAATTTCAGTTACAATAATTTGGAGGGAAGGGGCTCACATTCTCCATTCCAGAGAGGTCCCGCAGACACCTGTCTTCCAACTAAGACAAGCTGACAACTAATGATTTATTGCCAGTTGTTTAATTAACAGTTAAGCAACAGTTAGTTAATTAACTTCGGTAACTAAAAGATAAGCTAGAGGTGTTCACTGGAAGGGTAGCTGCAGAGGTCTCTGGT
>NW_005054407.1:2685447-2700272 GCF_000277835.1 Geospiza fortis | reverse complement strand
AGGCTCCATCCACACCAAAACTTTGTAAATCTTGCTGAAATATCTCTTTGTCATTCTGTCTTAACACTGACAGTGGTTTCAATAACAGAATTGAGGTGACATGAAACAATTTATTATAAATGGTAAAAAAAATTCCATGGATTTTTTGTTGGCTTGGTTTTTGGTTTGTTGTGGTATTTTGGTTTGGTTTGGGGTTTTTGACATGTATGTAAGGCTTAAATGTGCCATGAAGTTCTTGTGCATTCATCAGGCTGTACAGTGCCCTCCATGGGGATTTCTCTGGCTACACACAAGCTCAGAGACCAGCATGTGGCAGCTTGGGCTGAGCACAAAAGAAGCACAGGATGAGTCTTCCAGATGCTCTGTAACAATGGGCACTTCTAGCTGTTATCCAGAGTGTAAGAACTACATAACCTCTTCTTCAGATTATCCTAATAATGCAACTGTTCTTGTTTTGTATGGTGCAGCTCTCTTAAACCTCTATGATACTATATCTACATGAATATTCACATAGATGTTTGCTATAAAAATTCTGTTCCAGCTAAAAAGCATAGGGTACACTATGCACTGAGGAATATATGGACATATACAGACTTCAGGAACAGAAGTGGCATTAAATATATGACAATATGTAGGTGTGAAAATACAGAAATACATGAATAGTTGCACAGCCCACACATCTCCACTAGATTCTGCAGAATAGCATCAAATAATGCACAGGTATCGAGATGATGAACAGATGCTGCACTTATTTGTCAGTCAGCAGAGCTGTGGGAGGCAGAATTAAAGGCAATTTTGAAACAGTAACAAGAAAGTGAAAGATAAATTTCAGATGGACACAGAGCTGGCACTGCTCTGCTGACCCAAGCAGAAAATGGAACAAGCTGTAAATTACTGGAAAAAAGAGTTTTGTAAAAGGAAGCCATGCTATATAGGCATTATTCTTTCCACACCACACAGAGCTTAGAGCATGAATATACATCAGATTTAAATACTCTTGCAAAGCATTAGAAAAAATCCTTTACATATGGTTATTTACACAAACATAGCAATGAATTAATAAAAAGACTACACAGCTACATGTACCATTAAGCAGGATACTCTATAGATTCTCACATTAACACTTGCATAATTGTACATGATACTTCCAAACATTCAATTTTTTTCTCTGTTTCCTTCTTTAAAACTCACAAAAAGTAATGAAATTCTCTTTTAAAACTGCAGACTGCTGTGTGCCTAAGCAAACCATTATTTGCTTGCTCATAATCATCTTTTCCCTGTCTGTTAGAGTCACCGATGCATTAATTGCTTATCAAAACCTGAAACAGTTCATGAGTCACTCCGAAGATAAAATAAATATTAATGAGACAATTTCAATGAAATTCCCATCCTCTGCCTCTTAAAGCTGAAATACTATTTTATTACATGTCAGAGTTAAGTCTTGATACCTAATAAATGGGAAAATATGAAATAAACTGACTAGATAACCATGTTTCAAGGGATCATTGCATTATAGTCTTATTTGACCAAATTAGTGACCAAAGAGAGAAAGAACTGGTCAATTATAACAGAGAAATTAGATGAAAGAGAAGTCTAGGTCTGGTGCAGTTGGAGTCAAAAATGAAGTATGTGGGTTTTGAAGCTGGGAAATGCTTCTAATGCACACATCACATAAAAATCACAGATTATTTGAATGTAGCATTAGTAAAAACATGATCTCTGAACAAGCACATTAGCAACAAATATCATTACATAAAAAATTTTAGTATCTCTTACATTGAATGAAGGATGGGGAGAAGGAAGGCATGGAGTTTTCAGAAATATCAAAATAAAGCACTTTATTTTGGATCAATATGGAATTTTCATTAAGCAAAAACACTAAGTGGAAGGCTCTTGACCCATTTAATTTTTTTACTAAAATTCAGTGAAATATACTATTTTGGACTGTAAAAACTTTCATTTTGAAAACATGAGTGTGCTGAGAGATTTTTAAGTCTGGGCCAATGATAATTCACTGTTGAAAATCCAAGTCTAAAACTTTTCAAATTAAATGGCACAGGATGAAGTAGGCAACACAAGTCCTTCCCTTGAACCTTTACTTGCTTGTTCTAGCTTGTTCCTGGAAATGGTAGGCAAGAAAGATCCCAAATAAATCAAAGGAACAACATGTTATTTCCCTAAAAGGCAACTGTAGGTCTGAAATAACTTGGGAATTAGAGAGACATCAGTGAACCACTTTTGAGTCAAAATGTTAGTGAAAAACCCCTTTACAAAAAAGGACAGCTTTTCTCAAGGAAGTTGAGCAGCAGGATATTATGGCTCATGAAGTTGGCTGGTATAAAGCAGATATAGTGGGAAATCTGTAGAAATGAACCCTGTTGTTCACAGATTACAGCAGGATAAAGAACCCATTTTATCAGACTCTGGGTTTTAGTAAGAAATGAAGAAACCTCTATTTCTGATATTAGGCTAAGCTGTTTATTATCAGAGGTCATGTCAGCTGCTGAGGAGAAGACGCAGCTTTAACCTCAGCTAATCACGTTTTGAGGCAGTCCTAGAAGTGCTCCTGCACCTCAGCTGAAGTCACAGCACAGGGACACCCAGACACCCTCTTTAGGGTGTACTAGAAAACTAAAGGCATCTCCTCAAACCAAGCTATCCAATCCAGTACTTAATACAGAATATGCCACTGTCAGTGAAGTCTGCATGTAATAATACAAGAAAAAATGTGGATTAAATATAATACAGGAAAAATGTGGATTTTGGTAGTTACCCTCATAAATTAGCATATATACTAGGTTTTTTCCCTAAAGTGGAGTTAAATAGTGTCCACTTTCTGTAACAGTATCCTAAAATTCTTAACACATTCACAGCTAACAGAGCTCTCACACAACTTTTTTTTTTCTCTTAATTGTAACATAGGACTTATTTCATGTTCCAAATGAACTGTGCTGTTTCCTCTGAAACATACTGATTTCCAAAATGATGGGAAAAAATATATGCAAAGTCATAGGTTCTTTAAGGCAGGCCACTGATATCTAAAATAAGGATTTTTTACATTTATCATAATGTGCATATAGGATAACAATCAAACCATTTTCTTGCGTTCATGAAAAGTATCTTTTGTGCTCCCAGAAACTGCTTAGTCAAATAAAGCTGAACTCAGATACAAATGTGTACCTCACCATAAAAATGGCCAAACAAATAACAGCTATCAGTGATACCTTTCCTACTTCCATGTTTGCCCTGAGGGTGGATAAAACCAGTGTCTTACCTGCTCAGATAACTCTGGCCCATTGATCCGAGCCTGTACCAGAGCATCGTGGACAAGGGAGTGGAAGTTCAGCAGCACGTGCTCAATGCCATGTGCTCCACTCAGGGCTCCTGAGAGCTCCTCCAGGGCCTGGATGTACCCCTGCCAGTGGAGATCCACTTCTGCTACATTGGCCAGGCAGCCCCGGATGATGTTGAGGCAGTAGCCCATGCAGGGCTTGCTCAGCATCAGTCCCTGGCAGTGGGGGCAGTACTGCATTCTCAGCAAAGCCCTGCTGCACTCTCTGGAGAGGTGCAGGTGGTCTGTCGTGTTGATCACTTCAACTCCCAAATTCAGAGCCTGCAAGAAAGTCCGGCTGGGTAAGAGTGATCTTGCCATCTGTCCCAAGGCCTTTTTGGGAATGTTGCCAAAGGGCCTGATGTCTCCTCTCACCGCTCGGAGGCACTCCGCGTACTCCAGGGAAATGTCAGTCGGACCAGGGTTAATCACATGGTTGTAGACTACTGGAAACAGGGTGTCAAAAAATCTATTCACAAATTCCTCTGTGCTGGCATCTGTGCCAAATAAGAAGAGTCCAACATCTGTAAAAAACTCCTGCACGTGCACTGCAGCCTCAGCAGCCATGTTTCTATATGCATTGCAGAAAAGTGTGCTGGTGTAATTCTCAGCCAGTCTGATGAGCATTTCAAAGGTTTCTGCAATAAATCAATAAATCAATCAACAAATCATTATTTTTAAGGTTAAAAAAAAAGAAATTAGAGTAAGAACATAAAACAATTATATTAGGACAACTTACATATACCCTGAAATAATTTTTGTGTTAGAATTTTGAGGAGACAAACTTCTCACAAACTACAACAACTGTCTATTCTATATAGGGAAGCACCTTACATGTAATGTTACAACACAATTAATAATCCATATTTTCTTTGCAGGTTACATTAAACACAACCTAAAAAAAATATAAAAGGAAATAATTGTAAGCTGAGTTATTAAGTTACAAAATACAGCAAAGTCCTATTGTATCTCTGTATATAAACACATGAGCTCTCTCATCTCACTACTCATTCTGCAAGTTGCAAGAAACAGCTGAATGCTCTCAGTAACTCCAAGCCATTCCTCTTACCAGCCTAAATGGATGGGCAAAATTAACATTAAACAGTATAAACAACTTTTCAATCCTATTAAAACTTAATAACTCTTAAAGACCAGTTTTTATTTTGTGTCTTCCAGAGGAAGCAGATGTTCCAAACACACATAAGAACGTGATTTTAAACAGTGCTGTTTGGTCTGGTAATTGGAAAGACCTGCTTTCCTCAGGAACTGATGGATAATCCCTTGCTGAGCCTCAAAAACTGGATAATGAATAAAGCCTGAATGGAAAAACTTGCATTTCACACTTTAAGTGGTAATCCTTAAATACACTGAGTACTGTTTAATAAAGCAGTTAAGTATACTGGAAAAATATCCTCTTTTGACTTGATCTGTGATTTGCAGGTAAGAAAAAACATCAGCTTTCAAAACAGAACAAGTGTTTACATTGAGGAAATTCCTAGATCTGCCTGAGAAGGCTGCACTTTAGGGAAGGCAATGAAGCAATATATGGATCAAAAAGAAACTTGGCTTATTGAGAATAGAAACACAGAAAGATACATTACAAATACTAACCCATTTTATACACTGAATGAATACACTGAACACTACAACTCAGTAACTTTTATTTCAAGTTTTACAAGTTTTCACGTATTTTTTTTCACATTCATTTTTAAATAAGACTGTAAAAATAAAGTAAGGAAATGCATGAAGTACAGTTAATACTGTCTAAACAGTGATGTTAAATACAGGCAGAATCAAATAGTGTGAAACTATATCAAGCAATTTCTGAAGCAATCTGAAGTCTGCTGGTCAGTCACTGACTGAAAGGCATAGTAGAAAAACCAGAATAAATGTAAAAAAGACAAAACTGGCTACTACATATTTGATAAATACCTATGCATAAGTGCCTTATATTATGATGAAATGTTTGTTCAGGTCAGTTCAGAAAGGATCCTCGCTGACTGCAGAGAGTTTAAAATTGCATGCTTTGTGAAAAGATCACATATACTTTGTATTCAGTCTCTCTTTTCTCCAATAAAAAAAAGAAACATGCTTCTAAATCACAATCATTCCTCTGCTGTCTGTCTTAGTTTCATATTTCATGCCACTCTTAAATTGAATTTGCTGTTCTCTTTTCTATTCTTCTAGCATTCACACAATAAGAAAAAAGTGTTGACAGCTCACAGTAAAGAGTCAGAAAGCGCATCTCACTTTTTTGGGTTTTTTTTATTGTTATGTCACATACATATGTGAACTTCTTAAGTGAATTTCACTATAATCATTCATAGATGCCAAATTCATAATGTCAAAGAGATAATGTCAAAAATCAAAGAGATTAATTTGTTTCAAAAGTCATACTCCCAAAGTCAGTACCCTTCATGAAGCTATGTTCCCACCAATAGAGACCTATTCAACACAGAAAAGCCTCTTGGGTTTATCCTGGGAGTGAACATGCAGAAGTGCCAGCTGAGTACCTCTGCAGCTCCCAACACCTCCACCAGCCCCTCACATCTCATCCCTGAGCTACAGGAGACCCATTTTCTTCTGGAGCAGACAACGAGGCACAACAAATCAGACAGGGCAGATGAAATTGATCAAGATGCCGACTTTAAGGCATCTGAAGCAAGGATGAGATCCCCACCAGCTGTACAGGCAGTTTGGACACCCAGCTGCCACGGAGGCATGGGTACATGGGAAATTAAATTACAGCCCTGAATTATTAAATATCTAACTACAATATATCTCATTTTTACTGGGGGAAATGAGGAATGCAAAGAACAAGCAGGCCTACTATAGAAATTTTATTTAGTCGCCTAAGAGTGTTTGATAGCATTTTTAATGGTAGATGCCATTTTTATTTGCCTGTCTAAAAGGTCATTTGTGTTCTGCAGGTCTTGTGTCATATCTGTAGGCTCTTTATTATAAACATTCTGCATTTAAAATGGTACTAGATGAGACCACTGAACTAAATTCTGGGTAACTAGTTATCATAGACTTGACAACCCTTCATAAAAAATCCTGGAGCAGCCCAGAAGAGCAAAGACCAAAAAAATGAAGTAAAATTGATTCTTGGTTTAGACGCCTTAAAATAATAAAATGTAAGGAAAATTAAAGCTTTTTTTATTATTACCATATAGTCTGTGATCTAAATGTCTGTTGCAATCCATGGCTGCAGTACCCTTTTACAAAGTGCACAAATATTAGTTGAAAGAATAAATCATGCTGCATGTGGACAATCAACAGATTTTACAATGTGGTCTAAACAATAACAAATCTTCAATACTGAACTATATTTCTGGTGCCTCAGCAACCCCCAGATGAATGAGTACAATAATCAACTACATAATTTACTGACTATTTCTACTTTTTTAAATAGAATGTGATGATACTGGCCACTTGTGTTTACAATTCTGCATCAAGTTTTTAATTGTCATTTTACGATTTCTTACAGAATTTGTTATTTTTTTTTTCTACTGGCACATTTTCTACTTTATAACCATGGCTATTTCAGAGATTTGTTTTGCTCTCAGCAAATTTGCTGACAGACAGCAAATCACACCTATGTTTACTTTCAGTATTGAATAGCTCCTGTGAATACCTTACAATGACAATCTATGTCATTTACAGCACATTCTGAAATTTCAGTGACAAGTCAAGTTATACTGGTTCAATACTACAAGCTGTAGCAATGTGTTTATCTTTTATCTTTTAAATCTATGGGCTGAGACTACGATAAACAGCATTAATTATTCAGCAACATAAAAGAAGTGAAGAGTTTTTAATCAGTATAAATGTAATACATATAAAATACATTTTAAGTATAACTAAGATGAGCTAGACAAACTCTTTCTAATGTTTTCAAATGATTTTTAATCTTCAGGGTCAGTGTCTCTTGTCTCCATAATTTATGAGATCTTCATAGTAACTGCTATACAATATCCTATAGATATTTTGTGCAACCCTACTATTAATAATGTCTAGTTTTTACACAGATGACATGTCAATTTTGTTTTTCTTTGGTGACAATTAAAACGATTGTTTGTACATTTCTAAATCAAATTTCAGGGTAGTCAATATTTTAACCAATTCTTTTTTTTTTAAGAACAGTAGTATTTCTCTTCCTGATTTTACTAAGAAAAAACCATGAGGCTAAGAAATTTGTAGATGAGAACTTGTTTGTTTTATTTTTTCAGCTGATACTTCATAACCGTACATATATTCATTATTTTTTATAATAGTGTGTTTTAAAAAGTGATTACAAAGTGATGTAAAAATAACTACCAGGTCATTGCTTTAAAGGATTTGCTCTCTTCCTTTAGCCTTTCAGTTCCTTAGAGCCATGGGGAGTTCTACATTACAAAGAAGTTCCAAGGTATCAATCAGTCCAGTGGATGAATGGGTTTAAAATAAAAATCAGAAGTATACACATGACTTGTTTACTATAACAAAGAGAACAAGTCCAGTTTTTCATTCCTGGACATTAATCAGATTTAATGGAAACATTGCACAGAATAAACAGAACTTGGATTAGATTTTAAATCAGCCCTGCAATTTTCACCCATAATAGTTTTGGCAAAGGGTCTTTATACTATAGGTACCTTAGAAAATTAATCTGAAATACATTTCTATGGAAGCATGATGTTGTAAAACAACTACATTTTTTTAATTTTACCCTTTCTTTACACAGATGTTCTATAAATCTGCTGAATGAGAAAATGCATGGTTCTAAATGCTGAGCACTACCTTTTGAAGTACATATGGTACTTAATGCAGACATAGTCTAATAAATTAAAAATCCAGTATTAGTAGTGGTCCAACAAGTTGTGAAGTCTTATTTGGCAATAATTCACCAGCCTAAATTACATATTATAAATTAATTCATATTTAGGGTAACATATAAAACTCAATAAATTATAACCAGACAGGTTAAAATCCATCCTTGATTTATGACATTGTATTTAGCAAGACTGCCTTTCACAGTCCAGAGGAGATCCAAAATTGATGAGCCTGGACTATCTGAAGGGTCAGGCCATAATATACAGGAATCAATAACTAAATCCAAGCAAACCTGGAAAACCTAGCAATGTTATAAATTTATTATGATTTGAAAAAATTCTATGGGAAAGTATTGCCAGCTGCCATTGATGTCTGGTGATCTTGTAGGTTTTGCTTCTGTTTATGGGTAGCACAAATAAACCAGAAGCATCATACTCCCTCTTCTAAAGATTTATAATAGAATCAAATGTACCTTGCATGCATTGTCCTTCTAGAGTCACAACGAATGTCTCAGGTGCAAATTACAGCCAGGTAAACAAAAGGCATTCAAAAGTCATGAAAAAAATGGCGAAGAAATTAATCCACACAGCATTACATTCATTCTATCTTTTTTTAAATGCATCAAACAGAGAACTATGGATACGAGGGAAATTCAGTGTAGTTATTCCTATTTAGTAAGTCACAGATATAATGCAAAATCCCTGAATCATTTACCATATTAGAAAAATGAGCTGGAAGAATCATGTCTTCAAGACATATAAGTGAATTATAAAGAATGAACTCATTAGGGCATTACCTGTGAAGGTTATATGGGAGAAAGATCAATAGGGTAAGTGACAGTCAAATAGATTTGGGACTCACTGAAACTGCTTCTCATTAACACAAATTTCAAATTAATCCATTTCATAGACTGCAGACTCACCAAGGAAGTCAGCAAGAAAACAGGTATAACAGATGAAACCTGCAGCATAACCAGCTTTGTGTTGCCAAAGGATAGCGATGCACCTCAGGCTCTTATAGCTCAAAGTACTCATAACAGACTTTAGAGTTTGCGAGGTCTTGGTTGGTCTTGAATTTAATTTAGCTGTCTTTGAAAAAAACATAAACATCCAATAAACTTGAATTAGAATTGGTTGACCATTGCCTAAGTTGTTCTGTGTTCAGCGGCACATTATTCATATACTCAAGGAGTTTCCTACATATCCTGTGATTTGGACTTTGGTTTAGTCATACTGTATTTTTTTCTTTAGTTGGGGCTTGTGTTGGGGCTTTTTTCTTAGCATTAGGGCACAAGGCAGTTGGCATAGGACAGCTTTAGTTGGAATATTAACAGGAATTAGCAATCATACATAATCATACATAATCATACATAATTCAGGCTACTTTGAAATGAAATAGCAAATTGTCTCAAGTCCATATGTAAGGTATGTTCATCTTTTTTCCCCCCAAAGAAATTGTGAGGACTCATAAGAAACTCATTCCCAAGTTAACCAATACATAGAATTTAAAGAAATGTCCAAAGATGAATTTCACTCATTTTCATGCTACATCTTTTCACTAGTCTGAATTGGCAAGCGTACTTCTCATTCTTGTTTTATAATCAACTCAGTATGATCACCCAGTGTTAATTTTTCCTGGCTAAACCTGACACAAACTATTTTGCTATGTAGAATTTACTTTCTACATCAACAAATTTAGGTGTGTTTTCCTTTCCTTCTCCATCTTCTTAGCTATGCATTTGAGAAACGGCCCAACAATGAGAGACTTCTCAAGTTCTGGTGATTTGACACGATCATCCAAATATTGTAATTTGCTTGGAGGTTTTTGGTAGGTTTTTTTGTTTGTTTTTGTTTTTAGGGGGGTTTTGTTAGTTTGGGGTTTTGTTTTGGTTTTTGCTGTTGTTTTGTTTTTCAATAAAATGTTGGAATAAATTTATTTTTTATCCAGTTCTTCGGAGTTACATTAATTTTTATGATTTAATGGAAATCATCACAATTGATTCAGAAGATTATTTTGAACTTTTCAGTGAAACTTGCAGCTGTTGATTTTAAAGTATCTAGCCTTTGAATTTGATATTTAACATACTCCTAAGTCATAACTGGAATGTAAAGTACTTAATCTTACCTCGACAGATCATATTTTAATATTGAATGTCTGTCATATGAATGAAAGAATGAATTAATAAGGCAAGGTTATCATTTTATCTAGTTATAAGCAGTGATTCCACTTTTCTCTCAAAACTGTTCTTTCCTTTTCAGTCTGGTGTTATCCTTTTAATAGCGATGACTATGGAACCATTCATCTTGTCATTTTGGAAGCAACATGAACAGATTGTTTTCTATGGTGCCAGGAGAAGAAATAACTAGCAATTAACAGAGCTCGACTAAACCATTTTCTTTTCCTCTTGAATTCTGCTTATGTTCTCTCTGATTTTGCATTGCTCTCAAGGCAATACTTTCCCAGAGGAAATATTTCTAAATTCTGAATAGATTGCTTACTGCTGTGGAACAAAATATGCTCAGAGTTGCAAGCAGGGCACTCCAGGGAAGCAGAGCTTGAAAACTGGTATCTTATAAACAAAATTGTTTGAAAATATTTTGATGTAAAATGCTGTGCATGGCTTGCAAAAGGACATTAAATTGATACTGATTTAAGATAACCATTTTTACACATCTGCCATAATAAATAAGGACAGCAAGTCATCTCAGATGTATGAAAATGGTATTATTCAGAATTTATACCAGGATGATGTTGAGATAGGAGGGCCAGAAAATTAACAGATTAGAAGGATAAATTCACTTCACATAATTTTCAAACTATATATATGTGAGTTAAAAAGCACTTCTGAGGCATGATTCATCTTTCTGACTACTTTAGACTGAGATGAAGTGCTCACTGGAAGTGCTTGTTCCTCTCACTTTTACTATAAAGGGATGTGACACTGAAGCCCTAAGATTTTTGTAGGGAACTGGTATTAAGGGAAGTGTCCGTAAACATAATGCAGTACTGCAATTTATACAAATAAACAGCTTAGATGATCATGCTTCTATAAAGTGGTCGTAATGGTAGATAAATTACAAACTTCTTATGTATTTATGAAAATCTTTTTTCCCTCTTCACACCTTTTCTTAGAATGAAATATATGGTTGGTTCCAGGGAACTGCTGGAGCATTATGTCTATACATGCTACCTTTATAGGAATTAATTATTTGGGAATCACAGAGAAATTACACTTGAAAAGAAAGAACAACCTCAGGAAGATTTCCATAAAGCTACGATGATGACTGACATCAGATGAAGCTTTTGTCTTTCTGTTTAAAAGTTTAAAACCAGACTTTCTATTTATTTTTCAGTTTTCCTAGTTTTATGGTGACAATACTCATCTTCAGTAAGCTGGGGGAGGTTTATACAAATTAAAGTGAAATTTTAATCAGGTTCTAGCACATGCAACACTACAGATCAACATTTCTTGCACATCAAACAAGTAAATATATTCATTTTGTATCACTGAATATTTAATCTCACAGTTTTTTTCTAAGTGTTGATTGAGATTTGGTGAATTCCTGCATCTGATAGTCAGAGGAATTCAACACTAAAAATTATAAGAGCACTAAGTCAAATGAATTTAAGGAGATTGTTTACTTGACATATGACTACACGTAATGTGTTTCAAAGATCCTCAAGAGAGATTAGATGAATTTATTACCTTTCAATTCACTTTGCTTAACTTCAAATTTACTGAAGAAGAAAAAAAAAAGATTAAAAAGCATCCTTAAGTCTTCATTTCTTAAACAAACTTTTTTGTTTGTTTTTCATGGAAGATGCAGGAACAATCAATTTTATGACTGCATCTATACTGTACTGAAGTTATTTCCGTGTTCCTCTGTAAATATTGGATATCAAGAAGAAAAACTGCATGTCCCTATGTATAGCTCTGGTATATTGGTGGTTAGTGACCTTATCACTGTTCATGATTAGTGATATGTGTAAAATTCTGCTTAACACAGGTGATACAAAAAGCATTTTGGTCTACACTATGTATTTCAGTACCTATTTTGGCACATGATAAAAAAGAATGAAGTGTGCACTTCCAAGTTTCAGACAGGTAAGTGAGCGTAGCATCTCACTTGACAAGATGCAAAGCAAGTGGATAACCAGGCAGCCAAATGTTCTCTTTCACAATTAGAAGCAGAAAATAGCACCTGCCAAAAATACAAAACTTCAGTTCTCTGCACTGGTTAGGAAAGGACATACAGTTTATCTAAGGTCAGTGAAATTCAGAAGGTACTTGTACTCTAGGGAAAATCCAGGAAAGAGTAATTGCTTCTAAAATGACAAATGTATGGAATATTCTGTGTAGCTGCTTTTGATGATAACATCTTAAAAATCAAATAGTGATATGGATTGGAAGAGTTCACTCTACTTCAATTCATCCTTCCTTATCCAGTATGAATCCTGATTTTAGTACAATTGATTTCTACACCAACTAATGACTCATTCTTTAGAAAATAAGGATAAAATAATACATGTTAAATGGTCCATAGTTGCTAGTAGCTTTGGCACTTAGAATGAAAGAACAGAAGAATTGTTTAGGTCTCACTGAGACCCCTTCTGTCTCCTGCAGGCCATGAATCTCCAAGCTGTCTCTCTGCTGAGGCAGCAGAACAAAAGATCTCCCATCTGATTTCTCAGTCCAGCTCTCTGATCTCATGGCAACAGGGAAGAAGTCAAACCCTAGATTTCTTCATTTAGTCTGGATTTCTTCCAATAGTCTACACACATTCTCAAGAAGCAGACTGCTCTGAAAATTTTTAAATCCTGTTTTTAAATACTAATACATGTATACATTTTTAATGAGATCATTATCCCACCTATTATTTTCTGGTTTTGTTTTGCATTATGACTTTTTATGACTATTAATATTCAGTCAGAGCTCACTCAATGGACCAGAGAACAGCCGATGTGAGATTTAAATGCATATCAATTTCTTACTGTGTAATTGCATAAATATGGGTGGAGTATGGGCTGAATATAATTAAATTATTCTCTTAAAATTTATATCTTAATGCTCTTTGCACCACGTTCCTTTCAAATACACAAAAGATAATTTGCCTTTTTAAATGATGCTACTTTGTTTCATTTCAGAAAGATTATGCGTATAGTCAGAGCATTATCTACTTTCACAGTATAGCTTTACCTGCTTTCACCCGAACACTGTTTGCAGATGCTCTGCTTAGCCCTGTCCTTCAAGCACTGAGGACTCACACATTCTCAAGGCATGTAATGCTTTCCAGGAAGCAGCTGGAGATACTAGCTGGTGGAAATACGTGTCTTTTCCAAACTACAAGCCCACAGTAATTTCTACCCCCTCATGTGATTTGCCCCACTGTGCAACGTGACAAGGGATATGCATTTCTGGCATCACTCAAAAGTGGATCATTACCTCCCCACTCCCTTCACAGTTATGTATCCCAGATTACACAGGACTGGAAGATCTATCACTAAAGAATGAAACCATGTAGAAACACAGGGCTAGAAGGCACTTAAGATGTGTTCTAATCCATCTATTAAACACAGAGCAGGTTCAACTTGATTTATGACCTTATATTTTAACATCTTCATTTAAACTATCCTTAAAATATGCACATTAACAGAGAAGCCACAACCTTCAAGAAAATCATTCCAGTGCTTCACCATATTCTCATTTGCTTTTACCAATGAGAACAAATAATTTTCTTCTTCCTCCTCTTAGTTATTTCAGATTAGATCCTCTGCAAATGACAGTAGACATCTCTAAAGACCAAATACCTCTCCAAAGCAGATTCGTCCACATCTCAGCTACCAGTAGACAGGATGATGGCATGATTCATCTGACCTAGTTTAGATGTCCACATGGAAATAAGATGAATCACACTGCTTTTCTCCTCTATTTGTACAGAGAAAGAGGGTGATTAGATCAGAGAAACTGGGAGATGACTCTTACTCCTGAAAAATGTTAAAAATCTTTCCTCTTCTTTTTATTAAAAGGATCAATCTTCTTTGAGTCATAAGGAGAGCACATTCCACCCCTATGTAGTTGAACTTAATTCTAAATACTACCAAAAGGAAGTCTAAATTGCCCAAATCATGTGTTTAAGTGGAAAAGCTGGATGTTTAGGAGTTCCAAATTCAGCTCTGCCTGACTGGCTGCTACAAAAATGTTTTGCTAAACTATTTCAGAATTGCATGGTTTCTCTAAGACATGTTTACTGCGGGAAACACTAAGCTTTATACATTATTTCAACAGAACAACTGCTGAGCCAGTCCTTCTTCAGTCTTCAACTCAATCTTATTCCCACCTCAGTGCAGAATCCATATACATCCTTATTTTGAATTCTAGCTCTATTTTCCACCCTATGAAAGAGCTCTTGCTGCCTTCCCTCATTGAGAGCACACTGATTATTTCACCATTCAACACAGGAATGAAAATGGTTTCTGTACCTGCCTAAGAACCACATCTGAAGTGCCTTTTTCTAGTCTGACTGTGAGCACTGTAACCAATCAAATTAACATTTACAAAATCTTTAGCATTTGTTTAGTGGTAATTTAATCAAGATCATTCCCAAATTATTTATGTGAATGCCACGTTGAAGATCATAAAGAGACTTAGGAAAGCTAGTTGACTTAACACCTGTGCTTT
>NW_005054407.1:2684371-2685432 GCF_000277835.1 Geospiza fortis | reverse complement strand
ATTAGATTAGTTTAACCCAACTTGTTACCAGTAAATACAGTTTCATTGTTATTGCTTGGTATGTTCTTGTTTTTAGCGCCTAAATAATAATAATTTTATTCCCAATAATTGAAATTAGGCTAAGAAGCCAAAAATGCTCTAGTTTCCTCCTTTTCTGTTTAAGAAAAAATAAAACATTCACACTTTTCAGTCTTTTGCCATGTCTAGAAATCCAAAGACAAGTACTAGGGCACTTCAGAATGTGCATATTGACAAATGAAACCAATCAATGAAAACCATGTGGAAAACAATTCTGAAGTGAACATGCTTACATCTTACAAGTGCTGCTCCCTAGCTGTACACAGGGGTCCTTTACCTGATAATACACTGATCAACATGGGTGATAGATGGGCTTCAACAAAAATAACTGTTTCTAGGGGATCCTGATAGGACATGTGGGAACATTTTGCCCTTTCCTCCTTTTTTCAATGGATCTGCATGAGCATCTGATTTATGCCCCTGGAGTATCATATATTGTGATATCACCTATTAAAACACATTTTACCTCTGTAATACAAAGTAAAAGCTTCATTATAGAGCTTTTAATTTTATATGTCCAGTTCATATGTGTCTTTGAACGCATGCAGGTCAATACTGATGAAAGCAGTTAATATTCACTAAATAATGACAATGCCAAACTCAAAATCCTCAAGACAGCAGATAAAGATCACATCTGTTTATTACACCTGTCACGTAAGTATACAGGGTAGTGATTCATCTCAGCTACCGCCTCAGCTAAATGCCATACTCTCTTTTTCTCAAAAGTAGAAACTTACGGGATGTTTAAGGTATGATTCATCTGACATATTTCAGATGTTTATGGGAAAATGAATCATGCAAAAATATTTATGTGGGCATGAATCATGCCAAAAAAAGTGCCTCTCTCTATTTAATATTGAAGGAACTGATAGTGACAAGCTTATCAATCCACTCTATTACACCAATCATCATTAGTTTTGCTATTCCACATGTACATCTTGGTTATCTCAGTTACAAATTTACTTATAACTTCCATGTTGTTG
>NW_005054407.1:2668120-2684313 GCF_000277835.1 Geospiza fortis | reverse complement strand
CTCCAGAGGATTACTTGCCCAGAGATTATTTTCTTGCAAGTAGATAAAATGTTTTTATTATGTATTCATCTAACTTCCACTGCATGAATGCAATCTATATCGTAGAATAAATTTCTGCTAAAAGTAATGAACTCTTAAAAAACAAATATAACCTGTACAAATAAAGAAAAATACGCCTCTGCAAGTTGAGTGTCATGTTCCATTTCTTTTTGATGTCACTTAGTTTAATGTTGATTTAGTAGTCACATGAAATAAATGTGTATGCATCTTCTTTTATTTATGCATATTCACCACTAGACATACAATTAATAGCTTACTCCCAGATTTGTTTCAGATGACTCCTACTAGTTCTTTCCAAGAATGCTTGTGTGGTTCTGTAGACAGGCTTACTACAGGGACCACTCTGAAAAAACTATAGCTGAAAACTGTAAGCTTCAGCACTCTCCACACTCTTCCAATACTGCTCCTTAAAGCTTCCCATTTCCTTTATCCTACTGACACCCCACGGCATATAGCAAAGTACCTTGGGTTTATTTTGGTAGGTGCACTGTAGCCTTTCTTATTATTGCAGACTAAAAAAATGTATTTAAAAAATATCATGTAAAATCAAGAGTGCACACACAGCCAAGCAGTACATGAAAAGGATATGGTCAGCCTGCTCTAGAAAGG
Source organism: Geospiza fortis (assembly GCF_000277835.1). Classification (NCBI taxonomy): domain Eukaryota; kingdom Metazoa; phylum Chordata; class Aves; order Passeriformes; family Thraupidae; genus Geospiza; species Geospiza fortis. The sequence goes on along the minus strand of NW_005054407.1, from coordinate 2,683,644 downwards.
AGTCCTAGGTGGTGTGGACATGAGCCACACTGTATTACTTGGCCTGCAGTCTGATATTTCTAGAGACGTGTGCAGTTAGCAATGCTGACGCAGCAAACGTTCAGTTCTGGGCAATCTTCCTCCTGTAATGTTGAGGACAGTGCTATAGTATTTTCTTCCTCTTGTGTGCCTTTCATTTAACTTCTGAATATTGTATATAGCTTCAGAACTCCTCACAGGGCTCCCTCACCCTCCACTAACAGAGCTCAAACAGATAAAAGAGGTACAGGAGAGAAAAGCAATACAAGTTGTGTATTGTCTATTGAAGACTGGAAGTAGCATCTCTATTCTCCATTCAATTTACCAAATGCCTTTCAATTCCTTGCCAAATCCAGTTTGACAAGAAGATCAAATATTAAACTATTTTCTGAGCTGGCTATTTTCCTAGCAGTGACAAAACCACAGCTCTTTTCCACACTGGAGTCTATGAAGAACGGGATGGGAGTAGGAAAACCAAGAGCACCAACCTGCTGTGACCATCCAGGGAGAGAAAATTTTCACTTCAGTTCCAATGGTATGTGTCTTTTAAAAGAAAGCCATGGAAATTAGTCCCACTTTAATCCTGAGGGATGAGTGCTAATCCCAGCTCTTGAACACAGACTGTTACTCTGAACACAGGATATACAAAAGATGTAAAACCTTTCTCCACAACCATGAAAATCATGTCTTTAAAGCAATAAAATACTCCCTTCTCAAATTCCATGCACGCAGGAAGGATTATATTTCCAAATTAGCAAATAATAAACTGTGAAAACAAGAGGAAGGTAAACAGCAGAGAACTTCTCAGTCTCTTGAGACTCTTATAAAAGTGCCCCACTATTCTCTTCTGTGACCAGAAGTTCACATGGGGAGTTTGTACATATTTAATATTACAGGAATGTTCTGAGAAGCAATTTCCTTCCTCTCTTTATTAGTGGATCTTAGTGGGATGACATTTACAGCAGAGACACAGGATCATCCCGTTCTTTCTCGAGACTCTTATGTGTTGCTCTCAGTGGTTCAAGAAGACTCCTCAAACCAGTATGACTGCTGATGGAGGACTCTCCTTCTTGGAGACAAGAAATTGCCCTCAGAAACTGGTCATTTGACTCAGAGCAAACAGCAAGGAAGGCATCCTTTTTTCTTCTAGCTGGCAGATAATGCAAATCAATGTACCTTAATATATCTTAATGCTACCCTAAAATAAAGATGCAACTAATCACATAGTAGGAGGCTCAAAACCAGAGCATGTGTGCAAGGAACAGCACTTCAGAAGCGTGCTTCAGAAGCTTCAATGAGCATTATCTATGTGAAGTGACTATCAGCACACTTTTTAAACAACTATTTCTTACATTCTCTGACTTATTCCTATCATGAGGATTTTTCAGATTTTTTTTCACCTGAAATTTTGTTGCATGGTTTGGTTCCAGGTGCATAAATTAATTGGCTTTCTGTACATGAGCCATAATCAGGGGTCATTTGGGAAGCATGAAAAAAAAAGTAGCATCGTAAGAGTCACTGTGGATCAACTGAAAATATGGGGCTCAGGAAACTTACATCTACATGAGAAAAGATGACACCCATACATATTTTTTGTGGAAAACCACACCACACCATAAACCATTCCACTGAGCAGACACAGGTCTGTGAACACTCATATTACAGTCATATGTCTTTATAGATAGCACATACAAAAAAGACTCAGAGGAGTAATAAAAAAGGCGAAAAAAATCTATATAAAAGAATTTTTTTTTCTATTTCAAGCAGAATGTTCCCTGTTTCTTGGGCTTTACTGGTTTTAGCTTTTCTAAACCCACAATAAATAATAACACAACTTTAAAATTGTAAAGTCCTGGCTTTATTCTGTCTTTTATCTGTTGATACAGTTTATGCATCATTTATAACTTGTTGTTACAATCTCACCAAATCAATAGTTTTCAGTAATAAATAAATAAACAAGTACTGCTGTATGGCTTAGTTTATATGGGCAGGTAACACAACAATGCAACTGTATTCTTTCTTAACAGTGTACTGGGATGGGGGAAAAATAAAGTGAATAATATTTTATATTAATAATAATACTGTAATTTGTAGTATCAAAATAACGAGACAATTACTGCCAAAACACCATTTTTTCAAAATTTAAAGCAGGATTAATTTCATCTTACTGTAGCCATACAGAAGTCAAACACTTCACCCACCCTATCTATTTGAATAATCAGTGGATAATCAGACAGGCACCTCCTCATATTTTATCCCTGAGGCAAACTAAGGTTAGTGATTAATTAAAAAGATGCTTTAACTGTGCAAGCCATAGTTCCCACTCACACAATTCATTCTGATCATGGCAACCATCCACCTTAGGATGGGATAAGTTGAACTCTGGAATTCCCTTCCTTTATGAACAAGCCTGAGTTTAAATGAGGCAATAGACACTCTTTTAGCTACTTTATAGTGACTAAACTTAAAAAAGAATAATTCCACTCGCAGAGTCTGCAAATTCAATCGGCTTCAATTCTAGGTGGATTTAGTACTGAGTTTACCTAGCTCATAGGTCTTCAACTGCCACAAAGATAACTTCTATTAATTAAAACACTGGGGGAGGGGAGAGGAAATAAAAAGGGAACAGTATTTTACAGGATTCTTTACACTTTGGGAATCTTTATATCTACCAGTAATATATTTGCTTTTAACATCAACAAATATGTGTTGCTTGATATACAGGTCTGTTACCATCCATTTAAGAATTTAGTAACACTCATCTTCCATTCTTACAGTAGGGATGCAATACACTGCTATTTCAATACATTTTTTCATAAAGAATAATCTATAATACTGACATGATTGTTTAAAATTTATTCCATAGAAATGGAATAATGAAATACCTGTATTTCACTTTGCAGTGAAATACTTTGCTGACTTTAAGTCAGCAATACTTTGCTGACTTTAAGATACTTTTACTAGCAAACTACTATTTCCACTGAAGTCTCACTTGAAACAACTTTCTGAACTAAATCTTTATTTCCAAAAATCCACCTAAAATATTCTAAATACCTGGATCTCCATAGACGTTAAGATTCCAGATTTTTTTTCCTTAGGTCTGGTTGCAAGACCAGCTAATTTCCTGAATTTAGGATAAAATCCAGGTATGTAGCAATTCCATTCTCCAGAAGGTAATTTTCCTAAGAAGGCCTACAATCAAAACATCTAGGAAAGCAAGACGTGAAAGTAGGAATCCAGTGATTATTAAATAATAACAGTTCAATTTTTTAAGACTGCTTGTATATGAAGTTGAGCCAGCTCTACAGAGAGATTTCTAAGCAGCATCCAAGCATCCTGGAGGTGAATAGAAACCTTTTTGTACACTGATGTTCTCTGGTCTTTCTCACTTAGCTACGATCTGAGTTTTACCAACACTTGGGCCAGCAGAGACTTCTCCCTTCAGTGGAAGATGGAGAAAACAGCTCACCCTATTCTTCAGAGCATATCCTTTTCTGACACACATATCTATCTCGCCTTAGGAAGATTATTTATTATTTAAAAGCTAAAGTCCTAAAAAAATTCTGAGAGCTACTTTAGAGCATCAGTTGAAAATAACACACAACATAATATATTGTTAATGTGTAAGTGGCACAAGGTTGTGGCATCCATCTGTGGCCCAAAGTGGCTTCCAGTACAGCATGGGACAGAATAAATAGCCTAGTTCCACTAATGCTCCACACATAATAGTTTTCACACCAGAAGAGAAATTACCCAGTAACAGTTTCTAAGTTCCTCTGAGAAAAACAATGTTGTGTGGGATCACCTATTTCTCTTTTATGACATAATCAGTTGCTGATGTTTGATATCAAAGGCCAGAAGGGAGACTGAGCTTAGAATCTCATACTGGTCATAGTGATAAGAAGTCATTGTTTATTGATGTTACTGGCCCTTGATCTTTTTTGTTGTGCTGCACTACGTCTGATCCTTGACTGTGAAACATACAGGAAATTCATTCATGTTGTGCATTTCTGGAACTCAGTGATTATTTCTTCCCAGGAAGGAAAAACCTGAGCTAGTCAGAGAGATCTTGGATCAAATGCTGACAAAAAAAACCATACTGCATTTTCAAGTAATGTGTTAAGTACACTTATCTGAAGGAAATCAATTATTTGGCGTAATAGTGAGAACAGTTTTGTTCTATTATTTAGAAAGCAGGAAAGAAATCTACTTTGGAGAAGAGAGTGTGAAAAGTTTTCAAAGCTGCTTGAGTTGCAGCTTATATTTTCATGCTGAATGCATTAAAAATTATTACATAAATGTATCTAATTCCTTCAGGTAGAAAGCAAGTGCAGCTGGATTTTTTGTACTTTGTTCAGTGTTATTAGTACACAAAATAAGACTACCAGTTCCTCGGAAGCCCTCCATAGGCAGGGCTATTACAGTATTTTGTGCTGAGATCAATCTAGCACACTCTGTGAGAACCGGGATCCAAGAGATTTTGGCATTGGGACCTCTAATTTTTGCATGCCACCACCACATTTAATCTAAAAACTGAAACATTAGAAACTGAGGTGCTCCTACAATTTATGGAAGTACACTATTTGAGTATCTTTGGGAATTTAGAAACTGCAGCACCTGTAGAGTTAGGCACCAGCTAAATTACATGTTTTCAGATTACAGTTCTGAAGGTAGACAGTGAAGTTTTCTCCAGCTTCTGGTATTTGCTATCAAAGATAAGTTTGTCAATGCCTCATCTAAGAATATTACTGTACAACAGAATTTGACTTCTTGGCATCACATGAAAGATAGCTGTTAGCTGGACGCACAAAGCCTATTCACTCACTTGTATCAAGAATGTCTGTCAGTTTACAGGTTGATACAGAATATTATGCTTCATCAGTCTGTCACACCTCATACTGCAATTTGTGTGTCAGATCTTAATGTGGGAGCCCATTGAGGTTGGTGCTTAACTACCTGTTTGGTGTTTAATTGCTTCTTTAGACTTGGTTTCTTGATCTAATGTTTTAAAGATGATTTGCAGACTTAGAATTTGCTTTCACTGAGTGTCAAGTGCTAAAATCTGAACAAAAATTCTAGTTTTCTTACTGTGTGATAATAAATAATACAGTGTACAAATCACTTGTCAGTCATAGTTACAGCAATACTGAGCAATTTAATAGTGCTTTGAAATGGTGTATTTAATTGAGTGAACAGGTTAGACTGCTTATGCTATTTAAAGCTATCCAATCTAAGACCAGATCTACTAGATTATTGGATAGGTGCTAACAGCACAGTATTTTGTAAGAAAACTTGACCAGCTTCTACATCATGCAAAAATGGCTCCATTTTCAAGGAAAAGTCTACTTCTGAGCTGTGTGTGTTTCAGTAACAGAAATACTGGCAGACTCCATGTAATACTAATGGGTAATATCATCATACATGCTCATATATTAGGGTATTGTACAGAATCTGTTTCATAGTACTGCAATAGAGTCAAGCTATAGTGGGAAGCTGTGTTCTGAGATGACAGATTGAAATTTATGTTATGTGATTTAGGACTGAGAGCTGAAGATATGGAAATAGAAGTAAAATAGTATTTACCACAATAATGTAGGGTAGGTTGCATCACTGAATAGTACTGAGAATTGTGAAGACTCAAATTCCAGCATCTCCGAAATTTTGAGATCCTGACTATCTGTGAAGATTTGGGGAAGTCCTGCAATTCTGTCTGTTAGAAGACACCTCTTAGACCAGCAAGTACAAGCATTAACTCAGAACTGCAGTGTCCACCACTAAACCATCCCATTATTTTGCAATGTTGGGATAATATACTTGAATAGAAGGAGGCTATAACGATTGTTTATTGCTTGATCAGCATGTTTTATACATCAAGAGACATAAATATTCTATCTACACTTATGACTAAATGAAGACAGGAAATTTGTCTGAAACATCATTAATATTACATCTTTGTTTACATATTCCAAAAATATATAAAATGTATGACTTGCTATATGTGACTATCCTGTTTTCTATTACTGATTGCTTCTTCTATTCTCTTCTGTAACAATGAGGAAAGAAAGGTGGGAGCTATTGCACCACTGACAAACCAGAAAGACTAAATAGATCAAGATAATTCTTACACACATCTAAGAAACACTGCCTGAAAAATAAAATCAGAGACAATTACAATCTCCAACAAATAAAATATATTTTGGGAAAGTAATATAGTGAAATGCAGACTAATCATCAATCTCTCTGGATGGACTGATAATAATTTGTTACACAAAACAGAAAGCAAGAAGACATAGACCTTACAAAAGAAGACAGATGGACCTACACACAGAGAAAAGTGAGGGCACAAAATGTGAAACATCTAGCAAGAAACATGCAAGGTAAACAAAGAAAAAGATCAGTAAGAACATTAACTGCAAGGGGAAGACAAAGGAAAGCTGGTCCATTACTCAACAGGGAAAAGCTATCAAGTCATGGCACTAAGAAAACTTTAATATTTAGTGCATTTACTGCTTCAGTCTTCACTAATAGCTTTAGATGTAATCAGGCAGATAATGTAAATAACACAAACATCAATGCATTTAAGATAGAAGAAAGGAAGCAGGTTAGGGAACACACCCATTAGTTAGCTGGCTTTAAATCATTCCAAAATCATGAAATTCAGGGAGTACAGAGAATTTGCTGAAGCAATTTCAGAGGTACTTCAAAACCTCAAGGATGATGAATGGGATTCTGGAAGACTGTGAAAAAAACCAAACAACCCACCTATCTATCCTTGAAAAACAGAAAGTAGAAAAAGCTGGAAAATTATATGTATCGGTCAGACTAATACTCATTTCTAGAAAAAACACTGGAATACATCAGCAAACTAAAAACTGCAAGCGTCAGTAGAAGGGATGATAAGTAAGAGTGAAACTATTTTTTTACGCAGATTTCTATGGGGGGCAAAGGGGCAAAACAAGATTTTACTTGTTTGATAGAAAAAAAGCAAACTTTAGTAAAGCTTCTGATATATAATGTTCTCTAAGTTCTCATAAGATGACTTAAAATAGTCTAAATTAGGTTACTCTCAATTAGCAAAACCAGTAGGCCAGGTATTTCCAGAGAGATGGAATTGGTTCCCTGTTAAGCAATACACTGAGAGAGATGAAAATGATTCCCTGAAAAACAAGAATATAAGATTTGTGATTCCTGGGAAACTACTGTTGGCTGAATCAGTATTTTCCTTAGTAAGCAATTTTGGCATAGTTTTAGTAAACGTGAAGTTATGAAATACAAAGGTATTGCCAAGCTGAAGCTAACAGTAAGCACTTTTGCTCACAGAACTAAAATTCAAAATGACCAGAACATACTGGATACATGTTCTGCAAAAACAGAAATAATTTCCCCAAAGAGATGTGAAAAATATTTCACTCAGGCAGAAGCAGTCAATGGCACAAGTTCAGACTCTAGAATAACTGCCTACAAGAAATAAAACATCTGGGGGCTTTCATGATATGAAGTTGAACAGGAGTCTTCTATGCCATGTAGGAAAGGAAGAGACTGGACAACTAGTGCATTAAAAAAAAGAGAAGATACCCTGTAAACATGTAAATAATCCTTCTGCTGTAGCTGGCTTTAAGACGCATTACCCTGCAACATTAAATTTGATTTTGGAATTAGAATCCCCAAAGTATCTGGATTGTCTAGAAGAAATAGAGGGGACTATAACAAAAAAAAAAAACATCTGAGATGATGATTTAAATATAACATGTAATGAAACCTACAAGTAATATAAGTTAAATCCAGCCTAAAACAGGAAAGGCATGATAGAAGGTAACTGCAGAGAGGGACAGAAAAAATATTCTTCATGTCTATTGTGGGTAGTGCAAGTAGTAATAAGCTTCAACTTTGGAAAGGGAGATTAATTTAGGCATAAGGAAAAGCTTACTAGAAGTGATAGCTAAAGTCCAGAACAGATTGCCTTATGAGAGTGCAGAGTAAACCTCAGTGAGATTTTAAAACAAAGTTAGACAAAAGCTATTTAGTTTTGTCCTTTGTGGTTTGCAACCTAAAACATTTTGAGAGACTCTGTCTTGACATTTTCCAGACTTTATAGTTTTCTGAATTCTTGAGCTGGTTATGATACTTGGTACCATTGCAACAAATCAGGAAAGAAGTCTGGTGTTCCCCATGTTAAGATCATGTTAAGATGGGAAGGGAGATGCTGTGAGGAAATGCTGACTGTTGGTCACAAAGGCAAGAGATGATAAGTTGAGGTTGACAGGTGACCTAGCAAATAGCCCAGCAAATACAGAACCAAAGCTCCACCTGAGCTCAGCTGTCTGGTAGCCAGGATGCCTGATAAATGAACATTTCATCCTGGATAATCATAGGACAGGGAAGAGTTTGGAACACAGATCAATACTAAAGAGGGAAAAAAAAAAGTCACAAGATCCAAAGGCCAAAGACCTAAGAGAATACAGCAGCTCTGTAGAAAATGAGACCAGAAACACTCAACAGTTACTGTTTTTTATGATGAAAGGTTTTTTCCTACCAGTATATGCCAGTAGAATGTGTGAACTGCCACTGGATCACAATTTTCCAGTGAAACTGCACCACCTACCAAAATACTGAAAAGCAGTTTTCTGTAATGAAATGAAATCTCACCAAGTCGCAAGGGACTGTGTTAGAATTTTAAAGAAAAAAAATATTAAATACTTGTTCAGGTGACAATGAAGTGATAATATTTTTAAGTACAGGAGTATCAGTTAAGTGAGTGAGAGTAACATTTGAGTAAGGAAATGAGAAAGTAAGGAAATGATCAAACTGTTAATGTTTGATCTTCTTTCTTACTCATCTCATTTTCAAGCGAAGATAGTTACAGGGGTGATTGGGCCATGTTTCACCCGGATGTTTTGCTCCCTCTCCTTAGTGGCTCTGTTTTGCTTACCTGTCCCAGAATTTCAGCTCGAAAAACCAAATCTAGAGATTATTTTTGCCAACTTTTGCACCAACTGGGGAGTACAGCAGCTGTGAGTAACACAGCAGGGCACAGACATGGATGCTGGCAGCACTAGGGTCAGGAGGAGCAGAGAGCCCTGCTGAGGGCCCTGGGGTGAGCAGTCAGCACAGGCAGGACATGCACTTGGAGGAATGGAGAAGCTCAGTGGTGTGTTAAGTGGGTTCACAAGAAATAAGTCTTGGGACAGAACATGCTGTAGGACTCACTGTGGATAAGGTTTGGGAGACTGTAGGAGCTGGAGCCTCAGATGACATGGAATTTGGGGTGGTCTGAGAGAGGGAATTATAAGGAGTTCTGGGCTTTAGAACTTTAGGCTTTAGAGCTAGCACAAGAGGCAGACTTAGATAAGAATGAACCTCTGCACTGAGAAATCGTCAAGGTTCTAGTGCAGCTGTGGCAATAATTCAATTTTAGGCACAAAAATCATGATTTGGCATGTGAAAGGCTTTGAGTCAGGACAATAATGAGATTTAAAAACTTCCTCCTCCCTCTAAACATCTATAACCTGATCTTGAGTGATCAACACACACAGCTCATCCTCAAGTTGGGATAAAACAGCTGTGTATGTTTTTACCTCCTTTCCATTATTTTTTTAACTTCTTATGTTTTTAATAGGCAATATGATAGCCACACAGAATTCTAAATGTCACTCCCAGAAGGATGCCTCAATTTCAAAAGATTAATAAATGAATCCCTGCAAGACCTTAGGAGTACAGCACAACTTCTACATATCACCCAGAAAAGCCAATGATGGTAAGTACATTTTGCATCAGAAGCTGCTCTGTTTTGCATTCCAACAGCAGTAGCCAGTGCTCCATCATGCATTTGTTACTACAGTATTGGATTGAAACTTCCCTCATTAACTAATAACATAATGTTGTTTGTTGTACCACTGTCATTTGGAACTACTCCTCTGCTGTGCCTTGTGGAATCAGTTGTGTATACAAACAGTTCATTGAAGGGTGGCAACTCCTTTGTGAGGTTAAAAGTTCTACACTTGTTCCTCACTTGTCAGAAAACACCAAAGCAATTATCAGAACTGTTCATGAAAGCTGCTGCAATATTTAGTTACATCACTTTACCAGACATATTCTATTTATTACTTACAATGCATTAAAAAAAAAACCCACAAGATTATATAGTCTCTCATCTGCAATTATTGCTCTGTATCAGCCATTTTAAAGGAAATATCTGAATTCACAAAATTGCATTTCTAGAACTGTTCCACAACAGGCAAATCATTAAGCATAGGTGATATTTTCAAACAGAATTTTCAGTATCATATTTGGGGGAAGGGGTGTTTCATACTGAAAGATCCTTTAAGTATGTATTTCCTTTCCTCATTTCTCTGTCTCATGCAGCCATGTTCTTGATGCAAAGACATAACAAGTACACTAACAATAAATACAACCCAATAAATTATTAAGAACATCACTACCTTACTTTTTAAATGCTTCAAATACATCAATTTACTTCAGAAGTAATGTTCAAAGCATGACAAAATTAGCTCTAAAACAAACCAATTACTGAAAAAACAGAATATGTATTCACATAATTTTTTTTCAAATTCATGTAATTTGATTAGCAGACAAAACATGCTTGAACCACCACCATAAAGCCATACACTGCTAAAAGCATTTACTGTTACCAAGGATGCCCAACACAAAGTATTCACACTACTTCAGTGACTTCAAAGTGCTCCTTAGGACTTCTAAAATGGGGAGGGGAAGATGACTGGGATGGTTGCTTAGGGACACAGTTTATTGATAGACCTGGCAACGTTACATTAGATGTAACTGGACTAGATGATCTTAGAGGTCTCCTCCAGCCCTAACAATTCCAAGATTCCATGATCAAGGTCAAATTATCATGAACTGGAAAAAAATAACCTCAAAACCTGCACAAATCCTGAAGAAATCACTCATGTTCCTAGGAAGAATGATTTGAGTAAGGTTTGTATATGCTAGATACTCAGATCAAAAATACAGGCAAAGAGGGCTCTTTGCCTCTGTCTCCAGAACCCATACAAACTACTGGAATTCTGCTGACTAAGCAGACTTTGGAGTAGACAATAAAACTACTTTTATGTTCTATATCTATCTGTATACACTGAATATTCAGCATGCACACATCAATAGAGGAATACTGTCAGAAGACCAAATTTGCTTCCAGGAATATTTCAAAATAATTTTTAAGTGCAAAGAGCACAAAATTGTATGCATTAAATTAGTTTTTATGGTCATCAAAAGAAAAAAAAAAAAACATTATACATATGTATGTACGTATGTAGGTATATGTGTAATAAGATTTAATCCACTAGCATGTCCTTGGGCAATATTATTACTTTACAACTGGATCTATGGTTCTTTTACCTTTAAACTTTTGTATCACACTTGCTTTATCAATGTCTTGCTTATTCATTTTCTTGTGTGGTTGGCTGCAGAAACTCAGAGCAGCCTGATAGAGAACAACTATGAGAAAATACACATTCACTTCCTTCTTTGCTGCCCAGAACAAATGAAAGGAATTTTGTCAGATGAAAAGTAATTTAGAATCTGGGCATATATGATTATTTTGAATAAGCATTTTACTATACGTATCTTATGAATGACGAGAAACTTCTGCGGTTCTTCAGCTTTGCTAGCAAGATGGAATTTTTTTGACATACTTGGAAAGAAAACAGATGACTAATTTAATAGAAAAAGAAAATACAACAGATGAAAATTTCTACTTCATTTAATGTAATATTGTTATTTTACTCCCTTTCATTCCTATCAAAGAAACAGCTTTAAAGTAGAACTTTTACAACATCTGAACATAGTGCTGTATGCACACTCAGTGGAAAATGAGTTTATAACACTTATACACTGAACTTATATCACCATTCTGATGGGCATATGAAGTCTTATGAAGCCTTTGTATATATGCTGGTTATATCAAATCTTTCATTTATATGTTATAAATCCCGTCCTTGTGTGAAATTTGTAATGTAGTTTTCTTAATGAGACAACATAAAAGCTTGCAGTTCTTTTCCTCAGAATAACTTCCCTTTATCTCCAACTAACAGATGGATTTAACATTCCTTGGGCATTGAGAGGGCAGGTGGGTCTAGAAAGTGTTGCTCTGCTTGGCTTTCTAGATTATTTTGGATTTAAATCTTGCTATATTTCTCTCTTCTGTCTCAACCTATTATTCTCTCTTTTAAATAAAAGCGATGTTTTGTTTTTCTTTTTCTCTTGCTACTTAGAGGGTCATGAATCAGTGCTTAATTTACAAAAACATTGCTTCATACAACAGAGATGGATAAGCAACATGCCCTGCTTGTGAAGTGGGCAGCCTGCTGATTGCAGGCTCAGGTTAGAAATGCTGAGAAGATCAGGTATAAAATTCAGTTGGTTGATTTGGCATCTCTTCAGCATCTATATTATTCTACATTATTTACATTCCATATTGTTACTGTGTATTTACACTTAAGATATCTATTCAGCATATGTTCTGCTATCTTTACGATCTGTATGAACTAAATATTTTCAGGTGTCCAGCACCTACACGGACATGATAAAAAATGTGTGACCATTCTGAGCACATTTCACAACAATGTAAAAAAAACAGAGTCACTTTTTTAGCTCATCTTTTCATCAAAGTTTACCAGTCATGGTACAATTCATCTAAGGAAAGACAGACATCTTTAGTGTAGGTGTGTATTTCAGATAAAAATTCTAGATTTTGTTTTTACAGAGGCTTCCAATACTGTTCCAGTGGAGTAAATCCGGACTATGGCTCATTTTTTCCATTGACGATAAAAGGAATGGGAATACTTATATTATAAGCATAAAAGATACAATGGATAAACTCTAGATTAAGTTTCTGAACATGATCTTTTCTATTGCCTACTGTAAGGCAAATTTTCTTGTCAGCACTGGAATACCTGTACTTTAGTGCCTCCAGATGTTGGAAGCCTTATAAAATACTTAGTGATGAAATGTGCTACTGTACACAAAGTCTAAAACCTTTCCTGAAGTTTCTTTAACTACAACATGTCTCATTTTCCAGGGGTTATGTGCAGAATAAAATTATTTTAGAGGAATTACAAGTTGAATATAATAAAATAATATAACCCAACATACTGATAAATTTAAATCTGGGTAAAATATGTAGAAGCTTAAAAAACAGTTTATGACAGTAAAATAAATTAATTCATTCCAAATGTTACACTACAGTAGGTTATATATTTCTGCCAGATGTTTCTCTTTACACAAATTTCATTGTGCTGCAAAAGGCAATTTGTTTTAATATTTTTTGAGAACAGTATTTATTTTGGAAAGCAGTACTTCTCTAGCTCCACATTCTAATGAGAACAATTTCCTTTGATTCATTGGTGTTACCATTCATACGTTGATTCAGTCAAAACACAAATTAGCTGCACACATGCTGCAAGAGGGAGAAAGCAAGAAAATGCTGATCAGGGTCCCAATCCTGAAAACTCCTGTTTAACATCATTAACTTAGTGGATTTCTTTGCATGAACTGATTGCATGATTAGGAGCTTTAAAGATGCAAAATTACTAAATAATTTGGTCCACTGGGCAGCTATTTTTTTAAATAAAAATTTAAGCACCTTCATTGTTTAGGTTGTGTCATCATTAGCTGGTTGTCTTTCCAGGCTATACTATTGTTTCAGCCCTTTTTCTCTAACATGTATTCAATATGTATTTGTCCCTTACATCTGCTACATATTACTTAGCTAATGCTTCAGACTTAGAATCTGAATTCTGGTATTGACCAAATTCAAATACACATATACAAGTGCTCTCGTATTTTCACCTATATCTCACTCTTTCAAGCCGCTACTAAAGATATAATCTAAATTATGTGCTGAAAAGTTGAGAGCTAAGAAAAGGATTTTGCTTAAGAAAATGAAATTATTTAAATTTGCCTTTAGCTTGAAGGGGTTTTTACATCTTCTAGCTACTTTGGCCAATACAGATTTTCTCACGAAAAAAATTAAGTCAGTATTAGACCTAGAAAGACTCAGATGTTTAAGCAAGTAAAAGGAACACTAGTTTATCTTTCAGTGCAAAAATGGGTCCTTTAAATTTCTATGTGTTTTATGAAGTATCTATCTGAAACTGGGAGCACGAAAATTTATACAGCACATGTATCATGCATAAACTTAGAATTGTCAATTCCTTGAATTAGCAAGGCAAATAATTTTTTTTTTCCTGCAGAGCAATCTCTACCGGTAAAGTTCAGTTACAAAATTACATATTCAAAATACATTACCTTTCAGTGAACACTGTAACTTGTCGTGTCAATTTTAAAAACTTAATTTCTAAAGATTTGCCTTCTGACGTTGATTGTAAAATTATAGTGTCCTCTGGCCCCACATCTGAATCATAAAAAAATCTGGTAGAGAACAGATTTTAGTGAACTGTGTATAAGCAGAAATCGAAATGATAGGGAATAGATTCTTCAATTTTTCATTTTAAATTACAACAACAAACAACAAATAAAACAAGTCCGCTGACTTAATGATGGTTTTTGTACACAGTAGCTCTCAGTTATACGTAGTAAGTAAGCTGTAATAAGTTAATGAAGCTTAACAGTTTTATAATAAACTCAATAACATTATTATAAATGAGATTTTTGGTTTCACACAGAAATTGAGAATAGCCATAAATCTGAAACTTTAATTAGTTTCTATGGGTTATTTTAGAAAAAGAAATCACTTATGCAGTCCTGAAACAATCAGCTTACTTACTACATTTAAAAAAATGGAGATCTATTTACCATAAATGACATTTTTTAATTTGTTAACAGGAATATGATTAAGTTCATTAAAAATGTTTGTTTTCAGGGACCACTGGGGTTTATGTAATTTTTAAGAGGAAAAAAAAGTCACAGAATCAAAATTGCAGTTGGAAAATTGCATTCACCTAGCAGTGCCATGTCCCTGAGTATCACATCTACAAGTCTTCTAAATACCAACAGGGATGGTGATTCTACCTCTTCTCGGAGCAGTGTCTTCCACTGTTTAACAAACCCTTTCCATGCAGAAATTTTTTCCTAATATCCAGTTTAAACCTCCTCTCACGCAATTTGAAACCTTTTTCTCTCCTATCATTTCTTACTTGGAAGAAGAGGCCAATGCCCACCTGGCTACAGCCTCCTTTCAGATTGTTGTAGACAGTGATAAAGTCTTCCAGCTGTCTTCTTTTCTTCAGGCTGAACAACTCAACCTCCTTCAGCTGTTCCTCACAGGACTCGTGCTCCAGACCCTTCACCACTTCCACTGCCTTTCACTGGACTTGTTCCATGTCTGGGGTGACTTTAGATGCTGAATTGTATCCCCATTTGTCTGTTTAGCCCAGAAATAAGTTTTGCACCTTTAAAATTAGAGCTGAGAGTGAAGGGGGGAGAAGTGGTGGAATGTCTGAGGTGGCTGTATTAAAAAACACAAAGAGCTTCATCTTTCCTTCTCACAGGCTGTGTTTTCTGCAGCACAG
>NW_005054407.1:2663797-2668110 GCF_000277835.1 Geospiza fortis | reverse complement strand
GAAAGAGCTCTCCTAGTTTTTTTAGCTGGCTGAGGCAGAGAAGTTCCCTGGACTGTGGCTTTTCTTGGAACTGATCAGCCCTGCCCTGGACTGAAAAGCCACAAAAACACTGGGAGCTCACACCTATGGCCCATCAGGGCCTGGGACGTGGCATTTTCCAGCTCAGGAGGGACTGATAAGAGACTGAGAGAGCTGAGCTACAACCCACAAAAAGGACTTTCTGAATTTTCCATCTCTTCAGAACAACAAGAGGTTTTATTGTTTAGTATTATTCGCTTTTTAAGCTTGTGAATACTCTGCTTGTTAAATAAACAGTTTTTTTCCCCTTTTCTCCAAGGAAATCTTTTCCTGAACCAGTAGGGGAAGGGGTTGCTTGAATCTGCTTTCTAGAGAGACCTCTTTGGAAGTTTCCTCCCTAAACTAGGATACTCCAGCACCTCAATGTCTTTCCCATAATGAGGGGCCCTGAACATGAGATTGGAGGTGCGGCCTCACCAGGCCAGACTACAAGGGGACAATCATCGCCTTGGTCCTGCTAGCCACATGATTGATGAAAATCCAATAGCATCCTGACAGGCCAGGATACTATTGGATTTCTTGGCCACCTGGGCACTCACTGGCTCAAGTTCAGCCACTGTCAAACAGCACCTGCAGGTCCTTTTCTTCTAGAAAAGCTTTTTCAGGCACTCTGCCCCCAGCCTGTGGTGCTGCCTGGGGCTGTGACTGATGTGCAGGATCTGACACCTCACATCATTGCACCTCCAGCCATTGGCTTCAGCCCACTGATCCATCCTATCCCCATCCCTTTATAGAGCCTTCCCAGCCCCAGCAGACCAACACTCCTGTCAAACCTGGTGTCATCTACAAACTGACTGAGGGTGCACTTGATCCCCTCATCCATATCACTTATAAAAATATTGAACAGGGCTGGCCCCAATACTGAGCTGTGGGGAATCCCACTGATGACTGTCCATCAGCTGTGTCTAACTCCACTCACCAACACTCTCTAGGCCCAGCTACCCACGAAGATTTTCATTCAGTGAAAACTACACCCCATCCAAGCCAAGAACAGACATGTTTAAAAGCAGTATGGACATCAATTGATATATTCCTTCTCATGTTACTTCTCTGTGCATTTTTAATAACTAATTATCTCACTGCAGAAGTTAAAAAAAATTAAATACATTAAACACAATTGCTACTTATTTTAATTTCTGATGTCTTATGTCTATTTTGATTTTTAAATTACCGTGAATGCACACTGCTTAAGGTAATGATCCTAAGCCCATTAATAAAATTCAGAAGGAACTATACATGCAGCAAACTGACAGTAATCAAGAAAGGTAATAAGACCTGAGTGCCAGAAGGGTTTTCAGCCATTTGATACATATGTATAACTGTACCTAGCAAATATATCATGTTGTACTTTGAAGTGAGGTTAAGCGGGTAATATTGATGGCTTTATCAACAAACGCACTGCTCCCAGTTTTCAGGAGCACTTGCCACAGAATGGAAAGAAGAGAATACCCAGAATATGTTAAAGATCAAACAACTACAGAATGGGCAATAGGTATGATTTCTACTTTTGCCTTTGCAATTCAAAGATGAAACAGAAAGAAAATCCCTGTGAGTCATGCTGTAGGACTGATCCATAAGTGACTGGCTAGTGACTGCATCTAGTGATTTCCCCACTATGTCATACACTTGGCTGCCTTACCGAGAAAACCAGTAGTGTATTCTTGTAAAACTTGGCACTGTAAACCAATTTCCTGGATATTTCTCACTCCTAGAAATACTCCTCGATATCTGTGAAACCTGTAAGAGATGTCCTTCAGCATTATTTGCTAGAAAACTGGTGTCCATTTCAAAAAATATTTTTCAATATTAATGAAAAAACTATAGAAATAAATGTAGATTCAAGCTTTTTAAAGCACCTAACCATCTGACATAACTGTACAGATGTTAATGCTGAAAAAGAGGCACAATTCCAATAAAACTGTTCTCACTCTTGGCTGTGTTTAAGATTTTATTGTGTAGTTTTTTTTACAGTTTTATTTTCCTTTTATTTCCAAATTAACCTCTCTCAGATCCATTGAATTGTTTATAACCTAGCATACTCTAACTTAAATATTATTAAATATGTAAAATAAAAGTTGTTTAAAATAAACCCATTTGTCTTACCCTTTGCTCTTCCTAGTAGATGAATGGGTTATTTATAACTTATTATTATTCTATCCCATTCCAACTGTGCAGACTGAGAAATAAGTGAAGAGGGAAGAAAAACCCAAAAGACATGTACTTACACATGCAGAAAAAGACAAACACCGCAAAAATACAGTGCTAATCTATATGCAGATATATTATAAGTATATATACATAACATGAATGCAAACCTAGCTTGTATCAAGAAATAATTCCTTCGAGTAGATACAGGGTGAGTGATGCCTTCTGGTTACTTTTTACATTGTAGACTGCTGGGGCTCAGCAACATCCTGAATTGGATAGAAGGGATCCAGACATCTACATGTATCAGATCTATTCCCCTATTATTTCTTTTTTAATCACTGACACAAATAACATTTGTGTAATCTGATTAAATGATTAAAATATCATTTTACTTAGTGCACAGGGTTGGGGTTTTTTGTTTGCTAAACTAACTGCTCCCACACTTTAACTTACTATTTGTTTCAAAGGGTATTCTTCTCATCATTAAAGATGTAATTTATACTGACAGAATTAATAATGATCATTTCCCTCCTGTCCCCTTCAGTTCTTGAAGATTAGTTCCACCTTAACTTTCTCTCTTAATCCTCCAGTGCCTACGCATTTTTTTCTTAATTTTCTTCTTTTTTAGAATAAATTACAGTTGTAACAAACTGTGTTTAAATTCACTGGGTCTATACAAGTTTTTACAGTTTGCAAATTTCTGTATAACTTGGTTTAAGTCCAGCTGCCATTTACTAAGGCCCAGGCCATAATACAGGCTGTAAGAGAGAAAAGCAGAGCGAGGAGTTTGCCTGGCCAACCAAAACCAGGCATGGAGCAGCCAGCCCTGCAGAGGCAGAGGTGCCTCATCAGCTGCCATTCCTCTCTGCACAGCTGAAACAGTGTGCACTGGCAGATAAGCATGAGCACGATTTAGCAGAAAAAGCAAGTCACGGTCAGGTGTGGATCTCAGCCTCCCAACTCAATACCTGTTTCTCACCCAGACTGCACAGCTGTGTCTCTCCTGAGACTTGGAACAGATCCTGATGCGCCAACCTGATCGTGCTTGCTCATTCCCTTCCTTTTGCTTTCTTTTATTTTCCCCCCAAGATTGATTTTTTAAAATCACTTAAGCACTTGGCTACTTAAGAGTCATTAATCATTAATTTAATCTACCTTATTTATTAATAAGCTTACTTTCTCTCTAGCCCTCCACTCTCCCTTGATATTCTTGCAAAATGGTATTGGCTGTAACTGCTCTAAGTGCCATTAATCTGTTCTTATGTTTTCCTATCTTTACCTTTTTCCTGAATTATAAATTACCTTAAATGCATTCAAATGTACCCCTAGAAATGACTTGTAAGTAAGTAAACACCACTTGGTTTCTTTCTTGCACAGGTCTCATGTTTACATATTAAATAAAGGGGTGAAAGATTGCACATGCAATAATTGCTTCACTGCTGGTTATCTACTCGATGGTCACTCAGAAAGGTACTTGCAGAAATACCTGCAGCCTGGGTGCCTGAGAGCAGCAAGTACAGATGGTTGAAAAGGCCTGTGAGAAGAGACTGGAACTATAAAAACAGTAAGACAGGCTGAAATGTGACACTGAAACACAGAGTTTTTTTCACTTTTGATCAACTTCCAGTTAATGCAGTTTCTTTTTTGATCCAATTATGGATCCATTCTTCAAGCAAGCTATAAATAAATGAGCAGAATCTTCTAAGAAAAAAAAACACAGAATCACAGAGATTTTAAAAAACCCACTGCTACAATAACATATGTAAGTGATGAAAAGCAACATGAAATTAATGCAATTTCAACTCTACAGGTTTAAGTGTATGCTGATTACAGGAATTAAGATGTAGTTTACACAACAGTTCTTCTTTGAAATATAGTCTTTAATCTGGAAAACTCTGGGCACCACACACCTCTTCACACAAGATACAAAAATTTTTTTCTTCCATTTTTAAGAGATACTTGCAGCAGCTTGCAAGACAATAAAATCATCTTCTCTTTGGAAAAAACCTGCAACACTGAACTGGAAAGGCAGTAAGGAGAAATTGGCTCTCACTGTGCCCTGATAATTGCACACATCTAATGCAAAA
>NW_005054407.1:2653196-2659842 GCF_000277835.1 Geospiza fortis | reverse complement strand
TTTGGTCCATTAAAGTTTACAGATATAATGCTGGCTGATAGAAAGAGAATTTATTTTCCAAATCAGGTGCAGTTACATGGCCTTTGAAAAAAATTCAGCACTGTGCTGAGATTACAAGTTGACAAAGCAGAAGCTGAGAGATTTGTGTTTATTGATTGATTTTCAAAGGTCTTTTATTGCATTATAAGGGAAGATAATAAGAGACCTATTGCTCTTTCAGACATGGTTCTGATTGCTTGATCAGTAACTTAGATCTGTGAAGAGTGAAGATTATCATGGAATATTTCAGAAAGAAAAATTATGTCTGTGTCTACCTGAAATTTTTGCCATTTGTACAGGGGGAAAGACTGCATTGTATTAAATCTTGGTTTATGGTTTGGATCAATGAGAGCATTGGTCTTAGTGACAGAAAAACAGGCTGAATGTAGGGGTTTTATTCTTTTGATTAATCCCAGAAGTCCTGTGGAACTAAACAAGTTACTGAAGAAAATCGGAAGCTAAACCCTACTAGAAGATCTAGCTAGTGAGGAGACACATGGCTGGTAAATCAGATCATCATTCAGGCTAGGCCTGGTTGAGCTAGCTTCAGGCTAAGTGTGGACAAACAAAGTGTTTATTGGAGTTTCCTCAGTCCAGCTTGTTTTGAAAGAGCCAATTTGAACAGAGGTGATAAAATTTTACTGCCAAAAAAAGGCTGACTGATGTTAATTAGGCTTCAGTCACATAAATGCACACGGAGACTAATATTAACCTTGTCCGCTGGTTTTGCCTGAGCTGGAATTCATTGTCTTCATAGTATATATGGGCCTTTGTTTTGGATTTCATGATGAAAACAGGGTTGTTAACACATTGATGCTTTAGCTACTGCTGAGCAGCACTTAAATGTCAAGTCCTTTTCTGCCTCTCAGCCCACTAGTGAGGAGGCTGGGAGCGCACTAGCAGCTGGGAGAGAGCACAGCTGGGATAGCTGACCCCAGGTGATCAGAGGTATATCCCATCATGCTGTACAATAAAAACTGCAGGAAGGAGGAAGAGAAAAGTTTGAAGTTAGGGCATTTGTCTTCCCCAATCACTGTTATGACTAACAGAACCCTGCTTTCCTCAGAATGGCTGAACTCCTGCCTGCCTATGGAGAGTGGAGAATTAATTCCTTGCTTTGGTTGCATTAGTAGCTTTTGCTGTACCTATTAAACTGCCTTTGTCTAAACCCATGGGTTTCCTCAGTTTTATCCTTCAGATTTCCTCCTGCATCCCATTTGTGGGAGAAAGAGGGAGTGTAAATAGCTGTGTAAATAGCTGCATAATAGCTGTGCCTACTGGGGTTAACCCTCAAAATTTTGTAAAGAGCAGCCCTTCAGGTAGAGGTGAGAGCACTGTGAATTGAACCATTCTGTTATTTTTAATAACTAATTATCTCACTGCAGAAGTTAAAAAAAATTAAATACATTAAACACAATTGCTACTTATTTTAATTTCTGATGTCTTATGTCTATTTTGATTTTTAAATTACCGTGAATGTACACTGCTTAAGGTAATGATCCTAAGCCCATTAATAAAATTCAGAAGGAACTATACATGCAGCAAACTGACAGTAATCAAGAAAGGTAATAAGACCTGAGTGCCAGAAGGGTTTTCAGCCATTTGATACATATGTATAACTGTACCTAGCAAATATATCATGTTGTACTTTGAAGTGAGGTTAAGCTGGTAATATTGATGGCTTTATCAACAAACGCACTGCTCCCAGTTTTCAGGAGCACTTGCCACAGAATGGAAAGAAGAGAATACCCAGAATATGTTAAAGATCAAACAACTACAGAATGGGCAATAGGTATGATTTCTACTTTTGCCTTTGCAATTCAAAGATGAAACAGAAAGAAAATCCCTGTGAGTCATGCTGTAGGACTGATCCATAAGTGACTGGCTAGTGACTGCATCTAGTGATTTCCCCACTATGTCATACACTTGGCTGCCTTACCGAGAAAACCAGTAGTGTATTCTTGTAAAACTTGGCACTGTAAACCAATTTCCTGGATATTTCTCACTCCTAGAAATACTCCTCGATATCTGTGAAACCTGTAAGAGATGTCCTTCAGCATTATTTGCTAGAAAACTGGTGTCCATTTCAAAAAATATTTTTCAATATTAATGAAAAAACTATAGAAATAAATGTAGATTCAAGCTTTTTAAAGCACCTAACCATCTGACATAACTGTACAGATGTTAATGCTGAAAAAGAGGCACAATTCCAATAAAACTGTTCTCACTCTTGGCTGTGTTTAAGATTTTATTGTGTAGTTTTTTTTACAGTTTTATTTTCCTTTTATTTCCAAATTAACCTCTCTCAGATCCATTGAATTGTTTATAACCTAGCATACTCTAACTTAAATATTATTAAATATGTAAAATAAAAGTTGTTTAAAATAAACCCATTTGTCTTACCCTTTGCTCTTCCTAGTAGATGAATGGGTTATTTATAACTTATTATTATTCTATCCCATTCCAACTGTGTTTTTTTTACAGTTTTATTTTCCTTTTATTTCCAAATTAACCTCTCTCAGATCCATTGAATTGTTTATAACCTAGCATACTCTAACTTAAATATTATTAAATATGTAAAATAAAAGTTGTTTAAAATAAACCCATTTGTCTTACCCTTTGCTCTTCCTAGTAGATGAATGGGTTATTTATAACTTATTATTATTCTATCCCATTCCAACTGTGCAGACTGAGAAATAAGTGAAGAGGGAAGAAAAACCCACAAAGACGTGTACTTACACATGCAGAAAAAGACAAACACCGCAAAAATACAGTGCTAATCTATATGCAGATATATTATAAGTATATATACATAACATGAATGCAAACCTAGCTTGTATCAAGAAATAATTCCTTCGAGTAGATACAGGGTGAGTGATGCCTTCTGGTTACTTTTTACATTGTAGACTGCTGGGGCTCAGCAATATCCTGAATTGGATAGAAGGGATCCAGACATCTACATGTATCAGATCTATTCCCCTATTATTTCTTTTTTAATCACTGACACAAATAACATTTGTGTAATCTGATTAAATGATTAAAATATCATTTTACTTAGTGCACAGGGTTGGGGTTTTTTGTTTGCTAAACTAACTGCTCCCACACTTTAACTTACTATTTGTTTCAAAGGGTATTCTTCTCATCATTAAAGATGTAATTTATACTGACAGAATTAATAATGATCATTTCCCTCCTGTCCCCTTCAGTTCTTGAAGATTAGTTCCACCTTAACTTTCTCTCTTAATCCTCCAGTGCCTACGCATTTTTTTCTTAATTTTCTTCTTTTTTAGAATAAATTACAGTTGTAACAAACTGTGTTTAAATTCACTGGGTCTATACAAGTTTTTACAGTTTGCAAATTTCTGTATAACTTGGTTTAAGTCCAGCTGCCATTTACTAAGGCCCAGGCCATAATACAGGCTGTAAGAGAGAAAAGCAGAGCGAGGAGTTTGCCTGGCCAACCAAAACCAGGCATGGAGCAGCCAGCCCTGCAGAGGCGCCTCATCAGCTGCCATTCCTCTCTGCACAGCTGAAACAGTGTGCACTGGCAGATAAGCATGAGCACGATTTAGCAGAAAAAGCAAGTCACGGTCAGGTGTGGATCTCAGCCTCCCAACTCAATACCTGTTTCTCACCCAGACTGCACAGCTGTGTCTCTCCTGAGACTTGGAACAGATCCTGATGTGCCAACCTGATCATGCTTGCTCATTCCCTTCCTTTTGCTTTCTTTTATTTTCCCCCCAAGATTGATTTTTTTAAAATCACTTAAGCACTTGGCTACTTAAGAGTCATTAATCATTAATTTAATCTACCTTATTTATTAATAAGCTTACTTTCTCTCTAGCCCTCCACTCTCCCTTGATATTCTTGCAAAATGGTATTGGCTGTAACTGCTCTAAGTGCCATTAATCTGTTCTTATGTTTTCCTATCCTTACCTTTTTCCTGAATTATAAATTACCTTAAATGCATTCAAATGTACCCCTAGAAATGACTTGTAAGTAAGTAAACACCACTTGGTTTCTTTCTTGCACAGTCTCATGTTTACATATTAAATAAAGGGGTGAAAGATTGCACATGCAATAATTGCTTCACTGCTGGTTATCTACTCGATGGTCACTCAGAAAGGTACTTGCAGAAATACCTGCAGCCTGGGTGCCTGAGAGCAGCAAGTACAGATGGTTGAAAAGGCCTGTGAGAAGAGACTGGAACTATAAAAACAGTAAGACAGGCTGAAATGTGACATTGAAACACAGTTTTTTTCACTTTTGATCAACTTCCAGTTAATGCAGTTTCTTTTTTGATCCATTTATGGATCCATTCTTCAAGCAAGCTATAAATAAATGAGCAGAATCTTCTAAGAAAAAAAAACACAGAATCACAGAGATTTTAAAAAACCCACTGCTACAATAACATATGTAAGTGATGAAAAGCAACATGAAATTAATGCAATTTCAGCTCTACAGGTTTAAATGTATGCTGATTACAGGAATTAAGATGTAGTTTACACAACAGTTCTTCTTTGAAATATAGTCTTTAATCTGGAAAACTCTGGGCACCACACACCTCTTCACACAAGATACAAAAATTTTTTTCTTCCATTTTTAAGAGATACTTGCAGCAGCTTGCAAGACAATAAAATCATCTTCTCTTTGGAAAAAACCTGCAACACTGAACTGGAAGGGCAGTAAGGAGAAATTGGCTCTCACTGTGCCCTGATAATTGCACACATCTAATGCAAAATATTATTGTATACTGTCATGAAAACCTTGAAAAGAATGGCAAAAAATTTAACAAGAGATTTCATGCGCAAAAAAAGGCATACACGTTTCACAATCAGCTTCAGAAATAAGAGCTCTACTAAAACATAATCCCACCAGAAATACCAATTCTATTTCCTATTAACATGACTACCATAGCATCACTGCAGAAAATACAACTGATTGTATTTCTCACCTTCTAACTGATAGATAAAGCCCAAGTGATTTTAAAACTTAGGGAATGATGCTGGTGTGGCATGAAAATTTGGCCTTAAACTTAGACTAGAAAGTTGACTTAGAGAATCCAGCGTTTCATAGTTAACCTCTTCTAAGCAGTGTCACTTAAAAAAGATAGCCAAGTAACATCTACTCTAAATCCACATTAATATGTCAGAACCAGATAATGTCATTACAAAGTCTCAAAGATCCCACAATATCCACAAGTGTACCATGAGACACAGGTTTTTTTTTCAAAAGTAAAAAAAAAAAAGTAAAAAAAATGCAGTATTTTCATCCACCTCAAGTTACAACTATAAAATTAATAATGAAAAGAGACAGGCGAGTATTGTCTTCGTTCATAGAGCATATGTATCATGTAAAAAAATTTAGATGATTGCTGGCATCAGTGCTAACTCTAGTCTGTGCTTTAAATTAAGTAGGAATACTTCCCACTGAGACTGACTGCCTATGCCAGTGCAGTAATAATCCTTAACAGGAAAAAAATATTGTCAAAAAAAACTGGTTGACTGATTTGGGATTTCTTTTTCTGCTGCACTTAGCTAATATGCTTAACTCTAGGGCAGATTTTATTTATCATTACAACAAAATATTAATTTGAACCAGCTGAGAGATTTGATACTGTCCGATTCATACAAGAATTATCTATATATTTCTTTGGTGTTCTAGTATAGAGATGTGAATTACCTAACCCTTTGTTCTTTTAAAAACTAGTGTTCTAGTATAGAGATGTGAATTACCTTTGTTCTTTTAAAAACTATCTTTGTCTGTATTTAATAATCTTATCATTCTTACACAAATTATTTCACATGTTGAGCATAATTCTTACACAGACTTTGGAATGTTAATATACTTTGTTTCTGCTAGGAATTTAACATGTAAGAGGTGAGAACCACCTAAATATATACCATTAGTCATGGATACTTCTACGTGTGCAGAATTATCATGCTAAATCTGTTCTCTTGGACAGATTAGCCCCAGAGTCAGTAATGCCCTGGAGCTGCAGTGCCCTTGCAAGGGCATGTAAGATGTGAGGACTCATTGTAGCCTGTTTTCTCTTGCTAGGGTTTCAAAGCTTTATTTTATCTTTACAGTACAAGCATTAAGGACATCTTTTGGATCACCATTTTTGATATCAAATTTATCTTTTATTTCATGCGATTTGTTTAAAATTTTCTTCAAATCCATGAGATAATTTTAGTGGTAAAGTACAACATAATGTCCTACATGAGAAAAAGAACACCTAAAGTAACATCTCTAACCAATAAAAAGGCTACTGTCTAAGGAACTATAAAACCAGTACAACGCAGCTGTGGGGCAGCAATATAAGACTGACACTGAAAGGATGCATTAAGGATGGCAATCACACAGGGTTCAAGCAGGTGTGAAGATGATATAAACCAGGTAAAACAGACACAGAAATAATAGCATGAGGGTTGAGACATTTTCTGTGGGTGTATGAAAGCAAAGACAGAATTAAGAATGTACACAAAAGAATGATACAGGTAGGTAGAAATCTTACATTACTATTACATATGTAAAGAAAATAAGCCATAGTCTTACACTTTTCCTTCATGAAGCATCATTCTTTCTGGATAAGCAGATCAAATAA
>NW_005054407.1:2647029-2653160 GCF_000277835.1 Geospiza fortis | reverse complement strand
TTTACTCCCATAACTCGAAGCTAATGCTCTTTCCAGACACGTTACAGCAGAGGGTTTGCCCATACTGCAGGCTGTGCCTGTGCCAGACTGACGGGACCAAGCACCACATCTGAGCTCAAGGAGCTCACACATGCATGTAGCTGCACCCACTACAGAATGGTCCACGATATAGCACAGGTCTCTGGACATCACACAATAAACCAAAATTATGACTCATAAACGGCTGATGACAAGTTAACAGCAAAAGAGGGATATTTTGTCACACAAATGTTCGAAATGTCACAAATTATTCCAGTCCTCCTTATTACTATAATGAAAACTCTGTAAAGTTTTATAAACTTTATAACTCTCTGAAAGACCTAACAGCCAACTGCTTTCATGTCCACAGTACACTCCTCTAGTTTGTCAAATGCATACAGCCTACAACAGCCTAAATCAGTCAGTTACCTTACAATCTAGTTATTAATACCCCATTTAAGAATGTTTTGTTATGTAGAGTTTTGTATTAACTATAAATATTCTGAATTTCTACAGCTTTGCAGTTTCAGAAGGTACACATCTGTTGTCTTACAAGTGACAGGACTGGGAACCCATACAGATTCCCCTGCACTGAAACATTGCTGCATTAGGATGTAAAAAAACTTGATAATAAGCTAACTCTTTACAAGTTACTATTCTCAACATTTTCAAAGTAAGACTTTTTTCTAAAAGACATAGTCACAAATCATTACTGGAAATTCTCACGGTTAACCACAATGATGTGAATTTCACTACTACCCCTGGGTATTCGACAAAAATCTTTGCTTATTCAAGGAATTCCATGCTCAATAGAAAATCTGAAGAACAAAAGAACTAAAAAAAACAGCCCAATGCAGTTCAAAAGGTGCAAAGAAATGCTTAGGGATTCTACAATATTACAAGAATGTCTTTGCTGACCTACATGAAGCATGACAGGTATAATCCAACTGTGACAGGAAAGATTAGTAAAAATCCTACCACAAAGGCATGCAAAACACCAAACTATGCTGCTATTAAAACATTGCTTTTTGATATGTATGCAACAAAATCTCAAAATAAGTGACTCAATATTGCTGAGGGGAACTTCTACAGCATCTCATGTTATATTGCATCATTCATTAAGAACATGAGGAGCAGAATGGAATAACAATAATACCCTATATGTAATGAAATATAACTATTGGACTCTAGACTGAAATTCAGAAAAAGACTAACTTTGTTCTTTCACCTGCCACTTATCATCTGTGGGAGTTAAAGGAAATAAATGCACTACTTGTTCTTTGCTTCTCTTTCTCATTTACTTACACTGTGAACTTTTTATGATTGAGACTTTCCTTGTTATGTCTCTGCACAGCACTAGTAACATGGGAGACTTGGATAAATACGTACCTCAATGTGACGCAGTAGCAATTTTAGTCAAAATGAGCTCTAACATTTATTTTTCACCACTGCTTACTCATAGAGCTTTAGACACTCTTTTACATACTCCCTCGCTTGTCTTACCAGTTTTCTGGATAGCCATACTTTGATATTCACATATCCTCAGTCAGAAGCATCCTGAGACAAGAACACAGCCAGCTGTTTCCCTCTTATACTCCTAAGTAACCTAAGGTCAAATTAAATTACATCTTCCTCCTGCCTAAAGGTCTGAAAGAACCCTCATTATTGAGTCTTCATTGCAGCTACCGACAACTCCTGCAAACTACTGCTAGTAAGACATAATTTTGCTTTAATGACAGTATTTAACACCATCTTCCTAGCAAGTAAGACAATTCTAATCTAGATGTTCAACTTGATATAGTTTAAACACAAATACTCCATCTCAGGTGGAGGTTCTTTTCAGGGTACATGCAACAAGTGCCTGCTCCTTTTGAGAGCTTCTGGCCAAAGAAGCCATAAAGACATGAATAATGCATAGTAAGGGCAATCATGTTAAGAACAAAGTGTGTCAGTGGCATAACTGATAAGGATATGAGGAGTGTGAGAATATTTTTCCAGTTGGGAGGATAAGGCAAGGAAGGGAGACAAAATACAGAGAGACATAAATCCAGGCCCATTAGCATTAGCAAACAAGAACCAGAAACAAACCAGAAAAAAGGCGAGGCTATCAAAGAACCGTACTTTTCAAGAGACGATGATGCAAACCTGGGGGTCCAGCACTGTGGAAGGGTTTGGTGGGACTGTGTCAAGCAGTGGGCAATGAGCAGGGGGAAACAGGCAGAGGGGTATGCAGAAAGGGCTATAAACAAGACATTTGCATTGCTAATCAGTGTGGACAGAGGCAGTGGGGGCATTTATCCTACAACCGCTGTGAACAGTGTACATATAAAAATAAGCTTGAGGTACTGGGGTGAGTGAGCGGCTCAGAGCTGGTGGCTGGAGTGGGTCTTGGGTCACAGCCGATGTGCCTGGTGTTGGCTGATGGGGTAGTGTGAGTGTTTGTGAAGGGGCCTCAGACAGGCAGAGAGTCCACGCTGGTATTTAATGCGGGATATCTGCAGGATGAGAGTGAGAGTGCTGCGTCTTTGCAGCAAGCCCCCAGCTGCACCAGCAGCCTGTGGGACACGTAAGTGGGATAGGGATCCAGGCAGAGGTGCCAGTTGTGTAAAGGTACACCAGGGTACCTCACAAATGTCCATGTGCCTGTGAACCTGGAGACCGTTGTGTGTGTGCTCTGCTGGTGATGTCCTGAGGCAGCCTGGGTGATCAGCTGCATAGGTCTCCTTGGTGTACCCGTGTGTCCCCGAGACAGACTCAGCTTCACCAGTGCCTGAACCTGCAAACCTAACAACCCTTAGCAGCCCTAACACACATCCTTCTGCTTCAGACAATCCATCAACAGTCCCTTTGTCATTGGAGACAAAGGCAGAAACACAACAATCCTTGCTCCAGCAGAGAGCAAGGAAAAGGAAGCCTGACTTTTAATTTGTCACAAGGGCAGTAAGCTGAAAGGGAGAAAACTAAAACTCTCATTTACTTTCTATTCAGATTCATGTAAAATGTCTAAGCACACAACAGGAAGAAACCAATGTCTGCCTCTGGCCTCACAACTTCTTTTCTGAATGCTTGACAAAAAAAGCATTTTTCAGGTTATCAACACACTAACTTTTTCCACTCAGACTAGAATGAAATCTAGCAACCAGCAATCTGTCTTTAGAATGTTCTTGCTCTTTTTTTTTTTGGCAATAGTTTAAATTTTGTCATTCTCATTTGCAGTTTATACTTATTGTATATTAATTATTTGAAATTAATAATGAAAATTATTAAAATAATTTAGCAGACAAAATCAATTTTAAGTTAAAAGTTACAACAACAAAGCGGGTTTTTACCTGCTTATGCTTTGCTCGGAGAAGAAGGCTAAACAGACATTTATTTTTAGCATAAATTAAATAAATCAAATCATATATACATGCATGTCCTAGGTTACAATATTAAGATACATTCTATTCCCATCCTCAACAGCTGCTGAAACTAGGAGGGGCATTGTTTCTTCCTTACCTCCTGCTAATGGGTCATCAATGCCTTTCCACATAACTCAGAGATACCTCCCTCCAGGAGCCATTTCTGTTTAATGGACCCACCACATGACTCACAGAATGATAACAGCCCATTGTGAGATGTTCCACCCAGGGGGGAGGAGCTAAGCATCCCCACCTGGATGTAATCTGGGATTTGGGACACAACAAGCAGGCTTTCTACTGGCTCCCCAGATGAGTGGCTGTCTTTTCCACTGGTTGTTTAGAGGAAGCCTACATCCTTTCTACAGGATCACTACTCCAACAGAACCACATCTGCCACTCCAGGAGGACTGCAGCCACCAATCCAACTGGACTCCTAACAACACCCTGTCCATCAGGGTGTCAGGTTGTATTCTGACTTTGTCAGTGGTTTTTCTTTTGTATTATTGCATGTATTTTGGTTTTCTTTTCCTAATAAATTGTATTTCTGACTTGGAGTCTCTCACTGGTTTTGCTTTCAAACCAGAACAATGCAAAATAAGGCTTCTAATTCAGGTAAACAGAGATGATGCTCAGCATCTGAACTTCCAGATACTTCAAAAATGTCAAGAGCAAAACCATGTAAAATAGTGTCTAACAAAGTATTTTTGGGACATCACCATCTGTTTCACCTTGTACAAGGGATGTGAAAGTACATATTATGTACTGTTTATTGCCATAAGCCAATTAAGGTAGGTAAACTCATCTTAGACTTAAAAATTCAAATATGAAAATATACAATAAATGTTTTTCTTCACAATCTTTAATGATGCTTTTCTCAGTTCCCTCAGAGAGACATTGCTTTAGAAAAGAAAAATGAGCATTTCTTCATTTCAGCCTCAGGAAAGGAATCACTGAAGCTGTGCCATTTATCATTCTGGAGGGTACTGTATGTATTTCAGATAACTGTGAAAATACCATGTTTTGTTTGATAATGCATAAACTTTTAATTTGGTTCACTTTGCTTAAGATGGTGACTTGGATAAGGTCAAAAAAAGAAGAGAGAAAAAAGAGAATTGAATAAGACATACCATCCTAGAACAGCCCAGGCTGGAAGGGCTCTTGAAAGATCAACTGGTCCAGTCTTTTGTGGGAAAGGGAGCCTAGATCAGATTATCAAACAACCCATCCAACTGAATCGTGAAACCCTGCAACGATGGGTACTTACTTCTAAAAAGTGCATTTACTCACTGTAAAAACATTATTTCTTATACTGAGATGAAATCACTCCAAATGCCACTTGGAGCCATTTCCTCACATCACCTCCATGTGGCTTTTTATGGACAGCCTCTGTCTTCTCTGGAGCTGCCCTTTTAAGAACTCCTATGCTGGACTTCAGCTAGGGTTAAAAACCCACCCATCTGATTGACAATAGATAAAAAAATCAGTCCTCTTACTTTGTCTTGAAAAATTTCACTCAAAAATGACTGAGAGATATGAGATAAAGGGACTCCAGCCATCCCTGCAGTCCTTATGGAGAGCTGAACACTGTCAACAACTACGGGCTGCACCTGGAAACCTCCAGTTACTGGTAAAGCTAACAGGTGCATTAGCTTTACTACCTGTCTTGCTTCCATCAACTCTTACGGGAGCCTGCTAAGTTCATTGACTTGGCAGGATTAAAATTTCAACATAACTGAGCATTTAAATGTGGCCTTACGTATATTACCACTTTGGAATGGATTTAGGGACACAGTTAAACGCTCGGCATGCCATGTCATAATCTCTGCAAACCTCAAGTACTATGTCATTTCTGTGCTACAACCTCTTCTGAACACTTCCAAAGTCATAAGATAACTGACATATAATAAGATATAGAGTGATGTGATTTTTTGAAGAGTTTTACCTAAGTGTGAGACTGCAGAGCCCTACCAGGAAATGCTCCAAGTTTGCAGCTCTCAATCACACCACTCTCCTTTTACAATTCAGACATCCACAAGACTGAGTCTAAGAAGATCCCAATATAAAGTCATTGACCCACAGTATAATTGTTAATCTCTTTCAAGTTTGGTCGCTTGATTCTTTTCTGTTACTATTACTTAATACAAAGAAATGCCTAAAAAATGTCACACAAATGCTCCCAAACTAGCAACAAATGAAACTTATCTCCATTTACCTCAAGAAATCAGAAATTAAACTTATTGTTTCACCTCTTGCCAAAATTATTGCTGTCCCATTAAATAGAAATTTTCATGAAAAACATAATCCTAATGTTCCAGGATGAAACTGGGTTTGCATCTTTGCTCTTTGAATGCATGTACCCTGAAAATAATATTCCTAGGAACACCTCCCTTTCCAAACAAAATAGTGCATTCACACTGAAAACAGTTTTTTACTTACCTATACAACCTATACTCCCATGTAAAATAGCCAGATGGAAACAAAAAAGAAAAACATATTTTAAGTACTTATCTCCAGTATAATCCAGATCAGGGATGAGAGACCTTTTCTAGGATGTAAAGAAAATAAATTGAAACAGCTTATAGTCTTGACCGCAATTAACTTCTCTGTTTCTCCAGTTGGAATGGAAAGAATTCATATGCGTCTGCCTTAAGCTAGAAAAACATGCAGTAATGGTGTGACACAGTTAAAAATTGCCTCCTATCAGAGAACCAC
>NW_005054407.1:2624550-2646980 GCF_000277835.1 Geospiza fortis | reverse complement strand
CCCTGCTCAGGCAGGGCCACCCAGAGCCAGTTGTCCAAGACCAAGTCCAGATGACTTTCATATTCTCCAAGGATGGACACTCCACCACCTCTCTGGGTGGCCTCTGTCAATGTCTGGCCACCCAACATGACAAAGTGTCCTTATTTTCAGAAGGAATCTTCTGTGTTTCAGTATGTGCCCATTGCCTCTGTTCCTGTCACTGGACACCACTGGAAGAGTCTAACCCCCTCCTCTTTGCATCCTCCCTCTGGGTATTTACAAATGTTAGTAAGATCCCCCTGAGCCTTCTATTTCCAGGTTGAACGGCCTCAGCTCTCTCGGCCCTTCCTCATACAGAAGATGCTCCAGTCTCTTAATTGTCCTTGTGTCACTTTGCTGCAGTCTCTCCAATATATCCACGTCTCTCTTGTACTAAAGAGCCCCTACTGGACACAGTACTCCAGGTTTGGCCTCATACATGCTGAGAGGAGCAGCCAAAACAGGATTCTGGTCTTCTTAGTAAGGAATGAGGAGAAGAAGGAATTGAATACTGTTGTCACCTTATTGTGAAAGCTTCCATACCTTCTCAGTGATTTCTCACGGGCATCTCCTTGCAGCACAACTAACAAACCCCAACTCTCTTCACAGCACAGCCAAGAAACTTCACCTCTCTTCTCAACCAGCTAACCCTTTTGTAGCACTCATCTTCTTATTGGACACAGCTGTGGCCTGTTAAGGGCAGGCCTGTTCCTAATCTTTGGTGATTAGTACAGCTGCAACTCCTCAGGTGTAAGACTACCTTCTGCACTATATTTTCTTACATTCTATCCTTCCACAGAATACCTCAGCATATTCCATGTCCTTTGCACCATGACTACTGCTCATTCAGCAGCAGGTACAGGTTTTCCCCAGTTACTATTTGGCTGTTTATATATTTATAGTCTCCTTTATTTTTGCCTTTGTCATTCTTCCATAGCTTCAACTTCAAGTGGGCTTTGACTTTGCCAATTTCATCCCTCTAAGATTGGTCAGCAATTCTGTGCTCCTCATGGATCATGTGTCCGTGATTTTCTGGATACTTCCTTCTTAAATCTGACTTTTGCCAGAAACTACTCTCAGCCTCTTTTTCCTATCTTCAGGACCAGTGGGATGGACACCTCTTAAACTGGATCCTTGAATATCAACCAGCTTTCTTGGCCCCTCTGCCCTCAGGGACCTCATCCCACAGGACTCTTTCAAGAAGATCCCAGAAAAGGTCAAAGTCTCCTCTCCTGAAGTCCAGACTTGTGATCTTGCCTTTTGCCCTGCTCTCTCCTCTCAGGATCTTGAATTCCACTATCTCATGGTCACTGCAGCCAAGGCTGCCTTGTCACCCCATCCCCAAGGGGCCCTTTGTTCCTGAGTATGAAGTCTAGTTATGCACTTCTCTATCACTTGTGTCAGGAACTGGTCATCAGTCCTCTCGAAGAATCTTCTAGATTTCCTATGTCCTGCTGCACTGTGCCTCCAGCAGATACTGGGATGGATGAAATTCCCCATGAGGAATAGGGCCTGTATACATGAGGTTGCTTCAGGCTGTCTGCAAAACTCATGTGTTGAGTAAAGCAGGTGCTTTCCTTTCCATAGAATAGGCACTTCTTCATTAACAAACTAAATTTGTGCTAACAAGTGATTACCAGCCAAAATCCAAAAGTGCCTAAAGAATTTGTCAAGACACAGAACGTTGGAAGGGAGACAGACTGAACTGTCTGTCTGTTGATTAGGACTTAGGAACACTGCAGGTACCCAAGACCCAAATACAAATGCATTTTAAATACATTTTTTTACATTTTTAAATACATTTTTCGCTTGTTGAATAAGAGGGAAAATTAAAATGAGAAAATATTCCTTATTGAGAAATTAATGATCATGAAAATACTATAAAATGTGCATTAGTAAAACCATTATTCTGTAATAACTGAGAAATTTTATTTTGTTCTGTTGCCATTAAGCTAGCAGGAAAGAAAATTAAATAAGGTATAATACTTTCCTTTTAAAGAACTGTTGATGTAAGAAGAGATATATGAATGTAGTGAAAAAGTGCTTGACTTCTTTAACTTTTGACTTACTTGTTCTTATTAAACCAATTATTCCTGCACCATCTAAATCCTTCTGAAATAATTTCCCACTGGTTGAAGCAAAAGCCACTGCAGGGAGCAAAATCAACCAATTTTTTAAAAGCTGCCTTCATTGAAAACCCACACAACATGCTAGAGAATTCAAACAGCTGTTTTCAGCTTTTAAGATTAAGATTCAGGAAACTTTGTATTAATGTCTTCCAGTGGCCTATTCACAAAAACTGATGCCCTTTAGCTTCACTGGGGCCTGAGGTCAGCAAGAATGTGATATAAAATTATTATGGTTATTCATCACCAACAAGTAAATCTATGAGCTTGTAGCAAACTCTGAGAATAGGATTTGTATTGTAGTCTAAGCCATTATTTTTTACAAAGCAGAAAATTGAAAGGCTTTTGTCTTCATGGACTTTTGAAGTGTACTTTCTGTAACAAAAAAAAAATAAATACTGCGTAATCACATGCTGCATACTGAAAAACAAAAAGTGAGTAGTGTCACTAAACAATACATGGATCTGATTCAATATAACAAGAATTATCATCAAAATCTTTTAGAATTATGTATGGGAAAGCCTGCAGGGAACTGAAATTCTTTAGAGATCCTTGTAATACAGACATGACTTTTACACTTAGCTTTAGGCAATGAACTCCAGATAAGTCTGAGCAACAAAAAAGGAAAATTGTAGCTTATTCTCATTATAAGACATTTTTTTAATCAGTTTGCTCAGTAATAAAATTTGTTTCTAGATGCATTTTCAATATTTGGAAAAAAAAGGAAATGTGAAGAAAAGGCAGGAAAAAGAGTGTGAGGGATGTTGTTTTCTGTGGTACAGTTGTCTGTGGAAACTACAAAGTTGTTACTTACTAAAAGGATGGCCATGAATACCAACTATTGCTCTCAGTGGCCAAGTGGCCAGTCCTGAAACAGATCACTTACTTTTTAAATTAATTTACTTATTTGGCTTTATGACAAAAAATGAATATGGGAACTAGTTTATGTAAATCTCCTTTATCTTTTTACATGGTTACCAAAAATAATTCAGAACACAATACATCCCCCTACTTTCTGAGTCTGCCTAACTTTGTGAGTGCCTATTCATGCAGCATCCTCTTTCCTCTGGAAGGTCTTTGCCATTTAATTACAACCCACTGCATTAGCTTATTTCTGAGAGTTTTACACTTTTCTCCTTCCTAGAATGGCATTTCAATACTTCTTTAAATAGATGGGCATCCAAATCCCACCTAAAAACCCTAGGGAAGCCCCAGAAACTTGCATCACCTGCAGCAGGTACCTGCAGGGTAACAGGTATTACCTAAATTTTCTATAATAATTTTGATACCAGAAATAGGTGTCAACTCCTCAGCAAACCAAAGGAAAATTAATCTTTCTGGAACTGGAAAAGACAGACTGTTTTTTTCAGATTAAGAAAGAATCTAATGTATGTAGATTTACCTGTTTCTTAAAAAGCAAGCAGAACATCTTGCACACATCTGAATCAACTTCTATTCTCTCATAACAATCTCAAAAAAATCAGGGAAATATCTTAGAAATTTTGATTTTTATCAAAGTTTAGCAGAAGAGCATGTTTATAATGAAGATTAAAAATGCCATGACAAACTAATGCTATCCCAAGGTAATCACTTAAACTAATAAAAAAGATCACTATATAAAGAAATACTGTTACTATACTATTATTTTTTTAATTAAACAAATTTTAACTTCTTCCTTGACATTATCATATTCATAAATAATTTCTCCTAAGCCAAAAAAGATATCAAAATCCAAAGCAATGTACATGTTATCTTGAGCATCAAGGAAATTTTAAAGATAAAGCTTAATTTAAAATCACAGATCACGAGAGAGGCTTTACAACCCAACCAAAGATTAAGCATTTTTACAGCCACTGAAAGTTCTGAGGATCAAAATAATGAAGCACATTTACAATAATTTCAGCTGTATGTTTCTACCAAATGAGGATTACATCTCCATCTTTCCAATCTGTAACATTTTGCTACTTTGAGTTGAAGTCTTTCTTGTTTTCCTTACTTTTTCCAGCAATCACAATGCATAAAGCAATGAGGAGTAAAAACAAGAAAGATTCCTAGGGGTTTTTTTCCTTCATTTTAGTCATCTGCTATATGCAGAGCTTTTGTTTTATTTGAATTTCCTAAAACTCCCCTCTCAAAAACTAGAAACCATTTGGAACAAAGAAGAAAAAGCTCAGGGGAAGGAAATGAGAGCACTAATATTTGTGCAATATTCAGTGCTCCTAACTCTCTTTGGATTTTTTTGAAAGTGGATCAAAGACCTTCCCAGATATTTTGTACAATAAATTCTTCTAACATCAAAGTACTATAAGATGTCACTATTTTCCTCTAGTTTTCCCCTAGATGAAAAATCTCATTGGTTTCAAAGTTTGTTTTTGCTGCTTAAGAATGAATTGTAGTCAGGCAAGTGTGACGTGAAATAGCACAAATTCCCTTAATTACTTGATTTTTAATTAATTTGACAACTTTTCTCTTCTACATGCCAAATCCTTGTATTTTTCTTTCATACTGCACTGAAAAACCTTAATTTACGACACAAATAAGACGACCAACACGAACTAAAAAATAACTTTGTTGAATAATTCTTGCCAAGTGAGAAGCAGTCTCAGCATTATCATCCACACACATACACTTCTCAATGCAAGTTGTTTTTCCAGAGAACTTCATGAGGCAAGTCCTAAGCCCAAGTTTTACTGTCATTACTGCTTTTAAATAGCTGCCAGGTGAAGACAGAGTCCTTAATGTTTCTTAAGATACTGAGCATGCAGCAGAGGTCTCTTTTAACACCAAGAAGTACAAGAACAGGTATATACAGTAAATCTTTTTCCCTGAGCTTACAGTTGAGAGCAATTACCTTTGTCAGTAACTGACAGCAATTGATTTACTGTGATCTCAACACTAATTATGCCTATGGGAGTCACTCTTCTGATAAATTACTATTTACCTCCTTATGTGAAGCCTAAATAAAGTGACCACAGTTTTCTGAATAGCACTGACTTTTCATAACAATGTCACGCATTTGTTTGATAGTATAAAGATAAGACCAATTACTCGTGTCCTTCTCTATTTCTTCATTTGAAGATCTGTTAGTGACGGACTTTGGAAAACACGAACAGAAGAGGCACACAGTGACACGAGAGGCGATAATTTTTCATTCTTCAAGTTATCTGCTGAAAAGTTGACCATATGCTATTGCTACACAGTCTCTATTAAGATGATAAAATGAGGTTGCAGCTGCCTGAACTGTGAATTTTTGATTGCTTTCATGACTTCTTAAACTTTCAACTCTAATCCTATTTGACTCCAAAGAGTAAAGTTTAAATTCTGGCAGAGCAAATCTGCTTGAGAGATGATGCTCAAGAGCAAGCAATCTGTTACACTGTATCTGATGCTTCAAAAATTTACAGTAAAATGACCTCAGCCCCAAAAATTAGTATCTTCACCTAAAAAACAGAGCGCGACCTATTGAAAACTGTGGATTCTTTGACCTCATATCATAAAAACAGAAATTACAAACAACTTCCGTAAGGTGCAAATATCAGCACTAGTTAGCGTAAGTTCCATTTTTCCTTTTTTTCTTTTTTTAATCTAGATAGAGAGTGACACATCAATGAAAGGTTAGGGCTGAAAGAGACCTTAAAGATTATCTAGTTCCATACTCCCTGCCATGTGCAGGGATGCAATTCATTAGATCAAGTCACTCAGGGCCACATCCAGCCTGGCCCTGAACACTTTCAGAGGTGGAGTATCCACAACTTCTCAGGGCAACCTGATCCAGTGCTGCAGTGCTCCTGATCAACCTTATCCAGATCACCCTCTGAGTAAAGAGTTTTTTCCTAAATCTAATTTAAAACTGCTTTCTTTCAATTTAAAACCATTGCCGCTTGTCCTGTCCATTGCAGTCAACATACTTCAAGTCTGAATTAAGAAAAATCGTGAGCTGAATAGCACTTAAGCGCACAATGGTCAAATTTCACATCTACGGCATACTCCTATTGTGCTGTTCAGACTTTCCCTCTTCACACCCTAATACAGAATCTTTCCAAAGTCCTTAAAAGAGGTGATAATTTACATCATATACAATAACAGTTCTTGAATGTTTATTTACATGCCAACCTCTGTCTTTATTTTATTTCAGTTGGATTTGATTCTGTCCTGTGGAACGGAAAATGGATCTCTAATAAAGCAGCCCAAAAGGTTATGGTCAGTTCTCCAAAGCACTGAGTGACTGCAGAAGCTGTTTTAGGAGTGAATCCCCTGTGAGACTGGCAGGTGTGACATGAGCCTGTAAGGCCCTTTCTGAAGTCACAGCTAGTGGTCAGACAGGGTACTATAGAGGCCTCTAAACACCTTCTGTATTTTGCTACCAAATCTTATATAGTATCTGCTAAATCTTCTGACTCTCAGTGTCTTTTCACATACTGCTGGATGTGTAAAACTGTGGTTCTCCTCTCTGTGGCAAGCATACAATTAGCTTTCAACCACAGTAGATCAAAGTAGATCATAGAGCTACTTGCAATGATGTTCTGACAGCTTCTGCTCCCTCTGATAACTCTGTTTTTGAGTATTTTAAAGCAAGAAGAGTGTAAGAAGTAGTATTTGATTACAGGAAAAAAGCATTCTTATACCTTAACTATTAGCAAAGAGAATGGTATGCCTTGCAGCTCCACAACATGAACTATGGCAGCAACACACTGTTAACTTATTTTTCTCCATTCTGATACCTCTGGATCTTGATGTCTTAGTGTTGTGCTACACGTTTTACCACTAGACTAATTTTAGTTGAACAGAGTTGGATGCTTAGTATTTCATTCAAGAGCCACCTTCATAGCAGGCATTTGAATTAGCTCTGTCTTAAGCAAAAAATACACCAATTCTGTCCATCCTTGACGGAAATTAGCTGCACATGATGAGTTTTTCATCTCACTGAGTTTAATACAGTTGTTTCAAATTTTTTTTTTAATTTAAATAGATTCTACACATTCACTTTACAAGAAATAAAGAGATAAATCCAGAAGACAATTCACTCCTTTGCTAAACAGGTTAAATGGCTTGACCACTGCAAAGTTTTGATGATTCTGTAGGTCACAGAAGAGCCATTCACATATGTACATGAAAACTATGACAGACATTAAAATTCGATTTAAAATTTTTGCACCTGAACTAATTCTACTAGTCTATACCTGTAGAATTGATGTGGAGAACTTGGCTGTCTAAAGCACCATTCATCTGCTCCTAAAGTATGAACAGGTTCTTCTGTAAGTGTCTCTTTCTCTCCACTGACTTTAAATGTTACCTGGGCACCTGGCTCAGATATAGACCTTCAAAGCTTTGATAACTAAATTTGCACAAAGTTCCAATTCCCCACAAAATGCAAATTGACCCTTTGGGAGAGGTTAACCTCCCTGTGAGAGCAACACCAAATGGGTTTAAAATCACGAGTTAAGGAAGAGTATTGAGAGCCTTCAAGAAAACTGATAGGAAAAGGAAAATTCTGTTACAGAAAGAGCAACCAAGAAAGATACTTTATTCTGTAACGACAGGAAAGTATTAAATTTTATTAAATGAACAAACTAACATAATGTTTATCCAAGGCTATTATAAATTAACCCTGGAAGAAATAATTCGGGTCTTCCAAATATATTTGATTCTGCTGAGTTTCTGAAAGATCCAAAACCATGTGTATTGTAATAATAATTATTTTTAAAAAAAGATAAATAGCTCATAAATACTGTGTATGCTAAATGGATATTGTTTCACTAATCTGATATTGATTACAGGCAAAATAATGCTTTCCTGGGAAAACAAAATGTTCTTAAGTAAGAGTAAAATCACAATTCTGTTACAGAAGTGTGACTTTGTGGAAGATAGGTCTTCTTGCTACTATATCACGACATCATAAGATCTTTCAGTTCACAAAAGTAAACGAGATGAGAACTTAAAACCCGTGAATTAATAATTAAGACAAGAACAAGGACTTGAAGTAAAAATGAAGTAAATATTCCTTTTGGATCACTAAAGTGGACCAGATTATCTACGATCCTGTGCTGTGACTAACTGCATTTAACAGAACAAAAGATAAAATCTTTGCTGATATAATTTGCAGATAAAATTGGAGGGAATACAAATAATGGTGTGGTAAGTCCAATGATACACCTAAATCATGATCTTTCTGTATGTAATATGCAGACATTTGCACAGAGATGAAATATAGTTGCCAAATGCAGAGTTCAAAGGAATATAAGACAGGCAATGCAATATCTTTAAATAATCTGATATTGAAGGACCTAGAAATATTGGCATACAGAGAGCTGAGTTCAAATTGCTTCTATGACAGTGCATTTATAACTCAGTCCTTGAGATCATAATGTGTCAGAATTGATGCACCCATACATAAACCCAGTGCAACCAGTATTAAAATCCTGTGCCATCTTTTTGAGAAGAATGCAGAAAAGTTAGAAAAAATTCAGAAAACAACAACAACAACAACATCAAATCAGTTCTATAATCCACACTTTACAGCAAGTGATTTAAGAAGTTCAGCCCAAATTAAAAAGTTAGGTCAATAAATGACATGATAATGAGTAACACATTACCATAGGGTTTTCCATATTTTTACAGCTTTAGCTGCACATAAATAGTGACTGCTTTGCCTCCTGAAATCCTCAGATACAAGGGTCAAGGACATTTGCACTAAGTTGTCACGGTAACTCATCACAGACTAAGCACACTCATTAGCAGTGCAGTGACAACAGTTTATTTCCTCATGCATATACACACACAAAATGAATGCCAACCCCCTGAAAATGGTGGTAAAACTATAGAATCTTCAAAGGCAAAACCATGGCCAGGAAATATCTTACCCCAGCCTGCATGGGGGTAAGAGATGTCTGACAGTAAGTGGCTGAAAACAAGACTGAGTGAATGAAAGCTCAAACTAGGCTACACAGTGAGAAAAATAAGATACACCTTTTCTGGGACTGAGGATACTAATTACTGATTAAATGTACATTAAAAATACCACAAATCCTCTGGTATAAAAGGATCTACTTAAAAATACTACAAATCCTTTATAATTTGATTATTTTCATTCAAGCCTGGAAATCTCCTTATAAGATATGGTAAAGGTCAAAAAACTCACGCCAATGCGAAAATTAGGAGGCAAAATTTCATGCCA
Source organism: Geospiza fortis (assembly GCF_000277835.1). Lineage (NCBI taxonomy): Eukaryota > Metazoa > Chordata > Aves > Passeriformes > Thraupidae > Geospiza > Geospiza fortis. The sequence continues at coordinate 2,637,662 of NW_005054407.1, read as the reverse complement.
AGTATATTGAAGTTATTAACATTAGATTACCACTGGCTTTTAAAAGCTCTCTGTATGCAGCCTTTAGATTACTAGATCCTTTAGTAATATCAAAATGTTTCCAAAATCTTTTACATCTATCTGAACGCTTATACACGGTTCAAATAAATTGTGTCTCAGTGCTTTCAAAATCAGACAGGTATCTGCCTGTATTTCCTACTTTTATGCTTATTTTCTGCTTTAATTTTGCGTAAGATTGCAATAAAAATTCAGAATTTCCTAAAAATTACACTAATGAAGCCACAACATTAACTGAAAGTCCAGGTCATTCCGGGTTCCTTCCAGGTCAAGACTTTGTGGTGGATATTCCAGCCAGTCCCTGGGGCCTGGTCACCCTGTGTTGGCACCCACATATTTTGTTCCCAGACCCGACACAAGCACAGCAGCACCAGCACCAGTACCACAGAGTCTGGCAGGATGCAGGAGGGGGCTGCAGGAGGGGGCAGCAGGAGAGGGCAGCAGGCAGCAGTGCTGACCCCACACACGCCAGCACCTCTCATCTGCCACTTGACCTCCTCTGCACTCTCCCACATTCCCAGGAGGGTTTGCTGCCATCCTTTCTCTTTGTCTCCCAAAGGGCACAGTCAACTGCAAAGGTCACCACCTGGGAGAAGGGTCTGATGCCATTTTCCCTGCCTCACCACACACAGCTGTCCATGGTGGATGATGTTTTCGAAAGGGTATTTGCACCATTCTGGGCGTCTCTCTGTCCTTGGGCGGATTGTGAGATTTTGGAATTTTATATCTAGGGATTATTTACTGTTATTTTCTCCTACTGCAGTTTCACTTGTTAGAAAATTATTATTTGTTTGCTGATATCTACTCGTATTTATTTCTTCTTATTGGTGGAAAGGGATTGGCTAAAACAAACAGGGAGAACTCAGTTTTGAAGCATTGCCGTTTAAATTGTTTTAAACAAAGACAGAGAAATGATTCTTTGCAAGAAGATCACAGGACAGGGAAAAACAAATGCCACCAAAACAAACAGAAAAAAAACCCAACAAACCAAACAAAAAACACCACAACAAGCAAAGTGTGACAAAATAACTTCAGAAGTAATCTCTTAAAAGTTGCATTTAATATTGATAACCCATGAGAGATTTTATGTGCATATACAAGAATAAACATATTTTGATGATATATATACAAATAGGTAACCTCAAACATCAATTCCAGAAATTTAACTGATAATATAAGGAATCACATATATCTTATCTTGGCTGCATCCAAATTTTGATACTAATCACAGAGTTGGCAAGTAAATTGGGGGTTCAAGGCTAAGAAGTGAAACATACAATTCAGGTACCTGACAGTCTCTCCTTACAAGTTCCACGTTTTCTCTGCAGTGTTTAACCGTGGCAGAAACCCCTGCTTCAACCATTGTCAAAGACGCACAGAAATGAGACAACAGATCAACTGGGTAGAGATTACTCTGTGCAGATGACAGTAACACGTTGTTTCAGTATCTTGAGTACAAAGAAAACAAGCAAGACATTTTAATCATCTCTCTTTCTGCATGTAGTATTGACAGCCATTTAAGAACTAGGTCACAGTACCCAATTAAACTGATTTTATTCATACTTTTTTCCTTCAAATCTCCTTTTAAGCTAAAAAAACGCAGTATCGTCTTTTTTTTTAATCACTGGCAAAATTTTATTTGCTTTATGAGCAGACTTGGGTTCCTTTGACAGTGTGAACTTATCTCATTTAAACAATCCTTATGAAAACTTCCTTGTCACTTTTAAAATGTGATAATTAAGATCAATTTATGAGTATAAATATAGCTTTATGAACTTCATCCTGCTTGGGTACCTTTATTCTAGTTGGCTAGACTGCATTTGCTGAGTATATTCAATATTAATGAATGATACTGAAATATTAAAACAAGTGAGTTCTGATAAAGTATTGGGATGCTACAATTATGCAAAATTTATATATCAACAACTATTACACAGGACAGTTATAAAGAAGCTAATAAACAGAAAAATCACATTATCAAAACCCTGCAGGCTATAAAAGTACCTAATTATTCTTAAGACCTAAAGTATATGTTCATGCTATTATGTACCTGGAGAATCTATTAACATTCCCTTATGTGAGTGCAAATACTTTCAGTTCCATCCTTTTCTTTATTTTCACTCAGAGGTCACATCCTTTAGCTACAAATAAAATGTGTAACTTTATCCTACTTGAGCCATGTCCAGTGCTTCAGCTAACTTCAATGGAGAAGAGAATATGCACAAAGAAAACATTACAGATCCTATACATGCTAAAGTTCAGAAAACTACTTGCTTTCTTTTTATACACACTGTAGAGGCGATAAAACCGAAGGACTTCTCACGATTCTTTTTCCTCATTCTCAGTGCGATGCAAGCTTTTTATTCTTCCAGCTCTTTGGCACAATCTGCAGGGTAAGGTTACCATTACACAGATCCTAGCCTCTTAAGAACCTGCAGAATCACCTAAGTCATCATTCTGTACTGACAAATAATTAGATCATTATAAACAGTTTAATATTTAAATACATGTTAACTGAATAAATAGACTATATCAGGCTTCCAAGAACTTACCAGAAAAAACAAGCTGATTGATCCCCTACTTTTCTTGGCCATAACTGGTTCTTCACTTCTGAAGCAGACATAAAGTAGTGCCATTGCTAATGAACTACTTTTTCATTAGGATTAAACTGAAGACTTAATAATTTTTATGGTAGGATTCCACTGAAACTACTGAAACTCAGAGCTATGGTTTATCACATACTATTTCCCTAATCTTTTCTGAACAATGTCAGGCTCACCTTTGGACTGAGGATTGCTTTAAAAGCCTTTATGAAATACAAAGCACATGACCCATACTTCAACAGTGATTCCTTCAAACAATAATGAACTGCTCTGCAAGCAGTTTGCTATTAAATGGCTTTGTGAAACCTTCACATTTGCTCAGCACATTCTTTTACAAAGTCTAGGAGACTTATTCAGTTGACCAACATGTTGCTTGGTAGCAGCTTGATCACTTGATTCTTAGTGGGAAGATTAAAAATAGAGCATTTCATCACTGTACTCAATTTCTACCACAGCGAGTCAAGAAAGCAAAGGCAAAAAATGTCTTTTACCTAATCTTAAATTCGCATTAACACAATTCCTAATCAGATGCAGCTTCTGATAAAAATCCCACATAAAAGCTCTTTGCTTTAGATATCACAGGCAAAAAGAAAGCTCGCTTCAGCACAGTATTAAAACACAGCTTCAAATCTTTTTTGGTTTAAAAAACACAAAAAAACCCAAAAAACCAACAATTCCCAAATGCCAATATTAGTAGATAAACTTTCCAAGAATTCTAATTATTATGTGCTGGTACAACAGTGGTTTTTAAAAGCAGACTATGAACAGATTGATCAAAGAGGCAAAAACGTAATTTTGAGAACTTCAAGCCTACAGAAATCTGTGACACTTAAGCTTCACCTGTACTAATGAATTAAACATGGCTGTGTACTTTGTCATGGAAGACAATTTGTGTGGAATCCACATCCACTCTGAACCACCATGCTGGCTTCTGGCAGTAGGTGTTCTTGAACCATAACTACTCCAGAAGTCTACAAAGGAAGTTTTTGATATTGTGCTGGGTGACTAACAAGCATTTATGTTCTGACATAAGTGTCAATCATAGGAATGATTCTAGAACACAGGCATTTGCCTGGATACTCTGCTACTGATTAGTAAAAACACAGCTTGTATTTTCATAGACCTAAAGTTCTTAGCTGGAGCTTGACCCTTCCACAGGTAAACAGTGATCAGTGGACAGCTATTAATAAACATACAGCGCTGATGAATGCAGAGAAGATGCTTTAGCATCTTTAACTTAGACCAGAAAATTAGGTCTGGCTTTGGAAAGTTAGGTCCTGGCTTTGGAAAGGTGATTCACAGGAAAGGCAGTAAGTAACTTAAGACCCCACACAAATGGGGCTAGGTGTAAACCTCTGAGCTGTACAATGATCTATTAAATACTGATTTAATCTTTTAGTAAGGCTGGCTAGATAAGCTCTGCTGCTGTTCAACCTGCAGCAGATATCTTCTGTAAATGCTGGAAAATGCTGAACACAAAATTATTTTGGAGTTCCAATCTTCTGTGGAACTTCTGTGCCTTAGTATGTCTATTTGCCACAACTATTTCCTGCTTAACTCTCCATTACCAAAAATCAGATTCTGAAATTTGGAATTAAAGTTATTAAGTCCTAAAATGTCACTAGTGGTGGCTGTAGCAGTGTACAAAACCTCCATCTTTCTCAGGGAAGAAGCACTGTAGCATTAGTTCCCTGTGTTCTAGAAAGTAAGAAATTTAGATATTCAAATTCTTAGATTTAATTTTCAAGGAAAATTGTATTTTTTAATTTATAAAGATATAAAAATTTTGCATCTGGGGTGACTGATCATTTTTTATTTTGAAGACAGTGCATTATAGTTTCTAATTCTCATTTCAGAGAAATATACAGCTTAAAACTTAGGGATAACTTAAATAAAATAACAAAAATATATCAAAGGAAAACAGGTCATTACTGACCACTAAGAGAAAAAAGTACATGTGTACTCTTACCCAAGAAAATTATTCATCAGACATACACAGGATATAGTCAGTAGGATGAAACAGAATTCCTTTAGTGAATAATACATAAGGAAGTAAGGACAAATATATCAAAGCATGAGATTAGCAATCCAACTGCATTCCAATGTGCCATTTTAGCTTTTTTTTCTATTAATAAGCATGTACTCACCTGGGACATATTAAAAAGTCATGCTTTGACAGAATTTTTACCAGACAGAATTTTGTTAGTTCACAATAATTTCTGGCTTAACAGTTATGAGCATCTACAACACTGCAAATCAGCATATAAATGCAAGAGAATATATCATTCACCACAACAATCCTTTGAATGTTTTTAAGCATACTTCAAAGTACATCTGTTATAAATATATTAATATAAGATGTTCTTTGTAAACACGCCACACAACGCTTGCAAATCAACAAAATCTTCTTAACATGATCTATCACTGCCGTGTTCTGGTTTTAAAATCTTTAGCGAAACATACAAAGTGTAAATTTTGGTAAACGTACACAGGATTGACTTCCATCTGAATTCATGAAATGATTTCTTGGTGAATACAGAAAATTTAAAGAAGAGAAATTTAATTCTAAATTTCTAAAATGTATCCTTAAAAACTAAATAAAATTTTAAATCATATTTACCTTATTAGCTCCTGTTTTAAACATAGTTCAATCTTAAATGACACTGAACTTTCCCAATTAGCATATAGCAAACATAATCACATTTGAACAGAAAAAAAATGAAATGTGCTTTTCAGCATAATTCTCACAAGTGTGAAACTTACAGGAAAATATTAATACTTCTTCCCAGAGTAACATAAATGGCAACTTGATTTCAGTTAATTTTGTAATAGAATAGCATGGCTGGCTCCTTTCTTTTTCTAATGTAACTGAAGGGGCTGTGGACAATCTAGTGTACTAAAAAAGGGAACACTTCTGTCTTTCTTTCCTTTTTTGCACATTTGGTGATGAAATGTTTTTCCATCCTAAGACACTCATAAAAAATCTTGGTGGAGAGCCCCTTGACTTTATGATCTGGAAAGTGCTTTTTTTACAGAGGAGGGAAAAAACCCAAACCTTTGTTTTAATGCTCCCCTCTCTGGAGGTGTAGATTATTATTCTATTCACCCTGTCTGGTGAATAGAATAATCAGACTCTGCTGCTTTGCAAAGGAAAGAATTTTATGAACTTTAAAGGATATTGCTTAGATCACCAAGATGTGCAAGGTCAATATCTGATATGTGATCCTTCCCATAAAGCTCTGCTGACAAAACTGGGCTGTCACCTTAGAATAAATAATCCTTTCCAAGTAACAAACTAATGGGGTTCTTCACTTATTACACTCTGTTTTGCAATAAAAATAAATAATAAAAGTGCAGACACTTCGTTCTTATACGAACTCTTCATACAAAACTTTATATAAAAGTTTACAACATTTCAAGAAGATACATTCTTTTTCTATTTATTGGAAAAAACCCACAACTAGAAAAGAATTAAAACCAACAAAAAGAAACAAACCAAAATCCAAGCATCTAGGGAAGCAAAAACATATTAAATTTAGAAGCACGGTGCTATATGCTACTCAATGTAGTGGCACAGCATTAAGCATTTCTATGAAAATATCCAGGATTCTCCTTACACTTTGATGTGAAGTGTTTGTTTCTTGAAAGTGTTCTGCATTGCACTGATAAATCCCTAAACTGTTTGATGCAAGGCTGGCTTCATGAGTTGTCCTTAATGAATTCCCTCAGGGCATCTATAACTTATGCTCTCATATTAAAAAAACAGATTAACTTCTTTTCAAACCAGAAGGTTGAAATCACAAATCAATCTATAAATAAAATGGCATTTTGCACTCAGAAACCTAGGACATTTGAAATGTCAATGTTTTCTCCATCTTTTATATTAACAGACTTCAATTGTAGATTTCTCAGAAAAACCACTGTACTTGAGTCAGTACAAAGGTATGGAAAACCGTTTCTCACATACTATTTTACGCAGCTCTAGAATACGTATTAGTATGTACTGGATCACACTTTCATTGAGTGGTAATAGCAGCCAGCTTCATGGAACAGGAGTATCCTGTAAATCACTGAAAACTATTGCAGTGGATTTCCAACAGAAGACTAAGTGTTAACAGAGATATCAACAACAGTTTGCAGTTCTTGATTTATTTCCTTGTGTACTTTCCTTTGAACTCTTCTTGATTAAAAGGAAAACAAGGTTCTCCTTTATTCTGATTCAACACCTGAAAATCCTCATATTATTTATCAAATTTCATATTACTTACAGCTACAATCTGCCACCTTCACACCATCCTCATTTCTCTGCAATGTTTTCTGGAAAGCTACACTACTTCCCCCTCATCTTAAAAGCTATTTGGTCACACTGTCATGAGTTTCAGAAATCCTATCAGTCTAGATTCATTCTCACAGCAACTAGAAAATATTGTAATAAATGTAACTTGTCACACTTCATTGAGCACATTTTTATTAACATGCAGCACCAGTTCTATCTTCTGGTATATATAGGAACATGCATAGTATCTTTTCTAATACCTATTAATCTATAAAAAGATAGGAAGAACTTTGATGAATTTTGACGTAAGAAGTCCCAGTTGCCACTCTTCTAACAGCTTATCTTCAAGTACTGCAGTCTTTGACTGTGTAAACTGGACTATCATCTCAAGAAAAAATATTTTAAAAAATAAAAGAATTTGAAAATTGTTTAATTAGTCCTCTGTGGAAACAACTGACATGATCCCCAAGAAATAAAATTTTGAGCTAACACATACTTGGTTTAATCATTATGGGCTGAACAGAACTGGAAATAGAAGTCTGCTGAAACACTGAAGGCTCTATCTTAAAGGGAAGATATAAGGTAAAGAGTTGGGATTTGTGTATGTGATAGAAGGAACACTTTATCAACTGCCAACATTGTGCAAAGTCAACAAAATACATACAGACAGGATATATGTGTACCCAAGTCTAAGTAAGACCGTTTTGCACATACATCCTGTACATATATATATATCCTGCGTAACATTCGATTATTCTTCCCTCCTGAATGGTTTTAATATATATTAGCTAATCTCTGAAATTTCTGTTAACTGAGAAATGAACTGAATCTGCATGGACAGCCAAACCACAGTCATTTTGAACATATGTAGTATTTCAGAAGAAAGGAAAAGATTCCAAATGTCAGGGAAACATTTTTTTATTTGTTAACTAGTGTTCATTAACCTTTGTAAAGATAAATAGTCTATGGTTATGAATACTTCAAGAATTCTCTCCAGTCATGCGAAGGAAAACACATACATATGAAATTTAAGGTATTATACTTACAAAATTTTTTTGCCTGTGTGTGTTAATAGGACTCCTGGGGTACAAGCATTTAGGTTACTATAAATAATCTAAAAATTTAGAATAAATTTAAAAAACCCACAGAGGCATTAAAAAACTCCAAACAACTGTGTTACCAGAGATACCAATTAGCTTATGATTCAAATTGTTTCTAAATCATCTTGCATATGACAAACAAATACAGAATATCAAAAACACCAGAAGGAAATGACCATGAGAATGTTTAAAAGGCAAGCATGACTCTGTTTATACAACATTCTCCTTAGAGATTTAAGCTGTCAGAAGATAAAGGGATCTTAGCAAGACTGCAATGAAAATAAAAGATCTTATTTTCCCAAAGGAATTAGAATAGCTTTGTAAATTAATAAATAGAAGACATTAATATGCTCTTACAAAAGAAAGGCTTCTCAATTTACTACGATGTATGAATAAGTGTCTTTTATTCACACTGTTAAAAGGAAGATGAGCAATAGTTAAGGGCAAAGGCTACACTTTCAGTAAAATAAAGTGTAAATTAATGGGAATTAGATGAATATATCAGATGCAGATAGAATACATTCTTTGGAGAAAAAACTTGTGATAGGGATCTAAAAAAGAGTGGTTTTGGCATTACCATGCAAGACCAATAGATGCATAATTGTTCACAGAGACATCTTTAAGTCATTGAATACATCAGAATTTAGTGTATTAAATTTGCAGAAGTAAATTATCAATAAATAGACTGCGAACATTAAGAAAGATCTGTGATAAATGATTAAACACAGGATGCTTCCCTGATCCAATCCTCCATGACATAAAAGTTTGACTTCTAGTATGGTCAGGCCAAGGGGTTTAGTCTACTGTCCTGCCCTATCTGCTTTGACCTGACAGGTGCTCTTGGCCACCATTTACCACACAGCCTGAATAGCATCTAATCCCTTCTGTCATTCCTGTGCTTCCCCTTCTTCCACTCTTGCATCTCCTTGACTCCACTCAATCTCCTCTCACACAACCCATTTCTAGCTTTTCCCCTTTGGTGCCTGTTTTGCCACATTCATACTCCAATTCAGAACATGTAATACCATTACCAAGTAGTTGCAACTGGTATGAACTGCCAGCCTGGCAAGACTCTGCTCCTCTAACCTTCTCCAGTGCTCCCCTCCCACTGCCTGTAACATTCAGCCATTTCTCTCATAACTCCTGCTTAACTACCTAAGAAATCCAGACATTTCTTATTTGCAGTTTCTGTCATGCACTGTCATTTGTCACGAACATCTATTCCTCGTGCCATTTTGAGAAGTCTCTAACATCCTGTTTGATTATTCCAACCTCAGAACAGGGAATAGTCATGTTCCCATAGCCCCAAGGGCCCAAGTCCAAGTCTCTCCCTGGACTGAACAAGTTAGGCCACTGTGTTTAACCTCACAAGTTACATGACTAGAATTGGGAGGAATGTGAGTGGAAGGACACAAAGTGATCTAAGCCTGCAGTGATCTGAGCTTGCTTTGCCTACAGACTTCAGGCATACATATCACATCACTGGGCTTCTATCTAAAAGTTGTTCAACTCCCTGTGTAGCCTCTCAGTAGAGCAGCCTTTCCGTGCACTCCATATTTGTCCACATTTTGAAATTCTTGGCTTCCAGCTTGATTTCTCCCTCATCTGTATACTCCTCACATGAAAAGTAAAAACCCAACATTGTTTCTCTACCTTTCAGCTAACATCGTTGCTGAACATTCCAGGAACATGGTAACTAAAATTTCGTTTATACACCAAGGGAGCCAGAATTTGTTGTTACATATTTTCAGCCTAAGATGTCTTGAAGATTCTCTGCGTTCTTCTCCTCACCTGATGTGGGACATGGAGGCCTTCCTCTTTCCTCACATACACAAAGGAAAAAAAAAGAATATGGGCCCCATTTTTCTTCTAATTCTTTTTCCAAGATGTTGGAAATGATGGGAAAAATCCCAGGAAATTCTCCTCATTCTCTTGGCACTGGAAGAAGATGGCTAGATTGGAAATGAACTTCTTCTCATGTCAGGAAGGGACAATAGGAAATATCGCCCCAATTACTGTGAAAGGATTATCATCCTATCATTTCATCTTGTATTCATCCTGACTGTACAAGCTTACCACCAAGTCTTTCCCAAACCCCTAGACTCTCTGTGTTTTCAGGGGGCTTAATGCTCCTTGGTTATAGAAAAAAAAAGCAGCTTATTGGACTTATGATAACTTTATTTGCTTTAACTTAGCTGGGTTGAGTTTTCAACTTTCCATCTTTAACTTTTTATTAGTGTCAGCTCTATTTTGTATATTTTCAGGATCTGAGTAGAGCTGTAGTGTACAGATAATCACAAAGTAAGTACAAACCAGTCAGACATCACAGAGTTATACATTAATACTGCAAGACACCCAAGCTGACACAGGAAATAGCATCATGTGTCTTAAAACATCTGGATTTTTGCACATACATCCTGTACCTCAAGAGAACAGTAGAGGGCTCAAGAGGAATACCTCAGTCTTGCAGACTCGACCTCATTTAGCACATCCATCCTTTCCAATTCACAGTCCCGAACCTGTACATTAAAACTACAACTGAATTAACACCTGCAGGTGTTACAACAGAAAATTGAAATTTGCTTCCTTGAGCTTATTACATTTAATCCATCACATAATATTTTTTAATGTTGCTTTTTTCTTATGTTTATTCACTTGCTAGATATGTATTTTAATGCACAAAAATTGAAAACAACAAGAAGAGATTCTGTGTAATTTTAACAATTATAGGAATAATTTGTGATTTGAAGGACAGCTTTTAAATCAATTTCTGTGGTGTGAGTGAATTTGCACATTACACAGAGAAAAAAGGTCAGTATTCTGGATTCAACTTTTTTAATGTGCATTACTAAAAGTCAGCTGACTAGGGAAAAAAACTTTAACAGATGTAAACACCAGAATGCATCTGTTTAGGTGTGATGGTAAGTGGAAAAGTAAAGCATGCAGTAACTGCAAGAGACCACATTTTTCTGACCTAACACAAAAATATTTAAGGGAATACTTAAAAATATATCAGCTACAAAATGCAGTAAGAAGAAAAAAATGTGTCATGCACTCTATCATACTCATTGCCAAAGTGTATGAGCAATTCCATGAAAATTATATTCATGGCAAGATACCTTTTCTTCTTCAGCTGATACCTCAAGTACAGGCCTCTATAGAGAATGAGAAAGCTCTTATACATGGCAGACATGAAAAATGTACTAGTATCACACTATCTTCCATTTCCATGTACTCTGGAAGCTCTTCATAAAACTCACTATGTTCAGATATAAAAAACTCAAAGATGACCTCATAATAAATTGTGGTTAAGAGCCTAAATGAAAACCAAAGCTACTTCAGACTCTGTACCATTAAGAGACACATCCTGGAGATCAGGTCAGCTTTGGGTGGCCTGAACCACCTTTGAAGCACAGGTTCAGCCCATCAAGTAGCTGGTGAACCATATGCCATCAGCACCTAATTTTCATTTCCTTTTTCAAAAGTGTCTGAAGGTGTGCCACAGTCAGTTGCACCTTTCCACAGCATGTAACAGAACATAATGTGTTGTGACAATCATCTGAAGTCCACGTAGGGTAAATACAGCCAAATGTACCACAGCCTCATCCAAATGGCATCTGGGGTTTGTCTCTGTGATGAACATTTTAACAAGCACAACATGGCACAAGTCAAACATTACCTGTGAAAACACTAATGATCAGGCAACACAAATGAGCAATAGTTCCAATCTTCCTCCCAGGCAATGTGCTATTTATCAGCAGAGATGCAGCTCAAACTAAAGCTAGGAATTATGAATATTAGCCCAAGATCATAGTATTGTCACCCTGAGTGAGCATAACTTGGTGCTAAAGGCATGACCGTGGTGTGATGTCCCATCTCTGTGACCGTATGTGAGCAAATGTGAGCTCCCCCTCTCTCACATAAGTCTACCCCCTACGCTTGCTAAAAGAATTCCTTTTGTTCAAAAGCTTGCTGATTTCCCATTTTACTCCTTTGCTACACTTTGCAAATCGCTGAGAGCTGGTGCATCTGCAAGCAGCAGAGCCTTGGTTAGGACAAGACCTCCAGAAGGACTTGCCACATCTGGATCAAAAGGAATGTTTGTGACCCCAGTTAGTACAAACATTTGCCTCTTTTTTTTTCCTTCACTGCTAAAATCTCTACACAAATCTCTATTTTTGTAATACTTGCTTCCCAGAAAAAAAAAAGACGTATTTCACACTCCTCATTGGTAAGAAACAAAATCTTTGGAAAACAATTACAATAAAATCTAGCAGAGTCAGAGTGCAACATGACTAAGGAGTACTATGAATCTGCTGAGACTAAGAACAACATATTTATGTTTATTTAATGATAAAATGAAACCACAACACTTTCAGATCATAATGCAAAAATTGAACATGGATCAGTTCCAAGCTTATTCTGTCCAAAATCCCCAGAAAATGTCTGGAGTATATGTGAAGCAAGAGTTGGATGGGAAAGACTTGAAAAAAAAAATCTAGAAAAAGAGAAAGAATTCGTGGTATTTGAGCTAATTTCTAAATAAATATTACTTATAGATTAATTCCCTGTTTTGAGATTTTGGTGGTCAGATGCAAGAGTAAGGAAATACATTCCTTCTTCTTTTGATTAATAACTGTCTTCTGAATTATTAATTATCACCTTAAATATGAATATTTTTGAGAAACCACATCTCTAGGTGTGGCTGAAACAGATGTTAAACTTCAAAACTGTCTTTTCTTCAGATGGATGCAACTTTACAGGATAGAATATTTTAAATTAAATATTATTATATCTTCCATCGCACCTTAAAATTTATTCCTAGATTAAGTTCTGCTGAATTTCAGAGTTCAATTCAGAAATTCTACAGTAATTTATAGATCTAATTTGTGTAGTTGTTCTATTTTATACTAGAATTGTTTCTGTCAATTGTCTTGAGAGAAGTTTGTATATTAATTAAATACTACTATATTTTTAGTCTGCACTGTAGAGAACTCACGCAAAAAATTTCCAAAACAATCTGTATGAAGTAGAACACAGTTCTGATGCATTTACTTAATTATAAATAATCAGCAG
>NW_005054407.1:2620966-2624428 GCF_000277835.1 Geospiza fortis | reverse complement strand
GGAATTAAACAATACTACAGACAAACTATGTCAACCTTTTAATTAAATAATGCATTTGCTAAAATGCATTATCATAAAAAGCACTGCATAACTAATAATAATGCATTAGTTATACAAAGCACTGGAAGTTACAAGACTGCCCTACTGCTTCCCTTTCCTGAACTTAATGTAGCCCATTTGATTTACAGTAAAACAGATGGGGTTAATAACTACATTGGGATGAATATGAGTACCTACTCTAATAAGAAAGAAAGACTACAAAAACAGAAGTTATGGCAGACATGTAATCATAGCTGCCTTTTAATTATAAGCACTGGAGGTAGCTCAAAAGCACCATGACTTAGGCTATGGTTTCACAAGTCCCTGGCTGCAGTACCAGACAGACACACAACTGTTTGTGCAGCTGCTCCATGAAGCAGATCAGGGAAAGTATCCAACTTAAACACAGTACAGCAGGAAAAATTATCCAGTGTTAGTTTCTCACTGCACTTCACTAAGAAACCGCAAAAGTGGTTGGGATACTACAAAGGGTAGAGGACAGCACATACTGTCAAACAGTCAGCAAGGAAGGAACATGAATAACTTAAAGTTTATATTGAGGCTAAAAATAAATAAAGAGAAAAATAAGAAAGAGCTTTAGAAATACCCATGATGAAAACTGGCACTTCACTGAGAAATTGCCAGACAAAGGTATCCCATTCCATTTGAACAGAATACTATTCCTCAGCATAAATGTTTCTGATACAAATCAATGAAAATGAAGTGATCTCCAATACACAGCTGGTTAACAAGCCTTGGAATAAATTTTATCCTTCCAGAGTCACAGATACTTAAAGTATTAGGAGGTGTGCAAGCACATAACATGAAAACAAAAGCCATCCTTTAAAAACTCATACTGACTTTAATTCAGGAACCTACATTAAATAAGGAAATTGGAATTACAGGGCACCCCACAAATCCAACAGAGAGAAGCAGATTCTTAACTGAATCCACTGAACCTCTATTTGCACAAGAAGCTTGAACATAGATGCTAGAAAACTAAATATTTAAAGACAATGAATGTGCTTTTTAATACTCAAATTCATAATGGCAACCCAATTCCTACTGTAGGAAATCGATGTGACTAGATACCTCATTTAACATTGTCTAACTTTGGGGAGCAACTGAGGTGGGAGATGAAGACACAGGCTAATTTTCCTGTGCAAGTACCTTTCTCCCACTTTTGACTACAGAAGAACTCAGGAAAGCTAGGCCCCTAACTTAGTTGTTCAAATAATGTGGAGGAAGATGGGTTTTGGTATATTTGTGGATTTAATCGAGCTGCACAAATGCACTCCACTTAAGTACAGACAGCAAGGAGTCTTATGGCTCTAGGCTTTTTCTCTTGCTAATAGAGAAAGATACCTCCAGGAGTCATGACTGGTGCACCTTACTGTCCTTTCTCTCCACAGCCTACAATGAGGGCTGAACTGGCTAATTTAGGACAGAACTTTCAGCAGAATTTCTAAAACTTGTAATCGCTAAGTATGAGTGAACAACAGTAAGAAATAGGTACCTTTCAATGGCAAATTCAGATGCTGTGTCTTGGCAAAGTCTTTCAGCAGATCCTCAACAGATGAATTAATTATCTCAGTGACTTCACCACTCAGCTGTCTTGAGTAACTCAATGCCAAATCACCATGCTATGAAACTGATCTCCCTGAGTTGTACTTTGCACTTGCCACCTCTCAGATGAAAAATATAAATCCTGGACTTCAAGGTCTTCACATATTCAATGTATGAATGGGAGGGTAGGAAAAACACCTATCCTTTCTTTAAGAATCTGTAAAAAAAGAAAAAAGGATAGAACCTGAACACATTAGTGCATGTTGCAAAACCTCCTGCTTTTACTGTACCAGAAAAGACAACATAAATTGAAAATTGATGAATTACTGTGCTTGTAGGTTCTGAGCTACAGTACAGAAAACTCTTTAGTTCTAAAATGTTTTTTTAAACTACTTTCCTTCAAATTGATACTGCAGTCATTAAACACAAGGAATTTTAACTTTTGAAGCAAATGTAACCACAATGGTTTTCTTTATTCTTCTTGAAAGAGAAGTATTAGAGTAACTATATATAAACCATTACATGCAATCCTTCATGGTTATTCTTAAGAGAGCTTTAAGTGAAAAATTTATAAAGAACAGAACATTGGTTTTCACTTTCATGTATTTATAAGTGTGAAGGAAAGGGTCAAAGGCAAGAGTAGAATTTCTCACAATAATTTCCTTGTGAGTAACAGCTAAGAAGTCTGGAAAGCAAACTAATTGCTTAACTTTCACATTATCAACAAAGCTGTCTTTTGACACTGCAGTTAAAATCTCTGTCATCTGTTATGTTTGATCAAGTTAGTTTTGACTGAAGTACTCACACTGTCTAATAAGAGAGCTCCTTATTTTTTAAAGGGTTTCAGAGACACCTAAGAAAATGCTGTTTCTTTTTGACTTCTAAGACTTTCTGCAAAAGGATGCAAAAACCATAAGTACCACCATCAGAAGAATCTAAATGATGAAACAGATGGTGTCTAGTTAGAAAAAAAGTACATTGAAACAATCAATGTTATCAAGTTATTTTGAGTTTCTGCTACCTTAACACTAAACATTGAAAGAACCACCAAATCCATTAGGTTGGAGAGGACCTCTGAAATCACTGAGTCTAACTTCTGACTGAACACAACCTTGTCAACTAGACCATACCTCCAGTCATTTCTTGAACTTCTCCAAGTATGATGACCCCACTATGTCCCTGGGCAGTCCATTCCAACATTTAACAATCCTCTCAGTTAAAAAAATTCCTCCTGATGAATTCCTATTGATGTCCAACCTGAATCTCCCCAGGTACAGCTTGAGGCCATTTCCTCTTGTCCAGCTGCTAGTTGCCTGGAAGAAAAGACCGACCCCCACCTTGCTACAGTCTCCTCCCAAGCATTGTAGAGAGCAGTAAGGTCACTCCTGAGCCTTCTCTCCTCCAGGCTAAATATCCCCACTCACTCAGCAACAGCCCCAACTTCCACAGAAAAGAGGGAGCATGAGATTCTATCTCTACATATGGCGTATCAAACAGAACGAATGTTTCAAGTCTTGATCCACATCAAAGCATTGTCCAACATTACCCCACCAGGATTTGAACCTGGCTCCTAGATATTTTAATGACGAACAATATCTGAAATAGAAAAAGGAAAATTTCAAAAAATATATGACTAGACATTAGCCCATCTGTGCAATTCTACCACTGACATCAGTTCTCTCTTTGGGAGAGTCAAGATATTTTGTAGTCATTATTGGGTTGCTGTAAGCTTTACATGGCAAAACAACTGTATGACTTCAGTAAAGACTCTAAGAGGATGCAACTGTATCATGCACCTAGTTCTTCCTTGGAAAGTCAGATTTCTGCATGCATCCCAGCAAACTATATATATATATA
>NW_005054407.1:2599672-2620928 GCF_000277835.1 Geospiza fortis | reverse complement strand
TATATATATATAAATACACTAAACTTATACCTCCTGAGTAAAAAATAGCTTATTCCCCTAGTCTCATTGCATTCAGCTACTTTCTAAACAGCAGTGTTAAAAATGCTGTTGTCCAGCAGTTCAACTGCTGTCAACACTAACATCAATAAAATCTGCTTAAAAGCAACTTGAACAACCATAAATATATAGAGCAACAGAAGGAGCCCCAGAGTATCTGTGATAGGAAGATGTGGCACAAGGTGCACAGGAGACGTGCTTCTCCAGAAGAACCTCTGAGGCCAGGTAAGAGGTTTCAGATCACTGAATACAGTATTAATGTTCATGCTTAGGAAACCAAATAGAAAGAAAACTTAATTTGTGTAATACACAGGAACAGAACAGCTTTTTTTTAGTATTACTGATTTTAATCGCAAATGAAAGTGCTAACTAAAAATAACCAAACTAAAAACAGATAAAGAAAGTAAAGTTATGAGCATAAGAAGGAACATCAGATAAATCAGACAGGAAATGTACATGTATCGATAAGAGAATAAAAAAAATTGATATAAAGAAGGAAAAGTACATTGAAAAAAACCCAGGATCCTTCCTACTCTATGAGCTAGCTATGAATTGTTATCTATGATTGAATATGTTTTTGTTTCTCCACATTGATCTGCTGAGGAACTTGGTGTATCTATCAAAAGCATCATCAGGGATTCTAACATGAGAATGACTACCACCTGTGTTTCCTTGGCAAAATAATGGGCTTTATTTTGCAAGATTAATTTTCTGAAATTGGTCTAAAGATCATACAGACACATTACAATCTCTTTTCAAGAAAAATAAGGGGAAAAAAACCCCAAAAAACTTATCCATAGACACAAAGGAAAATTACTAAAACAAAAGGTCTGTACACATACTGCAGCATTCTCCTGACATTAGATATGCTAGAATTTCCTAGCAAAATATTTGGGAATAAAGTTTAAGATTCTTCCCTGATGAATACATTTCTCCCACCAGCTTCACAACAAGCCTTTCAATCACTTTTTAGCTAATTGTTCAAGCTCCTCTGTATTTTAGGCCCTGGCTTTGTCCTTAGCCAAGCCAGTTGTCTGTGGCCTCTTCAGGCAAGGAAGAATATGATACCTGTGCTACACATAGACAGGAAAAAAATCAGCAACAGAATAGATCTGGATGTCCATGTTGTTAAAATATCTAACACATAAAGCATTTATAGTTTTCTTTAAGATGTATTAAAACTCAATAAAAGTAGATTAACTCTTTGCACACATCACTCAGAGGAAAAGCAACTAGCTTATTAAAGTATATATACATAAATACTGATCTAAAACACCAAACAACAACCCAAACATTATTCCAAATCTCAAATTATTTTCTTTAAATCTGGAAAGAGACAGATGGGGCTTCTTTGTGGGATTAACAAGCCATGTGGAAGCAAGTATCTCTCACCAGTCCTAGTCAGCTAGCTGGCCTCTGTCCTGGGATATAAAATTCTCAGGGTGGGAAGGAGAGCAGAAAAAAAAAGATAGATGATAGATTGATATCTATCTATCTATCTATCTATCTATCTATCTATCTATCTAATCTCTAGCATTATCATCAAAAACTCAGAGATAAAGACAGAAAGAATGAAAGAACTAGGGGATTAAGCTCTGCTATGGAGACACAGAGCAGGGATGTCTTGTCATGCTTCAGTGCTTGAAGCATTCTAGGTTTTGAATCCACCAGCTGTTTAAAACACATAAATATATAAGAGAACAGCGTCCAAGTACCCCCTACTGTCCATTTCTAGGTAGATGCCTTTTCCCTCCCTGAATAGAAAGGCAGGGAAACAAACACAAAGTTTTGCAGGAAAAGTAGCACAATTAAAGGATTCCCCTACTGTCCATTTCTAGGTAGATGCCTTTTCCCTCCCTGAACAGAAAGGTAGGGAAACAGACAGAAAGTTTTGCAGAAAAAGTAGCACAATTAAAGGGTTAGGAAAGATTCTGGCTACCGTGCTCTCACAAAGTAAATACTTGGAAGCAGTTGCTACATCTAATTTTTGAAAACTCATCGAAGTGACAAGAGAAAAACATAAATCACAAGTAAAAATGCTTTCACTTAATCCATTTCTCAGACATCCTCCAAGTCATAATTTACTAGGGTAGTAACAACAAGTAGATTAGAACAGGCCTTGATGTTCAAAGGGCAACTAGATAATGGTGTTGGAACAAATCTGGGAGCAGACAACAGGAAAGACCCTTGGAAAGAAAATTTCCTCAAGTAGAACTCACTGCAGACAGCATGGAGTACAAGAATTTTCTCTTTAGATTAATTTTCTTACATCTAAAGTAGGCTATGTACTAGTATACTATTCTTTTAACTCTGGTGACCTCACTACACAGATAAGACCAGGATTTGTAGATACGGATAATAACTTTTTATGAGTTCAAAAAACATAGCTGAAAGTTTATCCACTCAATACATATCATAAGAGAAATTATCTCCATCTACAAACTTCTGCTTAACTTATTTTATATAATAAAATCCAGTAAAAATTAGAATTTTAATGATGATTTATACAAGTCCTATTTTTTTCCTACCATCGTTTACTTCCTTCAGCTAGGAATGTTCTAAATCCTATATACTTACTATAGCAACAGAGTCATGAATCAAAAGAGATAGTTGAGAGCAAACCCAAATAACAGCTCAAAATAATATTCACTAGAGAATCACAGTAAAAATAATCTGGTTTCACTTAATAAGGCACATTAAACTTTAGCCTGCTAAAGAATCGAGGTACAATATTACTTACATAAGGAAAAGACTCATTTGGCAATTAATAATAAATCATGGAAGCTTGCTTCTAATGTCATTCTTTCCCTGCATAGTGCTACAGATTTAATCTGATAAAGGGAAGATGACTCGAGGCAGGAACAGGCAGAAACTGTTTCTTCATGGTAAAATAGCAGCGTTCTAAGATGTCAAGATGCTTAAAGTATCTCAGTTTTGTAAAAAATAAAGTAGCTGTCACGCACAACCTTTCTCCGTGACCAAGTAACAAAAGCTCTGACAAAATCTTTGAAGTCCTGTTTTGTTGTAAAACTCAACAGTTTGAAGTCCCATCAATGGATCCCAGGTTTAATACTTTCTTAAAACCTGAGACAAATTCCATTAGACAGTATTAATCACAGAGAAGAGTGTGAAATAAAAAGAAGAAATTTTGGCTATTATCTGTTTTTAAAAAAGCCTTAATGAATAACTATGCAAAAACTGACTGTGCAGAGCAATAATGTCAGTGGTGTACAAGTCTGTGATGCTGAAAGAAATAAGTGACTTCAGCACCTAAATAGGTAACGTGACTTGATGCTCCTAACCCAAACCATCCAGAAATGATTCATTTAGGATATGAAAACGCATAAATCGTAAGGTCCTAAAAAATCTATGAAGCCTGCAAAGAGTATCCAAATCAACCATAAACACTTGATGTGGTATTTAGACTTTTGTCTAAATAAGAAAACAAAATATTAATTTTGTGATTCACATACAATGCTAAATCCCACTTAGTTGCAAAGCTCCTTGGAGAGACTGAATAACTCAGCGGTCTTCCCTTAAAATTCTACATGAGGAAGTAACATGGAGGGAAGTGTGTGAAGCAGACTGCATTCAATTTTCTGATTAAATTGACACTATACATCTTTCAAAGAATCACTCCAGTGCCAGACTGTACTATGATAAATGCTTTCCTACATTCACACTTACCATTTTTAAGACTGGAACAGGATTGTAGATCTCACTGCTGTAACACACTTTGAGCCTGCAAAATAATTCTTTACAAAACAGGGCAGTGTCTGGTATTTGATTGCAGTGAAGAAGTTGAGATGGGGTTGATATTCTATCACCCCCAAACAGCCTGTTCCAGTGATTAATCCCCTTGACTATTAAAATGTATGGCTTATTTCTTACCTGAGTCCATCTGGTCCACATATATTAACCAACTGGGTAGCACTGCCCTAGATACTGCTTATGCCTAGATACTGGAAATGCACCTCAACCAGCTGAGTGCCTCCTCAATGCCAGAAATCACCCTGCCTAGAAGATGCACTCACCACTGTGGATTTAATTGGTAGCTCACCAGGTTCATATGCTGAGTATTTACTCCGTCAATGTGGACCCAAGGAACAGCAAAAGAATGCTACTAACACTGCATATCTCCATATTAAATAGGTAGAGTCAACTTCTAAAGGTGAAGTAGTAAAGGAAAAAAAGAAAATAGGAAAATAGAGCTGTAGAAGAAACCAGCACATTTTTCCCCAGAATTTGTCCAAGCTCTAAAGCTTTGAGTCAAGACTAACCAATACCACCTTCTCCTATATTATTGTGGGAACAGCAGTAAGTTAGAAGGTTTTTTGAGAAACAACTTAAACTTTGAATTAAACTCTACATGGTCTCTTCAGAATTGTTTCGTTTTCCTAGAACATTAAATAGAGTTTTCTTGGTCATTAGAATTTTCATTTTTAAGTTTTCAGGAAAATGCTACAACGCTGTTCTCACGCTCTATGAGGTTTTACATTTTCAGGTGTCACAAGTTGAAAGCTATCACTTGCTCTGAATTCTCAGCATGAACAGTGCGAAGATGCCAGGGCTGGACTTCTTTCAGTGTCACAGAAGTTACTTCCATGTAAATGAGCCAAGTTGGAACACTGCTCCTTCTACTGCAGCTGCAGCTTCTAGCTGTACTGGGTTTCACTGAAATTTAAAGTTAGATAATGCAGAGGAGTCATAGTCTCCTAAAAAAACCCAAACTTTTTTTCTTTAGGTTACATGAGGAGAGTAGTGTCCTCATTTGAGAAGCAGAAAAGAGGCTTTCTGGATTCTCTGCAAAAAGCAATTGATGAGTTCTTAATACTGCCTTTGATTTTCACCTTCTTTTCTGATACTTACCATCATTTTAGGTTGTGATCTTCTGAAGAAAGCACTGTTGGGTTTAGTTATGCACTAGGCAGGTGAGGGAACTGTAAAGCTCTAAAGAAATGAAGAAATTAAAAAGACAGACCTACTTTTCCCTTTTCTCTTCTTTCTGCTTAATGTCCTAATTTTATACTTCTCTTATTATTTCTCTAAAGATTGGCTTTTTAGGGTTTGTTCATCTCAGATTTTTTATCTGGTTTCTTTAATCCACTACTGTGATGAGTGCACAGACATAAGCTAATGTTCAGTTTTTTTCTGAAGATCTTTAATTGACATCGAAATTTTTAATTATTTTTGTCACTAGTATAAGTACTCTTGATTGGTTTTATAAGTGTTGATTTTTAAGAAAATATGCAAAAAGGTTGCACCTCTGTACATCTTACCAAATCCTTTTGACAGTAAGATTCTGTTCCAGTTGCATTAGGAACCATAGCAACTGCAGGGAGGGAAGCTGAGTATCAAAGAACTATTTCAGCTAGTAAAGTAAATCTGTAGTTAGAAGCAAGACCAAACCTATGATCATAATTTTTTTTAACCTATTACCTGGTCTGTTCTGCATCTTAACTCAAAAACTGGGATGTTCCTCAAAAGCAGCAATTTCATTGCAATTTTTAAAATCTTCTTTCCAAAGGCTCTAGTGACTCTTCTGTAGCAGAGATATTGTCTAGGGCTTCAATATAACTTAGCCTCTTACTTTCAGAATATACATATATGCAGTTCATGTAAGTAAAAAGGAGTAATCATTGCAGTTACTTGACTCCATTTAAAACAGACATATTTGATCCCATTTCCTTCAAACATGATGGGACTAAATGCCCCTACCTCACATGCAGACACTGCATTGTTGACTTCTACATTCTGAAAGAGTGAACTTGAATCTTTTGTCCAGAATAC
The DNA here is from genome assembly GCF_000277835.1 of Geospiza fortis. NCBI lineage: Eukaryota > Metazoa > Chordata > Aves > Passeriformes > Thraupidae > Geospiza > Geospiza fortis. The sequence goes on along the minus strand of NW_005054407.1, from coordinate 2,615,081 downwards.
AGTAATTTGCTTTTCTCAAGGTTTTGCAGGATATCCTCTGTAGGATCAGCACCTTGCTGTAGTGTTTGGCCAGGAGGACAGAAAGGACACTCTAAGACAGCTAAAACAGCACTAGAGAGATGCCTGTTGTGCAGCTGAATCAAGCCCTGAATCTCATCCCAATGACATACTGCTAACACCTTTGCCTCTGGGAGGGTCACACTGAACTATGCCATTAAACCATTTTGTTCTTAGGCAGTTACCTTTTCTTCTCTTCATGGTGCCCTTCTAACTTCTCACTATTTCATCTTCCATGTTCTGGGCTAGTTTGTACCACAGTAACAGCACTGAAAAAGGAAGCAAAATCAAATTTCTTTAAACCAAAGGGGTCATTAATCTGCCTCACAGTAAGGACTAAGTGCAGTGAGTGGAGGAAGAGCTATCTTTAAATCATAAATTATTGTAAGCACATTGTCTTTAAAAGAAAACAGCAGGTTTGTGATCCCCAGGTGTAAAAACAAGGGGGAAAAAAGCCAGCTTAAAAAACATTAAATATAAAATGGAATTATTAAATGAAGTACTACATCTTTCCCATGGGAACAATCACTACAAAATTTCCTTAAATATTAGCTTCTACCTAATAACACAATAAAAAGACCTTGCATAAAACAAATTACAGGTTTTAATCCTCTACTCTGAAGGAAATCCTTAAATTAGATGGCTATTTCAATTTACCTTCAAAACAACAAGAGTAAGTCATGAAGAATCAAGTCTCTCGTGGGACTGAACAAAACTGAATTTGCAGTTTCCTGTACTATGCTGACAATCATTTACAATAAAATCGGAATGAGAAAGGGAAATTGTCTGTGGGACCACTGAGCCAGGTAATAGCTTCAGTATAACATGGTCACACAGCCAAAATCAAATTAAAATGGACATAGAATTTTAATATGGTTGAACTAGGTCTTACTTTGCTTGTAGGATTCTGGCTTGCAGCTTTTAAGTAACAGATCCAAAGTTAAAGAAACTACTCATTGGTGATAATCATGCATTTTATATTACCATTCTTATATTTGTTTAAAATAACATGATATTAAAATTGTGTTAGGGAATACAAAGAAAATTCGCTTATAAACTATTTTAGTTTGAAACTGTTATGACATAAGGCAAACACAAAGGAAAGCCATTTTATAACTTCAAATTTCTAGTCCTTCTCTGTATGTCTCTAAACCTTGTAAATTATAACTACATTATCCCATCTTACAAAATTCAAAAGACCTCATAGGCACAACATAAAGAAAAAGGAATACTTCAAATATTTAATTATTTTCAGACGCTTAACAATAAATAAATATAGTTATATATTCATAATGTGTTTTACACAAGTATGGAACAAAGATTGGTATACTTCGGTCTAAAAATAACATATATACTTGATTTTAAAGAAATCTCAGCAAGTCTGGCCCTGCAGAACATCTTTGCCTAAGTTTATTTCCACAAGCAGCCAGCCCATAGCTATCACAGCGGTAGCAGTGGAGGGAAATGTCCACTGGAATTTAGATACATATCTCTTCATTCTTAAGAGAAGTTTGTTAGTTGTCTCCCAATCAGCAAATAATTCCTTTTTTTTAGAAGTCTGGTGACCTTAGAGGATTCACTGAAAAAGGCAATAAAATAGATGAGATCTGGACACTGGAAGTATATTCACCTCAGATCTCCTATATATCTTGAAAAACACTTGTTCTAAAGCGATTCAGGCCTGCGAGTGCAGACTACATTTATAAATTATACAAATCATTTAAAATACTCACTGGAGCAGTACCCTTGCTTTGTGGTACACAAGTACCCTAATCACCAAACTACTACAGGGCTAATTTTTCACTTTGCTTCTATCACAGTGGATATTAAGTAAATATACAGACAAAGACAGCTGGAACAGTAAAGAGTTACACACTGCAAAATAAATAACCCAGAAAACAGCCAACTCTCCTCAGTAAATTCTGCTGCATTTTTAGACACTACTGAAAACCCCTAGATAAATGGCTACTGTGCAAGTACTGAATGGCTATGTAGCTGATCTACAGCAGATCTGTAGCATGCTGTATTTTGACCTGCAATGCATATGCATTTCAAATGCACTGAAATTGTGAAATGCAAAATGTTTTCTTCCAGAACTCGAGGATCAGCAGATTTCTATCATGGCACTCCTCTAGTCTGCACAGACCTAAGTTCAAGCCTTCAGTACAAGATGAAATTTGTAGCTTTATTAAAAACGGATATTACTTGTATCAACAGCTCTTTTAAGAATCAAAGTACAGCTACTTACACTTGCTCATTTGTTTCATTACCACTGTTAAAATCACGGTCACCTACTTTGTTACACAACACACATAAATTTCTGCTTAATTCAAGAAGAACAGAAAGAAAAGTAGATATTCACTTCTTATTTCGCATGCAAGCAAATTGCCACAAGATAAGCAAAAGAGTAAACAATAGATTTGACACTATGTTTACAGAATCTTCTTGCACATTTCTACCTCTCCAGGTAGCAGGAGGGAAGCAGTAAGCCAGCTTTCATTTACATCAGGATAATAGCAATCATCTCCAAGCAGCTGATAGGCTGGAAACTCAAGTGTCAGCTCACTGCTCAGTAGCCTGCTTTTGTTTCCAAACTTTACTCACAGCTTGCACTGTCAGATAGGGTGGCTGTAAGGTTTCAGAGAGTAGGGAACTTCTGAGGGCTCTTACTTTGATGTGTAGAATAGACTCATGGGGCACAGCTTCAGACACACCTCAGTGTAGGTATCTAAAAGCGTGAAATTTAGCCAAGTGTCCAAACTGTCATTACAGTCAATGGTGACACTGGACTCAGCTCAGTTGTCTAAGCTTAGGTTTCCAGTGATATTTGGCAAGTCCTGGGGTCTTCAGTGACAACCTTCAGTTTTTGTCTCCACAGAAGCAAAATTCTCCTCCCAGGTTTATGTGTACAGAACAGTTCTTTTAATTCTCTCTTTACTATACTTCATCTACTTCAAGTACTGGTATAACTTTTTTACAGGAAAAGTCAGTGCTTGGTTTTCTGAATTTTGTAATAATGTATTTTAATGCTTGACTAATTCCAATTTGATTCAATTCTACCCTTCCTCACTTTTCCTTTTTGCTGTTTTGACACAATCGTTTTCTATTTTAAAAAGTCACTTAAAGTACAATCAGATTTATCCACTCTAAATGTAAACATACCTGTCTTTAAAAATTCCCTGTCACACCAGATAATGTTAGGTTTATGTCTGTTGGGAAACCAAACTGGTTTTGCCTCTCACAAAGCCTTTAAAATGCAGTACATGACTCCACTTCTAAGCAGTATGTCAGGTTCACCAAGACACAAATTGTAAACTAAAAAAGGTTAAAAATAAGACTGTCTGTACTGTAAAAACTGCACAATTCTTTGAATTTCCCATGTAGACTATGTAGTTCATAATAGCATAGGTATCTGCTGAAGTGACGGTGTACAGATCTATTAGTTCTATACACAATAGTTCCACTGTAGAACTAATAATGAAAAAAAAAAATCATGTATCAAGTTATGAACAAATTCGTGTTCTTTTAATACTGACATATAATATTTTAAATTTAAACCCATTTTGCAAGAGTCTTTATGACTGAAGCAATCCATCCCATTATGTTATAGTAAGGAACTGTGTAATCCTCTTGGAGAGAGATTAATGAACAAACCCCTTTTGCTAGAGCATAACACCCACAGATTAATCTTAAAACTAGTTAAAACGTTCAAATCACTTAGCTTTCCTCTGTAAATCACATTTTAAACCTGTCCTAAGGCCAAGAAAAGTCTGTTGAGCAGTCCAGTCTAAACCTGGCCTGCAAGCAGAATTAATCATATTTACAACATAATTCTTGGCAACTGTTTTCTTGTCCAGTTTGTTTCTAAGATGTAGAATTCCAAAATTGTTAACCAAAAGTATTTTAATATTGTCATTGGAAAATATTTCCTAATATTGAGCCTGTATTTTCTTTGCTGCACTATGACACCACTGGGGCTTTATCTACTATAAATGAGTACAGATAAGCACTTTCTTATGTGTAGATTTTCTATGTAGATTTCAGAGCATATTTTTTCTCTCTTCTTTCTAATTGGTCCATGTCTTTCTAGTATACTACCCAAAACTGAACAATGTTCTCCAGTTTACCTATGCAAAACAGAAGATTCAATTCACAGATCTCTGCTGTCTTTCTGTTTAGGAATCTTAAAATAGTTGCCTGCCTGACAACAGTATGAAACTGCTGACTTTTGTCATCTTTTGATCTATCATTATTTACAGATCCTCTCCTACAGAACAAATTAATTGCAAGAAATCTCCCATACTATTATGTCTTCCACTGTTCCTCCCCAGATAAATGGAGCACTTTGCATTTGTTCCTATTGTATAACAATTTTTTCGCATTTTGTCTCCATCGTGCCAGAACTATTTGGAGTTCTGTCTTTCAACAAGACTTCCTAACTTTTTGGTCATTTTCTTTTTCTTAACACAGAATTAAAACACTAAGTGCAAACTTCAATGGGTATTTGAAAATCTTGGAAATCTAAAAGGCTGCAGGCAATTCTACCTTTGAAATAATATCAAACATTCATTCAAAACCATCAATTTTATACTACCTTCTCTGCTGGAGTTCAGTCTTTCAAACTCCTGCATTTTGTCAGCTATTAGCTTCCCAAAGTTCTCAGAATAAGCAGGAAGCAGGCATCCTTGAAAATACAAATTTTCTATGGCCACTGCTCCCAAGGGAATGATGCTTTAAATCTGTACTTCACTTCCTTTTTCAAATGCATAAGAACTACATAAAGCATAAAATAATCTAAATTAGCACATATCTGTACTGACCACTGTGTTACAGAAACATAAACCAAAATAGTAGTTAGCTGGGTACTAAGAAAAATATGAAAAAAATCTTAGTACTCACTGAGTATGAGACTGAACAGTGCACCGACATCAGCTTAACTGTAACTCAGACACTACTGTAACTAGGAGAAATAATTGATGGTAAACGAACAGGCTGAGACTGGAATACAGGAGTACAAGTGCACACTTGAAAGAACAATTTAAGAAAAGACTGATGTGGTGAAAACTGTTACAGAAGCCCATTAAATGCCTGTGCATTTATAGATACATACATATACTCCAGGAGCGCCTACAGCCCACATATAGGCAAGAAGATAAGAATGACATAGAGTAGAACCAAACTCTTTGGAATGATAAAAGACTTGCTTGCAATATAGAAATAAAACTCAGGATTAATAATGAAATTTTAGGTATTAATCTAAATCTCTACATTTCTGCACTTAAAGCAGTCCCTTAGTGCTGTGTTTTACATATATACAGACATACTGGGTCCAAATCTAAGTTATATTAGCATAATGTTTATCCTGCTTTTTTATTATAAAGGACTCAAAATACCCTATGAATAGATGATTTCTGAAGTTAATAAAGTCTGTAGAACAGCTTTGTTCCTTAGACCAATCAGTGGGTACAATGATTTTTCTGTGTTATTAAAATTACCTACTTTTTCAGCCCAGAGGGGAGCATGATCATAGCTGTGGGGAAGGGCTGCAGAGCAATCAAGAAAGAAGAACATAATTCTGGTGAACCACAGATATTTTTGAGACTCTCATCCCTCAATATAATAGAGTGACAAATGGAGTCTCTCAACCTGTCCACATTTTTGTCTTTTAATAGAATCCCTAAACTCCATTTAATTAAAAGAATTGGGATTCACCAGTATTTAGATTTAGGCTTATTTATATCACACTTAAAATACACAGGATTATGGAGATGTGAAAGAAGAAAATGTTAGAACATCAAAGCAGTTTGTATTGCAAATGATCTGACAGGCAACATATCATTTGAAACCATGAGAGAAATAGCAGCTCTAGCTGGAAGTTTTCTGATCTTCAAATCATTCTTCAGAAAATTTCACAAGTGGAAAGCAATTGAATTAGTGCCATGGCACATTTAGTTTCACAAAGATGAACAGAAATTCCATTATTTCTTATGGATTACCAGAGAAAGCAGCTCAGAAGATTTCAACCCATTTTCTAGTTCACACAATTTACTTTAGCTACTGACTAAAACTTTTTCCTATTTAAATGTAATATTTGTACTGTGATCTCAAACAATATGATGCAACAATTTTACTTCATTTAATTATGCTCTAAGATAAAGTGGAAATTGATCTACTGTGTAGCAATAATTTCATAGAAAAGTATGAAACTGCATCAAGACAGCCTGATTCGATATACTCCAGAACTTACACCGCAAAGGTATTAAATTTTTCCTACACAGTAGGAAGTGTCAGGTAATGCTCTATTGAAGAATGCAGTTTATTACCTATTGCATACAGACACACATTTGCCAAGTCCTCTGTTTCAGTGACAGGCAGCCTCATTCAGAAATGATTGATGCTTCCATATTTATGAAAACTATGCTACATTGCTAGAGGTGCCAAATATAGCAGCACAAAGAAAAGTCCATTTGCTTTAGACTCCACAACTGAATTCTTATCTCTAAACTTCCCTTTCAACTAGACAAGCTGTTATCTTGCTCTATGTCATATATAGCCACTTTTTAAAGGTTTATGAGCTCTCTTGTGGAAAAATAGTGAAGTGACACAAGATCTGCTATTCTGTTGCACAGCACTCCATCCTACCATAGTTCACCAGATTCTTAAAGGCCTATTCAATTCCTCTCCAAATTTCAGAAATTGTAGGGATTTCTTTTTTTCTCTACACAAAAACCAGCACTGCAATGTGACTACACTGTAACCCTGGTGGCACTTGTTAATCTTTTGAGTACAGGTACAGACAAACATCAGTGTGAACTTTGAGTAACATCTAAGAACTGTACAAAATGAGTGTGTACATATTGAGATATGTCTATGACATGTAAATGTAAGGTTTAAAGGGATTTGGGTTCATGGCTACCAGAATGGAGATGTTACAGCAATCCCTGTACAGCAGCAACAATCTCTTCCTCAAATATTAAGATAAGAAATACTAAAAATCAGAAATGTACAATAATGTTATCCTATCAAAATTACTATCTTGAAACAAAATTACCATACAGCTTAAGTTCTCTAGTCACCTTTCCCAAAGGAAAAATTATTTCTTGCTCTCCATAATGCATCTCCCACTTACTGGATTAATATCTTATTTAACTTCATTGCCACCCATCCTTCTGTTCCCTTACCATTCCTCAAAGCTATTAAAAAAGAAATCGAAGATTCTCAACAAAAAAGAAAATACATATTCCGAAACACCCCGAAACATAAGGAAAAAACTATCAGTACTCAGTAGTACCCAGTACACAAGTGGTGCAATTTGCACCATGTAGCTTGACATGTCCTAAGAGGCATGCAATTTTTGAATCATTTGAAAATTGCCAATACTACTGTCAGGAAGCAGCACTTACCACAATACAGAACCATGGAATTTTCACAAACATTTGAAGGTGACAAAGATATGTCAATATATATAGATTAATTCACTCTTATATAAAGACACATGCACACACATGACAAGTTGATAGACAGATGGGCAGACAGCTTCCTCATTTCACCAAGACAGTCACCATAAAGTCCCTGATAGTTAGACACCCTGAAGACTCAGGATCTCTAGACTGTATTTAATGGTGAGTGGAAACACACCTCTGAAGACCTCCAGAGTCAGATACAGATCACTTATTTTAACTGCCTACTTCTCTCGACTGAATATATAAGAAAATGAGACAAAAAATTAGCTATTTGTTCTGTTGGGATCTAGTCCACCCCTTCAAAGCCAACCTCAACATACTTTGAGAAGAGGCAGGCGACAGCAGTGACAAAATCCATGACATCTGCTCCGTTCTCTACACACCCCAACAATCCCCTTCAAGCTTTCTGTGTGACTCCTGAGATGTCTGTCCAGTTGCCAAAGTAGCAGAAGAGATAATCACATTCCTATCTGCCCAGCCCAGCCTTGGCTAAACATAAAAGGCATGTCTAAACGTTTGGTGGTGAGATAGGCACCCTGTCGTACTGTAATTCAGATTGGAAAGGGCCTTAAAGAAGTGTCCAGCCCAAAGTCCTGCTCAAAGCAGGGTCAAAACTGAATTCAGATCAGATAGAATGTCTTACCATGTACCTAGAATTCCAAGCTGAAAAAACATCAGCAGCATCTTACTATTGTTTCTGAATCTGAAATAATTTAGCTTCAATTTTAGTTACCAATGGTTGCAATTCTTCAAAATTAGCGGTATATTCAATAGCATGCTTTTCCACAAATAATTACTTCAAAGTTAAACAAGTTTAAAGCCAAATAATACCAGAATCCCTGCAACATTCTCTCTGTTATACTTCTTTACATAAAAAGAAAATAAAGACAAAACTACTAAAGACTACTAAAGAAGCATGCACTTCGAAAATATGTGACGTGTATAAGATATATAAAATAGATTTCACTTTTAAGTATATGCTTTGAGGAGTATTTGTTTAAATGCAAATGATGGGCCAAAGACAGCAGACCAAATTTAACATATTATAATATGTACCAAACTCTAGGCTCTTATGGCAGCAAGAAAAAGATAACACACAGAATTTGAAAGGAAGAACAAAGGCAGAAAAGAGATGGAAAGAGAGATGGATTTCTCTGTACATTTTATCAACGATTCCCTGATTGCAACACCCTTTGACAGCTGTGTTAGGCAGGCTTAATGGCAAAACTCCCAAAAGGTGGAGAGCAACTCGCAACTCCAGCTTGTTTTTAGCATTAGACAGCCTAAATTAAAAAAAAAAAAAAAAAGAGCAGGCTTTAGGACTCCAAAGTCAACTTTGCATTTTAGGACCCCATGCTGCTAATTATCTCAGTATCACAGGTTAAAAACAAAAGAATTGCCACAAGGACAACTTTCCAAGCCTGTATGAAGTTACCACGTTATCCTTTCCAATGAAGTGGCCATAAAGGTTAGTAAGTACATATTGACAGACAAATGACAAGACTTTACGGCTTTGTCCTCAACACATGTAAACTCTGCATCTCCTTCCATCACAAACAACCTCATATCTCTATTTTCACATATTCTCAGCTCCTTAACCAATTTCTGCATTAACTTCTCACTAATTAAATAAAAAAGAAACTAACAGTATACAAAGTAAAAAGGAAACGCCACCACCAGTCCAAATAACTATTATTTATCAGGTAACCTCCTGTAGTTTATTAAAACAACTATGGTTCAACATGCAATTATTTTTTCAATCATATTTAGAAACTCAAGAGTCTGAAAAACTAGACCTGAAAAAAGAATCTGAAAATCTCAAAATCAAACTACCCAAGAATGTCTACTAGAAAAAGACAAAGAATATAGTGGGTGGAAACAGTGGTATAAAAAAAAAAAAATCTCTTTTGTAGCACTCCAGGCATTAATTTCACATTTTAGTATGGCCCAAGTTAAGGAAGTTAAAAGGAATGTGAAGTTACAGGTTTACAATTAAATTCAAAGCATCTTACTAGAATGTTTTCTTATTTTTTATCACATAGAATTTTTTAAAAGCCACAAATTCCAAAAGCAATGCAGTTTCTAATCACCTGTATTATTTAGTACTTCTTATTTGAAAGCATAAAAGCATAGGGAGAAGCTAAAAATTAACAGATAACTTTTATTACATCATAAACAATCAAAGATGAAAATCAAGAAAAGTATGAACAAGTTTGGAAACAAAAAGCAGAAAGTTTTACCTTGAAAAGCAGCTGCATTACGAGATATTAAAAATTTTAATGTAGCACTTGATGTTTGAAGCACTTGCTGTATATCTTGCTTTGCTGCAATCTGATACCTTTCTTCCATCTTTTTGGTACAGCATGTTGGATTTTTAGAAGCACAAACCTGGAGATCAACACCTAAGGGAAAGGCAGTTACATTGATTAATATAAAACAAAAGTATGCAAAACACAAACACCAAAGAGATTTTTTTTTTAACATGGATATTGACACACAGAAGAAATGCCCAAAACTTTAAAACATTCGATCCTGTTCAACAGAAGGGGACACTAATTAAAATTCTGTGGGAAGAGTACACTTATTACAGTTAATTAAAGTCACATAATATAATTTCCCTGACAATGTAATCTTGTTCCAGCTATGAATATTGCTAGCTAATGTTAGTAAAATATGTTGAATGTGCATCATACATCACGATACAGGTGGTAGATGTCCCACTCCTGGAAACACTCAAGATCTGCTTAGCTGGGGCTCTGGGCAACCTGATCATTGCAGTCAAGATGACTTTTAGAGGTCCCTTCCAACACAAACTACTCTGTGATTCTATGATCCTCTAGAATACTGAACTGCTGGGGCAGCCCATGGCTGCCACTCCTGTCCCTCTGTAAATCTTGTACTAGAAAAAGCTAACTACTTCCAAGCATTACAAACACACCGGTGGAAAGTCCATTCCTGACAGGTGCATAATGAACATGCTTATATTAACTTCTACATGGAGCAGTCCTAACTTCCGGTCTAATCTCCCTAACTGCGTCTTTCTCTAATGCCAAACATTCCCATGAATCCCTGACACCAACTACCTACTTCTCTAACAGGTTGGGAGACGCTTCTACAAAGGAGTATTTTTTTTTAATTTTGGGCACACTGAAATCCCAGAGGGAAAATTCAATACTTTTATAACTTTACAACTGGAGCATAATCAAGCATAAAAAGCATTATTCACCTTCCTTGTTATCACATGGTATTCAAAATCTTTTCCTAATACTGTATCTAAACAATGCTTTCTAATACAAAGTACAAACATATCATGAAAGAATAAATATGAGAATTTAAATTATATTAATACAAAACTTAACAGTCCGATCCAAATTTTGTTCTCAAACACATTATTGCACTGACAGATATGACAAGATTTTGTGGAAACATAGTGAGAAACTTATTTTCATCTGCATGAGCTTTCAACTTCTACATTTTCATTATTAACAAATAATATAAAGGGTAACTGCTCACATGCAGTTCCCTGTGTACACAGGCACACACATTAATAATACTTGTCTAATATTAAAATGAAATAACTTAATATTAGGTTTATTACCCAAACTCTTCTTAGTATTTTAAATAATTGTTAGGCATTGCTTAGCTTTCAAACCTTTTCCACTTGTAAAGCAGAAGTATAGATATATAGATATACCTGTAAAGCAGAAGATACAGGTATCACTGCTACAGAAGTTAATTTGAAACTTTATCTAGGCTGTATGGACTTGAGTATAGCTTCAAGAAGACACACTTTCAGCCAAATCCTAAAATAATAATGTATATTTCTATATGGCTTCAGATGAAACATCAGTATTATTTTATTTCCTTAATTTTATCAAAAGTATTTTTAAGCAGCATCTTTTGAACATGGATCTCATTCCCAATCCTAAGTGAATTTTGTTTTATAGTTTTAAGACTGCTAATCATGTACATATGAAGTACATTTTATTGATCTACTTTTGTTCCAGCTCATTAAACACAGCTGCTTTCACTGGCCAGGAAAAAGTAACCAAATACAACATACAAAGAACCCAACTGACTAAAAATTGAATTGTTGCTCAAAACCGCAGAGCGGTTTTACAGATGTTTTTTTAGAGATCTACAGAACAAGAAACAGCTTACAGATAATGTTTCAGAAGACATATAAGCCAGAATGTGAAACAGGTCCTTCCATTTCAGTACAAGCAGTATTTAAAAACTCACACAATTATTTTCTGGAAAACTTTCCATCTTCCACAAGAACTGTTTCATCAATAACCAATTTTGAAATAGAGGGAGAAAACACCTTCTACTCCAAAAAGGCATACTGGCCCTTTTCAGTACCAAATTCTGATGGCTCTACTCTGTGATCCACTTTGAAACAAGATCACAAGACAGCTAGAAGTGAAATACCTTAGCCTGTAATAAAAATATATTGAAGTAAACAGTTATGGTATAAGAAAGGTTGTAGAACCGAAAATAATCTGAGTCTAGGAAAGACAGTTTGGGAAGAAAAACGTAATTATTCTAAGCTGCAGGTTTATCTGTCTGGAACTGATTTCAAACTTTTATTCGTGGTCTCAGCTGTACAAATCTGTACTTTCAGTACCTTGAGATAAACAAATGCTGACAGGATGAGGCCATTAACTGCCAGGAAGAGCAAATGCCAGACCTATTTATGCCAGACCTAAATTTCTGCCTATTTAGACTTCCAAGAGATCAAATTCAGGGTCTGAAAAATCCCAAAACAGACTTTGAATTGTCATGACAAACAGTCTTTCAAAAGCCAGCAGCGAAATGCCATATGGCTTGGACACAATTGTCAAATCAGTGGTTTATTTCAAAATGGATTTGGAACCTGTATCAGACCTAAGTCCTTCACATGCTTATCCTTGAATATTTATTAACTTATTTTTGTTACAAGCACCACTCCAGATTTAGCATTACTTGCTATCACTATGATTGTTGTAAAGTACTTCAGCTTGGCTCAGTAAAAGAGATGGGGATCAGCCTCAAGCACCTGGCCCTGACTGCTGATACTGTTGAACCATCATCTCACTTTTTTCTGGGGCTCTATTAAGCAGAAGTCAGTATTTCTCTCACCTGCACTTCAAGAGATGGTGAATTCTATATACTGCTTTCAAAGGGCACTCCAGACAACACTGTAGTACAAGTTTGGCTCCTTCTTTATACACTCCAAGCTCATCTTCCTGCCTACTAAGAAGCACTCCAGCAAAGTGAAACCATCCCTTCATACACCCACACTACAGTTCACAGAACAAAACATGTCATCCTGTCCAAAAGCCCTCCTATTTTTGAGACTGCTTGAATGCCACAGAGACTTGGCATTACAAAAGCATCGTACTGGTTCCCAGGAAGATTCAAGAGAAAATCCCATGGAGTGAGGACAGTCCATTCCTTCTACAGGACACCAGCCTTACACAGTGTAGACGTAACTCTGTCTGTTCCACTCAGCATGAGAGTCAGGAGGCACTCCTTGAGCTGAACCATCCTTCAGGCCAACCCAGCCAGATCAAGACTACTGAGCACTGATGACTTCCTAGAGAAGCTAAAAGATAGGAGACTGAGATAGGGGAACTGCTATAGAGCTGAGCTTACTTTTTTGTTAGTTTTAATCTCAAAATATTGTCAAATTTCTTTTCACAGTGATCATTTTGTGGATCCAGAAGTGAAATGTTGACACACACACACAAAGTTATGCTGTTGGCAACAGTCCTTACAAAAACAGATGTGATATAATGAATATCAGTAACCTATTTGACAGAGCAATTCACTTTCTGTCTCTGACTAAATCATATTCCAGAGCTCTGAATGCCTGCTAAACAAATAGAGTGATTAGAAGCGTCCCTGTCTCCATACAACAAAAGAAAAAAAAATTAATTTGACTTGAGGTAGAACCAAAATCCAAATTACTGGAATGTAAATTATACTAGAAACCCAAATTAAAATTCAAATATGATCTTGGAATTGCATTAAAGTAACCTGCTGGATTTTAAACTGTCTTCTATTGTTCCTTTAGGGCAATTAGCAAGAATATTTTAACTTGAATTAACAATAGTACCACAGACCAACTTTTTCTGACATTATCTCATCCTTCCAGCATGGTTTTTCTCATTTATTGAACTTCATCTTCATAATGGTTCTCTACCAAAAAGCCTTTTCAGTAAAATTTTAAATAATCAGTCTTCACTGTCTTTTATGCTTCTTGTTCTCATAATTGCACACATGATCTCCCAATGTTTGCTGACAAGAAGTCTAGATTGATCTCTGAAAAAATAAACCAACCCAAAACCAAAAAAGCAAACAAACAGAAACCAACCAAAAACAAACTGCTGAGAAAAAAAATCTCTCCAGCACTTTTCCCCCCCACTTCATTGGGAATTGATTGATTCTATAGTGACAGTAAATGTAACGTTTTTCAATAAGCTATAAAATTCACCTTTTTGGTGCAAACAGAAGCCTGAAATTTTTTTCACTGACATACCTACTGGAGGCTCTCTGTTAGGAAGGCAAGAGTGAAATGTTCACCAGCCACCCTATTCTGCTGTTGCTAAAATTGGATCATAGAATGGTCTCGGTTGGAAGACCCTTACAGAATATCTAGTTTCAACCCTCCACCATGGGCAGGGACATATTTCATTAGACCAGGTTTTTCAAAGCCCCATCATGCCTGGCTTTGAACACTTCCAGGAACTGGGGATCCACAACTTCTCTGTTCTAGGTATTCTGAGAGAAAGAAACCAAAAAATAAATATTATTTGCAACCAAGATAACAAGAAGAGCTCAGAGCTCCCATTTAATCTGTCTGGAAAAAAAAAGAGCTGCTGAAATTAGCTAAAAGCTCTAGACTTACTAGCACATAGGGTAAAAGAGTGGAAATCTTCAAGAAATCTTGGGTTACAATACCAGAAGGGATATACAATATCTTGAACATAGGAAATAAAAATATGCTAAAAAGTATTTTGCAGACAACAATTTCTTTTTTTTAATAATCCAAGTCATACTGGATTACAATATGACATATTGTAATCCAATATCCATACATATCACAAAAACAAAATAAAAAACTGCAGACCTAACCTTTTAAGTACTTTTTATATTTATTTAATTCTTCATACAACTTAAAAGTGTCTTTCAGGATTTTTAATTACTGAGGTTATTCTGTACAGTCCCATCAAAAATGTTCTTGTAGCACAGAACCAGACAGGAAAAAAACAAAGTATTTTTGCAACTAACACTTGAAATCAGCATGAATGCGATTAATGTTCCAATGTAGCATGTGATGGGGCTGAGCATAAGTCTGTATTATAGTTCCCAAATCACATGTAAAAAAGACCAAGAACAGTTAGGCAAATGTCTTGATTGCTAGGGGTAGCAATAAGCATCTTGAGATTGGTAAAAAGAAAATTATATATCTTGATTATTAGTTGCCATTTTCAACACAACTATATCCTGTCCTACGTGGATGATAACATGAACTCAAATTTGGAGTTTCCATATCCTTCAAGATCACCTTCATGTACATATATATGTCATTTCTGCATAGGATGACAGAGGTATTTTTTTCTCCCTTAAGGATACACAACCTCTACACAATAGCTGCAAGACTAATTATATAAAATAATGTATAGGTTTTTGAGCTAACATATATTCAAAATACAAACACATGACAATCTCCAGAACTAGAATTTGCATGATTTACTGATATAAGGCTGCTGTTTTTATTCCTACTAAGAAGAGGAAAGAATGGGAATGGTACAGCCTTTTTTTATACATGCAACAAAAACAAGGCAAATCTAAACCCTACAATTTTACTGACTGCCAATGCATACGAAACCATACATCAACCA
>NW_005054407.1:2597375-2599662 GCF_000277835.1 Geospiza fortis | reverse complement strand
TTCCTGCTGTTCTTCAGCTGGTGATCGAGCTCTACTCCAACGAGCCAGCTTAAGACATTTAAATGAAAGTGTTCTTAAAGACACAGGCATTTATGGCATTATGCAACTTATTCCGAAGACAACATGAACATTTATTTGATAATGGAGTAGCTCCAAGATGCCACAAGCTGCACTGGCTGTCCACTGTGGTTGCCCACAAGAAGCACCTGAAATGTCAAAGGTATCCCACCCACCGCACACTGCACTACCAGAAAGATGTAAGTTTCCTCTACCAGAAAGATGTAAGTTTCCTCTACTAGAAAGATGTAAGTTTCCCAGAGTTATTGCATCTGTCAGCTCCAGTGGGAACATTATGGAAACCCTGAGAAAATGAAAATGCTGCTAGATGCCCACATTTCAGCACCAAAATTAAACCTTGCAAAGGCAGCTTGGACACCTATTTTTGTAAGTGGACACCTACAAGAAATGTGTGTGTTGTATGGGCGCAGGTGGGCATCTTACACACAAACACATTTCTTGGTGTCATCAGAAAAGGTTTTAAAATATTTTTACATCTTGCTTCAAAAGAAGGCTTAATATAGAAGATCAGGAGCAAAAACTGACATTTCTCTCCACATTACGCTTTGAGCCTCCTAATACCTTTAATCACACCTAAACCTTCCAAAATACTCATTTAATCCCCATTTTCTTGTCATTGCACTTCTGGACAGATTTTACTGTTTGCAATTATTTGTTTCATGATAGCTGAACAGAGTTCTTAGAACAAGAACGCAGGCAGCCCACAGCAATGTAATTCCTTCAAAGAGTGAAAGGCTGCTGACCATACAGCTGTACCACACCTCCTGCAGCTCACTGTTCGAAAGGACAGCAGCAGAGAAAGGAATTCTTTTATATTCGTACAGTTCAAACACGGTTTTTCCTACGAGCGGGAAATGCAGAAAAGTCAAAATCAAAAGAAGAAAGTGAGTGGTGGTATAAAAAATATGATAGGGGAAAGGAGGAAATCAGAGGAGCAGAGCAGAAGAAACATATATAAAGCACTATACTTCTTTTCTGTTGAGTCAACATATTTCCTCCCTATCCCTAGTACACAAATGAACAGTATAGTAATCAAAATAAATAATAACAGAGAAAGCATGAAATTTACACTAGGCTATGGAATGAGAAGAACATAGACAAAGTGATATCATATCATTCATACTGAGATTATTCACACAAATAATCAGCACAGAAAAACTAAATCGCCAACAGGACTGTAACTCAGATTTCACTTTCCAGACGTCTTCATTTGCACAGTACCTGTCTCATCAGGCTTTCCAACTGAAGTGTTTATTTTCTTTTTATCAAAGACAATTATAAAATCTTTAGGTTAGGACAATGCAAGAAGACAACCATGCAGGTTGATAAATGTACTGTTAATAAATATAGCACTCCAATTTATAAACTACACACTGCAATATTGACTGTGTTAAGCATTATCTGTCACACTTAAAGCTAGAGTTATTAAAAGCTCTATTTTGGAGGGATTCCTTTAAAATAAACCTAGTATGCCTTATCTCAACTTCCACAGTTAAAAAAAACCACACAAATTATTTTTAAAAAATGAATAAGGTTAGTTATTGATATTTTAAAGTGAGGGGGACATTAACTCAGCTTTTGTTGCATTCTCTGTCTAAAAAGCACTGACTCACATTTACTAGTTAACCTGTCATCCAAACATGAACACACTTTAGAGATGTGTAAAAAAAAGTTGGTTTTACATCTTATACCACTGATCACTAAAATACCTGCATTTTAATCCTCTGAGTTCAACTGAGGTTCTCACAAACCTGGAACCAAAACCTCAAACCTAAAACCACACACCTTACTATATACATGCTTTGCAACGTCATTCAGCATCTACTTAAAAAAAAAAATCACTGCTGATACAAATGCTAGATATACTCAAATTGTCATGAAGACTCTACTTTCCCAGGAATTTTATTCCATTACGTTCCAGTGACAGGCAGATATCCAGTATGGAAAATCCGCAGCCCGAGCACTGCCAGCGGTGTAAGTCACTCTCATTTCACAGCACAGTGACTCCAGCAGCCCCAACCGCAGTTCGGTAGCTGTCCCCAGCCCCCAGGGTTCGCATCTATGTACCAGTGCCTGCCCACGGCCGGCTGGAAGCAGGATGACCGCAGCTGAAGCCGGCTCGCTCTGCTCTGCGCGGTACGGAGGGGAAGTGGATGGGCACAAGGGGGTTTTAGGCAGGTGTCGAGGTGCCCCCGCGCTCACAGCCCAG
>NW_005054407.1:2574888-2597007 GCF_000277835.1 Geospiza fortis | reverse complement strand
GGCCCCGCCCGAGGAGGGGCCCCGCGCCCAGGGCGGCAGCGGGAGGGCGCTGCCCAGTGCCCATGTCGGGGCTGGGGACCCGAGGAACCGCGCCCGCCCTACCACGTACACCCGGGGTGCGGGGAGTGCGGGCTGCAGAGGAGAAACCCAAAGCCAAAGGAAGCGCTGGCATGGTAGGGGAGCAATTTCGACCCAAAAACACGAAAAAAAAAAATTACAGCGCTTTGGGGAACTCCTAGCAACAAGCTTAACACTGTCAGTAAGGTAAGCCGTTCAGTTTGGCTTGAAATGCCAAACTCTTGTTTTTGTGACAAAAGTTTCCAAGAATTCGGCAGTCTTCAGGGCATCTTCAGAAGTTTCAGTTTCCTGAGGCAAACGTGACACGGGACCAATTTACAAACTCCTGTCCTGTCTATAAGCTGAAGTCCGATGGGAGCTGTTAGAGCAGCTAAGGAAGCATCTGGGAGGCATCAGGTTATCTTTAAGAACTGCTTCCTTAATGGTAAAATCAAGAATTTTTTCCACGGACAAATTTTATATGTCACACCTTACCCCTGACAGCCAGAAATTTTTCTTAGTGTGCTTCAAAGCTGCAAGTGGTCATTCAGCACTGTAAAACATAAGGCTTTCAATTTAAAAGAAATCTTTAATCCGTGTCAGCAATTTCAACACAAGACTGCAAACCCAGTTCTAAGTGCAGATTATTCCACACTTTCATTTGAATACAGTTAACAAACCAAAACATAAGTTATTAAAATTTGCACTAGAGATCAACCACAACTGAGCAAAGCAATAAAACAATGTCATTATCCAGTCTACTGAATGACAGCTTATAAGAAGGGGACAGGACTAGTATTTCTCAATCATCCATACTCCTGGGCTTGGCAACTTCCTTCTGTCAGCAAGCTCCAATGTAGATTATATGAAATGTCCTTTAACAGAATTTGTTGTGCTTTTCTTATGCATTGATGTATAAAGTCTGTACACAGATGACAGGTTACAATCTTCTTGATAAGGCACACTACAGCAAAAGACATTTTCGGCCCTCATGAATAAAAGGGGGGAGGGAGGGAAGAAAACAGCAAGTCCTACTGCAAATAAAAAGATTTGGTTTAGATTAAAGTAAATAAATAAAAAATAAATTGCAATGTCTGTATGGAAGCTAGTAGTAGGCAGTGAACGTGTCATTCAGTAAAATAGTCTTTTTTTAAGATATTGAAAAATACCAACGGGGAAAACAACTTGAACATGGGAGCCAGAGAATACAGGACCTTATTCAGCAATTTGAAGATGGTAGAGCAAATTCTGGAAATATTGAAATGCCTTCCTCAACATCTAATACAAGATGTGCAGCACACACAGTAAACTTATGAAAATAAAGTACTAGTATTCAGGGAAAACAAGTTGCAAGTTAAGAAAAACATATAAGTATATCTACTTACAGATTTCTCGTTTACCCCACAACCACATGGAGGTTTGCCTACAGCAGTAGATTATGGTGGGAAATCTCTAGAACCCCTTTGCTTCGAATGGAACCAGTACTTTCCCATGTCCTCCACTAATAGCAATTCAGAGAAACATATATCCTGCAACTCTACAGTTTAAGGGACAAGGAAAGTTTTTGGTAAGAAGTTGAATGTACATGTTTTAACTAGATCTTACCATATGAGAAAGATTCTAGTTTTGTCCAAAGGATGAGGTGGGTTTTTGTTTGTTGGGGGATTTGGAGAGTTGGTTTTTTGATTTTTATTTTTTGTTAATAGCTTTAGCATAGGAAGTGTGAAGGAAATAATTAATTTTTGCTCCATTAAAAGATTGAATTTAATTTCAAGTTTTATGCTTCAAAGCTTCCCTCATTTTAGTCTTAAAATGTGTATTTTAGCTAACAACTTTCAAGAATTAATTATTCTGGGATATACTAGACTGAATTTTATTTGCTAGTGCTGTTTAGCTAGTAATGAGCAAGCTCCTGTCTCTTGCCATGGGGCTCACTTTTGTGACGGTATTTTGAATCTACTGCTTTTTAGTGGGCACATTTTGCTTTTGCCTACTGTATTTTGCTTTATCACCTTACTGTATTGTGCCTGGGAATGCTTTGATAACAGCCGTTCAGATGTGGCTCCAAGGGATGGCAGGTGGCCAGAGTGTGGCGGCTGCTGTTCCTGTCCTGCTGTACTGGACAGGCTGGAACTTCAGTCTGAACTTGAGTTGAAAGGTCTGTGACCTGTGAGTGAATCCATGATGGAGAAGAGATCCACCTGCAGCCCATGGAGAATGCCATGCCAGAGCAGGTGGATGCCTGAAGGAGGATGTGACCCTGTGAGATGCCTGTGATGGAGCAGGTTTGCAGAAAAAAGGAACTCCTCTCATTTTAACATGAGAATATATATACATATATATGAAGTTTATGAGAGAATATTAGCATTGTCTAGACTTGAATCTTCTTGGCCAAAGCCTGAACATACACACCTGATAGCTCCTCATGGATATGTAGCTGTTAGCACAAGATGACTTAAGAATACCCCTTCTACAAATTCTCCTTTTGTCTAATTTCCTTAATCACAAACAATACCACTCTATTACCTGAAACACTGGCACAAGGCCAGAGGAGGATCTTCAATTTATCCCTCTAAATCACAGGAAGCTAAAATGAAGCTTTCTATTATTTTTGGAACACAGCTAAGTTTCCTCCTCATCTACGCAAATGACATTCTCCTCTGGACTGTCATCTTGTAACAACTGAAAACACTTTATATGGCTGTGCCACCTTTCCTGTTTTCATCTCTTCTGAGAGCTACTACAAAAATAACCCTTTCCAACCTGTTGCTTAGACTATGTTTGCTTTTCTCATATTCCTTATTGTGTCAAACACAAGCTGCTTGGCTTCAGTTGCATATCCTTCTAAGTGGTCCCCTCTCAGGATGCAAATGGGAGTTTCTACTTCCCAAGGACTACAGCATCTGTCTCCACATTCGAAAATGATCATATATTTCATGCTATTTATTCTCATGTATCTGAAAGTAGTTCAAACATCTATTAAGCTGCCTCATAGTAAAGAGATTTGAAGAGCGATTTAGAAGAAAAAGTGTTTTGACTATTATTTTTATACATACCACAGTAAAGGAAGGAAATCGATCTTTATTGATTAAGGAGACAGACTAGTGTCTGTGTTGACTGCTATGTTCACATAATCTCCCAGTGTCAAATTCTATTTCTGATCTAATATATGCTCTCTGGATACTATCCTTTTGATTTTTATATAGCTTTGAACAGAGGGGGACTGAAACAGAACTTCTTGAAGTTACAGCAACAGCATGGGGAGAGAAACAACAACAAAACAAAAAACGCACAACCAATCAACAAATCACCAACTTTTTTCTTCAGTTAAACAGAGCTATTATAATGATCCTATAGATAGTAAGGAAAAGAAAAAAAAACCCACAACCAAAAAGAAAAACAAAAACAAAACCAAAAAAACCCACCCTAAACAGTAACCTTATTTTAGGTTGGGATACTAAAGCTGGTGAACTAGAACTAAAAGCTATACAGCATTTGTATTCATAACAATGCCACACTTGCCAATGATACCATAAACTTAGTGAGGCCTGTAAAACTTCACACACAACTCTTAAGTTTAATTAATCTAATGATTCATTAAAAGTAGAGCTGAAAGAGTTTATACCAGTCTTGTAAAATTGTAACATGATTTTGAGATAAATTCTCAAAAATGTTGGTTGGGATATTTTGATTTTTTTAAAAGAAGGGAAAAATATTAATTTTAACTGAAAATATTTTTGAACTCTTAATGAGAAAACTGTATTATTGTTTCATGCTTGCAGTGACAAAGAGGTGTCAGCTGAGAACTCAGGTAGGGACACATGAGAGAGAGAAGACTGGGGAAACAGATGCAGACCACAGAGGAGTGTATTACAAACACAGTAAAGTTCGGAAGGGACCTTTAAAAGTCCTCTAGTCCAATTCCCCTGTGACGAGCAGGGACATCTTCAACAATGACAGACCACCAGCATTGCTCCTCCCGCCCCCAAGCATGGAGCAGATGCTATTCTTCCATTAACTTCAGCTGAGGCTTCCCCCGCGCATTACGGCCCCAGCATCCCTTCTGTCCCAGCTCCCGGCCTCTCCATAACTCTCTACACGCCCTTCATCTTCCCGGTGAAGTCAGCCAGCCGCTGGCACCCAGGAAAAGCCGCTGGCATCAGAGCCGAGGAAGCGCTGAGCCTGCCTGCTGCCGCTGCCCCCGGGGACTGCCCCGCTCCCGCAGGGCCACCCTCGGCCTGGGGACATGGCGGTGGGGGAAAGGTCTTCTCCCCGTCCTACACCACCACAGCCCCGGCCCCGAGCTCTGCAGGATCGGCTTCCCACTTCAGTTGAAAAGGGTGCAGAAGTTCAGACCGGGGATCCTGCCTACACAGGCACAGCTTCCGTTCTTCACAGTAATTCCAAACTCCAGTACTCACTTCAGAGTACTGTACCCAGAAGGTAATTGCACATCTATTTTCATAAAGGTTTTATTCATTTAATAATTTATACTTCAAACATAGCTCAGCAGTCAGCCATTTACTCTCAAAAGTACTTCTTCTTACTGCTAGGTACACTGTTTCCATGGAGACTTCCTTAGATATTCTGGGGTGAACACTCTTAATCTCTTATTTTCCTTTCATTTTAAAAATCAGGACAGACCTAGGCACTCCTGAAAGGCAGCAAAGGTTTACGTTTCCATTAGTAACAACTCCCATGCATCTATTTTTAGATTACTAGGAGCTACATGCTGCCAGTGTTGAACAGGTGACCTACCTCACCACTAGGTACCCCCTGAATTGACACACTAAGGTAAGGAATTTGTAGGAAGTCTCGAATTTAGACCAAAACACAGTAACTCTGTTACACCTGATGTAACTAAGTATCAAAGAAAATTAATGCAGTCACCTTCATTTTCTTTAATACCATTCACACATTCAAGATTCAAGTGACTTGCTGTCTCTGTCTGCTTGACACAGATCCAAACTTTCCCACCTCCCAAGTGAACATGCAAGATACTAATGTATTTTTTTAAGTGGCAAGGCTACGCAATCAATCTCTGATATTATCTTAACATGCACTGTAGTAGTTGCAGCAGCTGGTCTGGGGAAAACCAGAACACCAGTCTACCAAGTGGGATATGCTTGCTACACATGACCAAGAATTTAATCTAAAAACGCTAGCACTGATTTTTTCCTGCATACACAAAATACAGCCACAGCTTTCTATTCAAAGGCTGTTAAACCTCCTACCAAACCACATCATGAGCTCTTTTTATGGATCAGTCTATATTTATCAGGACACAGCTTCCATCAGCACAAAAACTTTATTAACTTGATAATGAAATTCACAATTCAAGTCAGTTGTAACGATGTCAATTACGGCAATTACATAATGATGTTAATGGCTATATGCCTAATGCATATAGTTATTTGTTAATAGGTACTTCTCTGCTGTTATAGGTATGAGGTATCCAAAATGGCTCAGTTGCAGGAAAAATCTTCATGTGAAAATAATGTGAATACCAAAGCCATCCACCACACAAAGTTTCATAAACACTGTTATCCCTGAACTACTTGTGAAGTGTACTTCAAGTTTATTTCTCATTTTGTATGAAACAGCAAAATGCAACCAGTACCTGGGAAAAGTAAGGCCAAGGTCCTCATTAAAGAAAAAAAAAAGTGTGCTTAAGGAGATACCTAGCATAAATTTTCCTACTACATCTTACTGCCACACAGAAGACAATTTTTTTTCTTAAAGACACAAATCCTTTCACAAGCTGAAACCAAACTCATCCCCACTAATAAGCAGACTAGTTCTGAATGAGGGGCTCAGATTGGTGTGTCTTCCCCATCTTCTCAATAGCATTAACATATATATTTCATGGGAGCTATATATTACATGTGAGTAACTTTGGAGTCCACTGTAGGAAAAAGAATTAATCAGTGCAGCATGGAAATACTTCGAGATGCTAGTCTGCTGTTGTCCACTGGCTGTTCTGGAGTACTGTGTAGATAATACAAGCATGTACGTTCCATCTATGTACTACCTGGTTTCAATAAAATTTATCAATAATTAATATTAATAGAAACATTATTAAAATATAAAAAAGTGATCACAGAACATACTTGAAAAGAATGCTACAGGCTTAGAAGAAAAGCTAAGGGAGTTCTCCAGTAAATATTGTATCTCTAACTATATTCCAAGCCTTGTCTTCAAGTGCAGCTCTTAGATGACTTGAATATAAAGAATTTTGAATAGAAAAAAAATTTAATTTAAAAAGAAAAATAGAAGTGAGGGTAGGTATTGAACTGATACCTTTTTTTGCTTCACCTTGCTAGTATATGTTGTTTGATGAAATATTGCTAGGATAGTATAATGCTATATAGCAATAAAAATGGACATAAAAATTCTGATCAGCAGGGCTAATTTTTGTTCATTTCCTCCAGAAACAGAAGGAAATAAAAATGAAGGGTCTTAGGTTTGCACATTATAAAGACTCCTCAAATCCTTTCCCCCATTTTTTCAGCCCCAGAAAGAATTTCTTTAGCATCTAACATTCAACTGTACAGAAAGAAAATGCTACATCCAGACCGCACTTGCATGTAACTTTGGGTCACTATATGATTTCATTCACTGTGTCTTCTCAAACTGCTCTTTACCTCACTGTGGTTTGGAGAGCCATGCTGTACCTGCAAGGCTACATTCCCTCTGATTGTCCTGCAGTGCTGTTTCTACCATCAACTATAGAAGTTTCAGGAACAAAACATGGTAATAACAATCCAGATGAAAAACAAGGCAGAACACCGTAACAGAATACCTATACTAGTTCAGGACGCCATAATACAAATATTTAATCAAAACCAGACAGTTGTTGGCTGTAGTTTTCCAACAGTGGTGAACAAAAAAAAAATCTACATTTTCCTTTTCTCTAGAACATGGAAAACCTCTGGAGTAATGTTCCATCTCTCCAGTCATATTTTTGGGGGTCAAAAAGCTGGAAGAAGTCATCACCAGACATTTCTAGTCTCATGTCTACACATTTATCTAAGACTTTCTCCAGACTTCTAGGACTGGTATTTTTCACAACCTTTTTCAAGTTTTATGTTTATTAAATGTTCCTGCAATGACTGAAAGTAGCACCTGCTCTTCTGTTAGAAGTTGTCATCTAGTTTTGTCAAGTACCAGTGCCCAACAAATCCTTTATTTCCACAAACAAAAGTACTTTGCCTTTTAGGTACATAAGCACTTGAGCAAGTCTCAGTTTAAAGACTGTCTACATGCTCATCTCTGCCTCTTTCCCAGAAATTGATTCATTATTTTCTCCCTCCTTTTTCTTGGTCAGGGTAACTGTAATTTGTTTTGCCTGTATAATCCAGCAATATGGAGCAGCAATGCCGTTTTTAATAATATTGCTAGTGATTATGAACTGGCACTTTGTAAAGGACTCCCTTTATAATTTATCTCAAGCTAGAGAGCAATAGTAGAGTTTATGCTTATCTAAGAGCTAAAAAGGGGATATTTACCTAGTGGCATAAAATGCAAGTTGCAAGTGTTTCGCTATTTACTAAATTCCTGATTCTAATTTTCCTTTTACAATTCTAACTAGTTTGGTACAGCTAGAATTGAACTAACTTGTTTCAGCAGTATATTGTGATAGTTGCAAAGCATTGGAGCCACCAACTGTTCAAACATGGCAACAGCTACCTAACTTCTATTCCAGAACAGTAAATAAAGAACACATCATGCTAAGTTTTGGGACCACTGAGTTTCCTTCATTACTTAAGACATAAAATCATATTTATCCCATTAGAATTATGAAAACTTTGTATTTCATAAAAAGATATTTCATATCTCAAAGTATTATATTTCCATCTCTAAAGATATGACATTTATCTAATACCCTAGAAGCTCTTCCAGTTCTCCTTTCAATTAGACACTCAAATGAAAGTTACATATAACTATGCAGACGCATTTCCTTGCACACTAGATCAACACTCAAATGAAAGTTACATATAACTAAGCAGCAGATGCATTTCCTCGCACACTAGATCGTAAGTTCAAGCAAGCCTTTCATAATGAATTTTATACATTTGTTACTGCAAACCATTATATCCAGAATTTTAAAACACTTGAAGATAATTATTATATTAATGAGCAAAATGAATGCAGAGTTATCTCAGAGCACACTCTTAAAACAACCACATGTTCTGCTAAAAGAACACCTTGTTTTTTTTAAGTTTATCTTGAACTTTTATCTTCAAATACACGTATGTTTTAATTCCCTCTATTTAATTTCCTTACAGTGCCTACTTTAACCATAAATTTCCATAATTGAGCTCTACCAACTCAGTTAAGGCAGTCAAATGTCTCAGTTGTCCCAAGCTCTGACATTCTGTGGAGTTGAACACCGTATTTGCAAGTTTGCTAATGACACCAAACTGGGACTCTTTAGAAAGTGCTGTTGACTCTCTGGAGAAACCTTGCAGAAGTATCTAGATAGATTGGAGCATTGGATAATCATCAATGAGGTGAAATTTAACAAGTCCAAATACCAAATTCTGCATCCAGGACAAACTGAGAGATGAGTGGCTGGAGAGCAGCCCTGTAGAAAGAGGTCTGGTGTTGCTGCTTGGCAGCAGGATCAATGTGAGTCAGCCATGTGTCCTGGCATCCAAGAGGTGAAACCGCACCCTGGGGTTCATCAAACACAGCATCACCAGCCTGTCAAGAGAGGGGATTATGCCTCTGTATTCAGCACTGGTGTGGCCTCACCTTGACTGCTGTATGCAGTGCTGGGTCCACAACTTAAGAAGGATATTGAGATCCTTGTATGTGTCCAGAGGAGGGCAACCAAGCTGATGGAAGGGCTGAAAGGGATGTTCCATGAGGAGCGACTGAGGATTTTGATGTTTAGTTTGGAAAGAAGGAGACTGAGGAACAACCACATTGCTCTCTACAGCTTCCTGAGGAGAAGTGAAGAGAGAGGTGCTGATCTCTTCCTAGATCAGTTATAGGACATGTGGGAACAGTTCAGAGCTGCACCAGGGAATCATTTCTTTGCTGAGAAGGTGGTGAAACTGAATCAGGCTTCGGGAAGAGGTGGTCAATGCTTTGAGCCTGACAATATTTAAGAGGCACTGGGACAATGCCCTGAGGAACATGCTTTAACTTTTTGAAGTGGTCAAGGCAGTTGGATTACATGATTGTTGTAGGTCCTTTCCAACTGAACTATTCTATTTTTACCTGAATTCAATCAGCACAAGATAAGGGACACCTGAAAATGAGTACAACAAAGTTTGAGAATTTTAACCATTAGGCAACAGTATACAGTGCGAATTTCAGTTTGCAAGGCATCTTGGAACAAGATGAGTTTATATTACACCACTGCAGTCTCCAGGTAGAAGACAGAACAAGAAAGCTACAAGGTAAGTCAACTGCACAGTTCAACTATGAGAAACCCAGAACTTTGATCAATTTTACTTTATCTTAATGCAATTTTGCACTCATTACTATAAAATAATAGCTCAGGCAGTTAAGAAAATATATACACTGAGGCAGACTCTACAGCAATTATCTTACTAAATCAACTACAAGAAGCTGATTATTACAGGGAAACAAGAAGCAGCTGTGAAGAACAATTCCTGAAGTTTGAAGAAAGTAAAAAAAGCTCCTGGTTTGTCTATAACTCATTTCTTAGGCCCCTCAAGGACAAAGAGGAAATGTCATTTGGGAGCACAGTTACTTTTTTGACCTTGTATGCTTAGGGAAAGTCTAGCTTTAAAAGCAAGTCAGAGGAAATCAGAAAATTGCAAAGATCTGTAGTTTACTAAAAGCTTCCCCAAAATGTTCCCTGAAATCTACAATACTTATTAAAATTCTGACTAAAATACAGCACATTTAAACTAACATTGTAATATTTCTAAACAATTATATAAAAGGTTAATTATCCCCATACAAAGATAAACTTTCTTAGAAAACTTTTAAACAAAGCTTAGGAAGAGTGATAAAAAAGCTGCACTTCAGACTTGTGGGCAGATCTTAAAGGAGCCTGAGAACTCTTAGCAAAAGACAAACACAACCCTGATACTAGAACTGACCAATCAGATGAATCAAGATAAATGTCTACATCCTTACCACATATGTGCAATTTCCCACCTATCAATCAGGAGCACACCAGAAATCCAGACACCAGGGAAGTTTGATTTTGTTGGGGCCATAAAAAGCCAATCAATGAGGATGTTCTGAGTGAGTAAAATAGAGCTAAATCTCTAGTTAGTGAAAAGACCAGCAGAGCAGAGAGCTGCAGCTCTGACAGGGTGTTCAAATACTGATTAATGCACCACTTCTGCAAGTTACAGCTACCACATGAAAGAACAGCACTTGCCCCGCTTTGCCAGTCAAACACATGGTGGTGTTGCTGCCCTATGGAAATGGCACTCGTCTCTTGAGCACACTGCACACCAGCTCAAGTTGTGGCATCATGTATTTTATCAAGTGCTGGTAAGGAAGCTTCCCACTCTGACCATTCAGGGGCTCCCTACCAGTCACATTCCCCAAGGCCAGACTTCCACTGCTGGGACTGAAGCCCCTTCCCAGCAGGCAGCTCCAGTGACCTGATGGGAGCCCAGCTAGGCTCCCCGCTCACCCCACTCACACAGTCAGACCAGGTTACCCACAGCAAGATCTCAGATGCCTCATTACAGGAATCTATTTATTCCCAGCACAGTTCCACAGACACAGCCCAAGATGGTGCCTCTGAGGAAGAACCCCTCACTAAGGAACTCCCGGGCTTTTATCCCCTCAGTCTCCCATGCTCCTGCCCCATCTCTGTGTCCATCCACCTCACTGGGTCACCAGTCTTCATCTCCTTTGTTATCCAAACAATTCCCGGCTCCTGCTGTGTCTCTCAGTGTCCATTCACCTGGCTGGCAGCATCCATCTTCATGTCCTTTGTTATCCCAAAGGCTGGCAGCTCCTGGCTCCTTGCCCTGAGAGCTCAACTCCCATCTCTATGTGCAGCTTTCAAGCCCAGGTACCTGCACCAGATGTACTCCTCAGCAATGCCACCTTCACATCAGAACCAGACATCCATAAAGAAGACATTCAAAGCAACTTGGGAGTGCAAGACTTTAAAAAGATTTCATGTTCATGCAAGGGACTGATTTTCTCACACCACCAAGGACCACTTAATCCCAAAGAATGCTTCTGAGCAGCCACACAGACAAGCAAGACATACACCTGTGTATTTTTATAAAATCTTGATCTAGATTTTTTTTGTGCTTTATTAGAACTCCCCAAAAGATTAACAGTAAACTAATTTTACCCATTTGTTGTTTTGATTCTTTGGCCAAGGCTCCCTTTAGGCTAAAGAGGGAAGGCTCAGTTTATCACTAGCAAAACTCTGAAATACCTAGTTCATGTTTTATGAATATAGATAATCCCTTCATTTTTTCTTGAATTCTAGACAGTTCTTTATGTCTGTAATAACATGCTTACATTCCTGTTGACTCCCCAAACTTCTTATAAAAGAATATAAGGTAGAATGTAACCTAATTTAAATGTCCTAGAAATCAGATTTCTAGAAGTAGGTGATCCCTTACATCCTATAGCTTTCCTATTCCCAAAGGAGAACAGGCCTAAAAATCTGTACACTTTAGACCGAGCTCTTAATTTAGTACTAGAGAGGCACTTAGCAAGTGAACTATACATGGACAGATGGAGCAAATAATTTTCAAGCTTAGCTCCACATGGTTACAGATACCAGAATGTGGCTCCCAGCTGTCAATACTGAATACCTCAGCATGTACAACACTTTTGGCAGCTCCCACAAACTATTTTCCCAGGTAACCACTTGTACGTCGAAGTATGAAGTATGTCTGTCATGGCCAATGATGCTGCTTAAGTTTGGATGGGAACTTCCTCAGTAGATGAATGATAGAGCTCAAATTCCAGGTTAAGTCCAGACACACTATTTTCCCAACTGCTACATGAAAGTAACCCAGAGAAACAACCAATCAGTGCAAGAAGGCTTACTTTTTGATATACTAGGGAATGTTGCCAGGAAACAACTTGATTTGGGGAGGAAAAGAAAGCACTGTTAATACAAGAGTATCTGCATCTTCAGACAGAATCCAGGACAGTCTTTGAATACTCCATCACAAAATACTGCAGAAAGGATTCACCAAAGCTCTGATTCCTTTTTTAACCACTCTTCATTCTCACAGTGAAAATTTATTGACAGAAGTTTTTAATTTTTACAAAACAAAGAAAAACATAATTTGAAAACCACCAATTTGAAGCAGCGACCTATGTTCTATTATCTGTAATCAAGAAACTCACGTTACAATGAAGAGGACTTCACTTACCCGACTAATGAAATAGTTCAAAACTCTTAACACTCCCGTATTTTCTCTTATAAATGCAAAAAAAAACACCCTTCCCCCAAAACTACTAAGTCTCCCTATGTGAAATACATCACCAGAATGGAATGGACTACCTCAGAAAAGTCAAAATACTCTTGGGCACACTCAAGAGCTGTGTTAGAACTAAGACAAGAAATGAGACTAGTCTACCAGTCCAGTAGAATTCTGCAGGCTTTTTTATATCTCTCGAAAACAAACCAGTCTGCCACCCCTCCAAAAAAAAAAAAAACAAAAACCCCAAAACATCAAACCAAACCCACTAGACAAAAAGCAGGAAAATTCCACTCCTAGAATGAAACTTAGTTTGCAATAAATACAACTACTGCAGTATTGTGAACCCAAGAATGGCAAAACACTATTTATCACTCCAAGCACAGTTTACCTTGACTTTCTAGGCTTTCTTGGAGAGTTCATAGTTCTTGTCTCCCCAACAGACAAGGTTCTTTTCCAGCAATTATTTTTCTCCCTTTCCTCCCCTACTCTACCCTTATGTTTTAACCTCCATCCACCCCAACCTCCCATTTAGAAACACGTTAGTCACATGAAAATATGGTATGTTTTCCTTTCCAAATTTCAAGTGCAGTACATATTTGAATTCATATGTAACTGCATCTTTCTACTGAAGATGTGTGTCTAATTACTGGCTGAATTTAATAAACAAACCTTCAAAAGGGACAAGAATAGTAGATACCAACAAGTGAACACCTGTTGTCAAAGTGATCTATACAATCTTTGGATGTGAGTTGCTAGGAAATAAAGGTAAAAAGAATCATCCTCATTCAGAGTACAGCTTCAAACAGGAGCTGACTCAGACCTGGCCAGACAAAGAACATGCTCACTTCTGTTTGCACTGATCTCCATGGATAACCCATATTACAGAATGCTGGTGCGATCTCCCTGAGCAAAACCTCCTTTCATTATACTGCCAGAGCAGCCTCTCAAATACTGCCTGCTAGGATCTATTCATAACTCAACCATTTGGATTTAAGCCGGGATCAGTGAATTTCTTGAAAACACGTGAATGGGGAGAACTGGAAAGAACGACTTCCCCAGGCACTCAGTAACTAAAGCACAATTTTTTTTTAGCATCTCTAGGTCTGTTTTCTCCCAAAGTCAAAGGTATTTCAAACTTCTTGGTGACCACTGAAAATACTTCAAGAACCTCTGGTAGGACTGTTAATCAAGCAACCACAAAATACTCCATGTTCATTCTCATAATTATGTAAGTAAGCATCTTTGGGCTTTCCAAAGCCTCATCAATTCTTACAGCATACTCACCTGCACACATATCCAGTCCAATACATTTAGAAGCACCACATATCTGTTAATGCAAGATCAGAACTAAAGCTCTACCAGAAGATGCTGGCAAATACAAAGCGTACAATTAGGTGAGATAGAGAAGATTTAAAACCAGCCGTGGGACCTTCAGATTGGAACTAAATTATGAACTGAGCAGTTCAGAGGCTATAACTTGCTCATGGAAGTGAACCACCCTGTGCAGTATTATACTGCCAAATTTCCCTGTGATGACTGAAAGGGAGCACTTCTCAACCCAAAATCCTCCACAAATCTTGAGAACATAAGCATAATATAATTTCAAAGATATTTGTGACTTACAGTGCATTATTTTGATAGACACAAAGATTTAATGATTTGCTTTTATGCTTCATCTGATAACACTGATGCGTAAAACTACACCCCAGAACAGTAGTATGTCACTCATTAAATTACATTCTATCAAAAATGATTTAATATAGCAGTACCATACATGTTCACCCCACATGGAGTAATTTCAATCATAAAATCTAGGTATAAATTATTGTTCAATCAACCAGCTTTTCAAAACTTTTTGCTAGGTAAGAATTAAGATTTTACCTAAATTAAAACCCTATTAGCAGAGCTTATCACACATACTGACATTCTTTTCTGCAGTTAAGAAAGTTGTCCCTAAGACATTACTGTTTCATTATGAAACCCTTTATCAAATTAGAAAAAAAATTACCAGCCACCTTGTAGTGCCAAGTTCTCAAGTTTGTCTGTGGAAAAGGAGATACATAAAAGAAATTCTTCAAGACATTTTTTAGTCTGTGGAAAACTACTAGGAAAGGTAAAAAAATAAAACCAACTTGAACTCACCGTTTTACAAGGTTTAACAAAACTATCTTCTAACTATTACAGTAATATTCAGGAACTACAGTGTTATTTCCCACATAAAACATGGGCCTTTGCCAAAGTAGTATGGAGTGAGAAAATGATACACGTATATCAAAACAACTAACTAGTGACTCAGAACTTCCTAAGTGCTTATATTTTACATCTCTGCAGAGAGGACAGTTAAAGAATTACAGAAGTAACTAGAAAAATACCAGTCCTCTGCAACAGTAGAAGCAGCTTTCTCTCTGCATCAAGTACAATAAACAGGAACTAGTTAATTTTTTCTGCAGCGGGAAAAAGGACTGCCATAAATACACTTAAAAGAAGGGGGTATCTGGAATCTTTTAAAGATTCTATAACATGTCACCCAAGGGATTTCTTATTGTTGTGCATCTTATCCATTGTTAAATTCCTGATCGTTTCTGTCCCAACTGCTGACATGTCCCACAGCAGGACAGTTGCTCCAACATTCTTGTCGGTCACAGCAGCATACAAAGCATACAAAACAGAGATTAAGTAACCCAAGTCATGCTACCCTTCTTCTGCCTTAACTGAGCTTTCTACTCTCTTTACCATCCATTCAGTTTTTTCCATCTTCCTTTACTTGCATCCTTGATCACCTTCCACTTCCCAGGGAGTATCACACTATAGGCCTACATTTTTCTATTAGAAGTGGGGCATGACCAGCTACCACTTACCTGTAGGTCAGATTCCTCCAACACACTTCTAAATCACTTGATGTATTTTGCACTGATTACAATATAGATTATTTGTATAATAATCTTAAGCATTCATCACAGACTGGTTTTGTTTTTTTCTTACCAAACACTGCCCCATTAATTCAAGCTATACATTGATAGCCAGGCATTAATTAGCTGGGTCAGCTCACAGTAACCAAAACCAGCCTGAATCCCAGATACTACCAAAACACCAATCATCCAAGTAACCATTTCTTCACTTCGAAGACTCAGCCTCTTGTTTACAGAATTTGTGTCAAAATTGTTCCATGCAAAGCATGTTGGCCACATGTAAAAGCCATTTTTTCCTTTAATTAGCTAGGGAGATTGCCTCCCTCAGCTAAAGTAATGTCTGAACCTGGTACAAATTTGTAATGCTCGAAGGAATTGGTCCTTCAAGTGCTAATCTCCTTCAGTCATGAAATGCCACTGAAGGCTACCTAAGTCACAACTATTTGCATTTACAGCTTTGCCTGTAGTTTGTTACCAATGTGAAGAACCTGACTCACTCCCACAGAGCCTGAAATAATTTAGTAATAAATTTTTTTGATCAAGCATTCTGTGTTTGAGCATTGGGCATTTAAGGCATCCTAGTCATGTCATCCTAGTAAGCTAAGTGCAGAAATGAAAATTCCCAACATTCCACCCCATCCCAATAAAAACACCCAAACCCCAACACCTGAGCCCAAAATTCACATAATTGCTCACCCATTTAAAAGGGAAACTAGCCAAAATTAAGTTTTGTTTAACAGTAAGAATAAAAAACTACAATGGATTTAGTAGTTTTCTTTACAGCAGTGAAAATCCAGAAAAAGTTATAAAATGAAACTCTCAGTCTCTACCTCCTAGTCAGTTCTCCTCCCACCAAGAACCCAACTGGCTGTAGTATTAAACAGTCTTGTATTACTCTATTGGAATGAATGTATGCAACATTTTTTGTTTGTCCTGTTCCAAACTGCAGTTTCAGAATGTGTAGCATGCAACATGGGTGGGAACATGTGCATCATCTCCGATTCCAGACAATTCCCATACACATTAACAGGTACCTGCTTCAACACTTCTCTTGCTGTATCATTGGAGACAGATGTTACACGGATACAAGAGACACGTGCACAGCAAATACCCATCAGAACAGATGTAGTAAATGAAGAATTCCAATAGCACACATTTACTTCCCTCCAGTATCTTTTCCTTTAGACATCACCAAAAAATAGGAACAGGAAAGGAAATTTGCCAGAAACTGGCTCTTCAGAGAACTGCAGATTTTATAGCAAGGTTTCTGTGAAGAGTCAGAACACTCCTTCCTATTCTGAATCTGTTTCACATACTGAATGCTATTAGCCTATTCACATGAAGATACCAGGACCAAAAAAAGAAAAAGCTTCAGAGAGTGAATTCTATGATTGAGGGATGATAGGGAAAAGTGGTATAGAAACAAATTCCAATGATCCCAGATTTAAAGAAAGCTGAGTCTTTACCAAGACTTCGTACACAAGACCACTTATGAACTACACAAATACGAGTGATGTACTGTAGAACATAGAGCATTGCAATAATTTTCTATGGTAGAAAGTCATCTATACCAGAGAAATCCAACTCTGTGCCACCACAGCAGGGGAGACTCCTTTTTAGATCTGTTCATTTCATGTCTTATGAACAAGCTCAAAATGTCTATGCCTGCCAGTCATCTCACTAGTCAATTTTGATATTCAAATGTCAGCATAAGAAAGTAAATTCTAAAGAACTGAGCTGTTTTCAGTATCACCCAGCGACAAATTTGTAGAAAAATGTTTCATTTCCCAGCATGCTTTCAGATACTGAGTACACAAAATTTTCTATGGTTAACAGAAAAGGTTTTACTTATAAGGCTAACTGTGCTATAGTAGGACTACAGGAAGTGTTAATACTGCTTGGAATTTTTTACTTTTTGTTTAGGAAGACAGTGTAAGCTATGCTCTTCCTGCATATACATTTTGAAAAAATAACCTCATTTTAGACAACTCCTAAAAATCCACACAGGCTTATCTTCATTAGACCATTCTCCTGAAGTTTGCGTGGTTCAGACTAATTCACAGCTCACTGTGAAAATAACTGTATCAAAGCCAGTAGAAATATGCTTCTCACACATGTGACATCTTCAACAGAAGAGCTGAATATATCTGCAGAAAATGCCTGTTGATATTTCTGCAGGATTTTAGAATTTGCACTTGTTTCGGCCATCTAACCACTCCTCTCTAGTAACATCTTCTACATGAATATTGAAGACAAGGATCAACTTAATTCAGTAAAACCAGCTGAACTTAGCAGCATTACTTTTCTCCCTACAGTCTACTGTCAACTACTTCAGTCTCAGCTACACTGAAACTAATGTACAGAGCTGATGATTATTTATGAGGAAACATTCAAATGACAGAAAAGCCCCGTTTACACAGAAGTTAATGTAAGACAGGACTGGATTTACTTACTACATATCACTGAGAACAGCAAGTTGAAGTGTAAAAGTATAAACAGAGTATTAAGGTGTTTTCCAAAACGAGCACATGACTAACGTGAAACTTTCAAGTTCAAAAACTAATAAGCCAGCGCTGTATTGAAGGCATGCCAAGTAAGACTAGTATTAGAAAGGCAGTGCCATAATTGCTTTTTGACTAAAGCAGAGCTTACTACATTGTGAAGATGCTGTTTAAGTTACAAAATCATTTTTCATACCTGCACCATGTCAAAGTATTTTCCAGGCATTAAAAGAATTTATGATGGGAATACAAATTTTTGTCACAAAGTTTTCATTTTCACATAAAGGCATTAAAACTAGGTAGACTGCAACACACTCAATGGACAAGGCTCCACTGACATAAAACTTCCCTGTGCAAGCACTTAATATTAAAAGGCTTCATTGTCCAACTAATAAACATCTTTGGGCATTTCCAAACTTGATACTTACATGGCAGTATAAACATGATCACATATTAAAACATTTTCTGCATTTTGAGAACACTGTTTTTATACTTTAAGGAGTTAAACCTTAAATCACCAGCAGATTACTGCAGAAACTGAGCATCTAGAAATCAGGACAAGACACACACCTCATCTGCTGACTCCACAAACACAAGCTTCCTCTAATCAGCAAGACTAAGAAGAGAATTTTAAGCTTGGGAATAGAGTATTTGGGGCAAGAAACCTATCTGAGCAATACTTCCTGAACAGAGATAGACACCAAAAGCAGTGGAAACTGAGCAGCATGCACAAGTCCAACATGGCTTGGTTACTTCAGAAAGTTTAAGAATGTCATAGGCATCTATGTATTTTTAACTTCTTGCTAGAGGACAGAGTAATATGGAAAGATAGCACTGCAGTACCCAGTGTTCAACACTCTTTAAGAATGACCCATTTAGCTTCATATTCCATTTGAATTTGAAGTAAGAAGAGCAAGGGCAGCATTGACCCATATTTTCCCACCACAAAGGAACTCTATTCTACTTTAAAGTACTATATAGGGTCTAGCAGTTTAAAGCAGCAAAGTGAGTAATTTGAATTTATAGCATTAGTCCTCTGTAAGCCTGTTTGAGAACTAAACCCATCAACATTTGAGCTACGAGTGCAGTTTACTACTATGCAGCCCATTTAACAATGCAAGATATGTTTGAATGCTCAACTTCCAGATTTTAGTGACCCTTCCTCATAGAGCCAGTTAAATCTTGCTGTAACCACCAATCTCAGCTTCTTTGAAGCAGATATTTGGATGAGTTTTCCTCTAGGTAAGTTCTTCAAGAAGCTCAAGAGATGCTTTACTTCATTGCTATGTGTCACATCCTAAGTGATTCACTAAGAAAGTTACAAGCTGACCACTGGTATACTCATCAATGTAGACACTCCACGATAAGTGGACACATCTTAAGATTCCATAGGTGATGAATGATTAAGGCTCTGTCTGTAACCTTATTTGTTGCTCTTTAATTTGACACATTCTGGATGGAAGAACTGAGGCTAAAAATGCACCCCATTATCATTTAGAAAATGCAGAGTTTCAATATAGTAAGAAGCATTACAAAAGAAAGCTGCTGAATCCTTAATGTAATTTGCATTTGCAAAGCAAGCTTATCCTGAAAAAGTCTGAACTTTCATGCAGATTGATACTCCAAGATCCATTTTTTCCCAACAAATTCATGAAAAAAACTGCAAACATGCATACACCTCAGTTTAATAGAAAAGTAATGGTATAAGCTTTGAAAAAGAAATAAAAAACACTCAAAAATTTCAATGAATACATACTGTCAGAAACAAATCCAATACATACAAACAAGAAGCCAAATACAAAAAAAAAATCCAAGTTTGGTTACACAGAGAATTACATGACATTAAAAAAAAAATCTTACAAATTTAAAATTTCATGGATCAGTGAAGGAGAAATTCCTTAAAGCTACAAGGGTGTTTCAGCCTCTATCCCCACCAACCTCAACAGGCCGGGACAAGTGCAATACCACAGACACACACAGCATTGCAACTGATCCCAACCTGTGTAGAAAGGGGTATAATTTTTCCACACTCACTGACTGACTTGTCACTGCCACAGTCAGTTTTGCATGGATTTGCACAGCAGAGTATCATACAGCTGGATGCAAACCTGCAAAACTAACCAGAGAACAGTGTTCAATAAACAATAAATAAATTTTAAGACATTCTTATTGCGTAGTTCTACAGCTAGCAGTACTTTAAGTGCTTATAATGCAGTAGATTAGTGAACACTACCTGCACTATAAGCACTTTAGTGCTACAAGAGCTGTCATTCACTAGACTGCTGTTAAAATAAAGAAGGCCACAAAATATCCCATAACCAGCAGAAAGCATTCAAAGTCCTTGATGTAGATTATAACAGGCCACCATCAGCTTTGCATAGATTTGCACAACCACTCTCTTCTTGTAGTGCAACTATGCAAAACTAACAGAAGTCTGCAAAGCAGAAAACTACTGGAACATCTACAGTCTCAACCTGAGTGACTGGATGAAGACATAACTTCTTATGCCAGAAGGAGCACTTAGGGCAGTAGATGCTAATCTACTTCACTATCTGCACTAGATGCACCTTAGTACAAAAAGCACTTGACACCACCACACTGTACCTTTCCATTCTCTGAAGTCCTGCAAGATCTCCTGAGGCAGTTGTCAACATAATGCTACAAGTGCCTTCACTGCAGTAGGTTCTATATATCACTACCTGCACTGTAAGCACTTTGACATTACTCTGACGCAAACAGCGTTTTTTTAGTAATCCAAGATATGCTGTCTACCTTGTACCTGCTGAAAGAAAAGAACAAAGTGAGTATTTGATCAGGTTTCAAATTACATGCTTTGGAACAAATATTCACATTTCTGGGCTAAAGATCTCCTTCAGAGTAAACTGAAGCAACCATCAGTCTCAATCCAGGACACTCCTATGCAACACTAAGCAGTATCAAAATCAATTCTGATTCACAGTAGAAGACCCAAATGTGAAAATTAAATAAATGCTTCTCCCACACTATTTTCAGAATTCCACAACAACTTGAAGAGTTAAAAATACCTGACTTCTCAAAGCAAACCTGAATTTGGTGAAGAGCTCCCACCAAATCTTCAATTTAAAAAGTTTACAACCAAATTCCAGAAAACCAGGAATTTAAAAATTAAGGTCAACATATCCTACCACTGGCTTTCTAATGTCCAGAAACCACCTTATGACGTAGCAGGTATCTTTCTAAGTTTTCCAATTACTCATTTTGCTGTCCAGTTAAGAATATTTGCTGCTACTGCCACAGACACCCTGTCTCAAATTACAAATTCTACCATGGCATTTAGGTTAGTGTACCTAGCAACAAAAAGCAAGTTCTAATGATACCTGTAAAATATACTACCACAACCAAATTACACCTCATTACAGACCTGAGGTTCAGCAATGCAGGACAGCACCATATTCGAAATTTGAAAATGTATTTGATTCCTTCTCTAACAGGAAGATAGACCTGAAGGAACACATAATGTCTCCCTTACGTGATACTTACAGCCAATTTAACAATACTTTAAAACTACAATAAAACTAGTTTCTATTAGACTAACTAAAAAAAAGGTTCAGTAAAAAAACAAAAATCTAAGATATCAAATTTAACATTTTTATAACTTCCTCACTGTCAAACTGCTTTAGTCAATCAAATGGTTGCTTGGGAAACTTACATTAGTCTCCTCTAAATGAGTGAAATTGTGGACTGCTACACATGCATCCAATCCCAAGGAACTCTTTGGAATTTAGTGGTCCTAACTGTAATCTAAGCCAGAGCCGCAAAAGAACTGCTTCTGTCCCCATATTTAAAAAAAAAATTATTAAAAAATAAAAACTTACCATCATCCATTGAAACTAACTTCCTCTGCAAGCACACTGCTGCAACATCCACAGAAAGCTTCATTACGTCCAGCTGCACGTGGGGACACTGCGAAAAAAACCACCGAGTTACTTGCATTTTGTTTCTGAGGAATGAACAAAGTCACCGGGGAACTTCCCAAACCCAACGTTCCCCATCCCCACTCCACCCTTCCCGGGAGGGCGCGAAACGCTCCGTACCCCTTCGGGCGGCCATGAACCGCCTCGTGCGACACACCGCACACGGGCTCACACTTTCTTCCCGGTAAGCGGATTCCCTGTGCGCCTAGGCGGGATCCCTCCCGTGCTGCCGAGTGTGTGCCGTGGGCCTGGCCGGGCCGGGGCCGGGCCCGCTCCCCGCACCTCGCAGCACGTGCTC